>NC_092568.1:19685000-20008125 GCF_037975245.1 Apostichopus japonicus
TATATTATCACGAAAAAAGAAAAGTTGGAAAATAAAAGAAACTATTATGATCACTTCTTACTTCTTACAATGACATTAGTTCACTGTTTTGTGGATCTTTTTTAAAACGATACACATATCTGCTACGCCATTTGTAAATGGTAAGCCTAAATTCTAATAAAATAACTTTAAATAATTCCATAGCATTCTAGCCGTAAATTATTTGAAAAGTGCTAACCCAGGTCCCCCTCCCCAACCCCCCACCCCTGCAATTTTTATGGCGCTCTTGCAGTATGCAGCAAATGAGAAAGTTTTAACTTCTTCCGTTATGGTTTTCGGTGGCAGTGTTTATAACATGCAGACTGCCCTGTTCAATCCAGATTGCATTGACGCGCGCAATGGGGCGTGTAGATATGTTTATATCATGCTTAGTCGAAACATCTTCTTTTAAGTTCAAATGATGCGTAAGATATTGAAATAAAAATGATTCTGCTTCATGTCAAATTGTGTTTAATCTTTGAGGACAAAGACAAGGAAAATTTATTGGCCACTTTTAATTTTTTGTTTTGGCAATACCGTACAAATGGAAACGTTCCTAACGTTGTTGATTTATGCTCCAATGCACTTTAATGTTGTGTGCGAAAACGAATGGTTAAAAAATATATAACAGAAATCCAAAAAAAAAAGAAGGATTTCAAGTGAACAGATGAGAAGCGAATTCATCGCTGCCGTTTTTCCTAGGGAATAACATTTTAACAATCGAATAAGCACATATTTTAACTTAAATGTTCATTTTTTAAATGTCATATCATGATCATTGTGTACCAAATGTCCTACAAAGATCGTAAATTGATATATATTTAAAAACAAGAAAGGAGAAGGATTGAATATTGTTGTGAAGTCTTCAGGATTAATAGATCATAATTGAAGAAATATGTGGTGTGTCAATGATATGTCATTGTTAATAAAGATATATTTCAAATCATATTAAAATGAAATTATCACTAAATCACAGAAATAAAAAATAGGGAGATAGAATTAGAAGACAGAGAGATTTGTTCCGTTTCGTGTCACGAATTTTTGCTTACTTGATTTCAAAACATTGTAGAGAGAAAGATTCCAAACTGACGGAAAATATCTATTAATCAAATTATTTTATAAAATATTATAGGGTTAACTTTTTTTTAATTAGAGAAATATATATATATATATGTATAATCGCTTTACATTTAGTTGTTGAGTTGGGCCAATTCAACCATTCAATCATTTGCTATGTTTACGTGTATACGTAAACAGATTCATAACGGGCCACATTTTACACAATTTCTTTGTGTAGCTTATAATGCCCAGCAAAATAATGATAGTAATTATGATAATAATAATAATAAATAAATATAATACAATAAAATTAGTAAACACTAGAAGACATTGAAGACAACGCGTTTGACCTGTCAAGTAAAGATATTAGATATTAGATGTTGTTAAATGTTGTTAAATCATGTAAACTTGAAATTAAACATGCAAGGGCGGATTTAAATCAGCTTGTATAGGTCATAACTGTATACATTAGAAAAGTCATGTAATGTCACATAATAATCGGGAGGGGTTGGGAGGGGTTGGGAGCTCTGGGTCCTCACACGCACCGTCAGTCAGGGAATTGTTTAAATGCAGTTATATAGGGGCCAATATAGGGGCCATGCCAGAGCCCGCATGCATTTACATAAATGATTGTGCGTACTTGCAAGCAAGCAAGCAAGCAAAAATATAAGCAAACAAGCAACAAGGGAAGAGAACAAACAAACAACAAACAAATCATGTTTCTTCATTCACCAAAGAATTAGCATATTTTAATGGCCATGATAGAATTTGAAGAAAAAAAAAATTAGAAAAGGTTGGTAGTCATAATCTCTCTGTTGTCCATAACAAAATCTATACAAGGCTTAATTAAGCACAAAAAAAAAAGACAAAGTGATTTGTGAGTGTACGGCTTTACTGTATTGGCAACAAGATTGACTTCAAATGATTAAACAAGCTTAAATATCGCTAGTAGTTTACAAAAGTACTTTCCTTGCTGAAGTTCTGGTTCTCAAAATTATTCTGAGACATTTATGATTGTTGGAATATAGCCACGCCTAGTTTAGATCATTGGCAGCTAAAACGATGGTTGAAGTGTGTGAGCATGGGTGGCCATTATCCGACTTTCTAGCATATTTTGGGGAGATAGTGGTTAGAATGCTGTACTTATACTCTACTGTGTATATACGCACATGCTTTTGCATTAAAAAAAATGTGGGTTACTAAGTTGTGATTATTCGTTTGAAAATGATAGTCCAAGCCACCCCCTCCCCCCAAAAAATCATTTTTAACTTGATGGAAGAAAAAACATTATTAGCATCCTAATGAAATTTGCGAGCAATTCGTACATAGCGTTATCGAGATACTGACTAAGATTGTAGGTCACTGCCTTTGAGCAAATAGGTGTGACGTCATAGTCAAACACTGACGCCTAAATTGTTTTTGTCTTTATTTTTTCCCTACTTAATTGTTTTAAGCTTGGATTGGATGGGTTTTCAACTTGAACTATATGCGGGTATGTTAAGTGAAAAATACGCAAACCGGAGTGGGGTGTTTTCATTTTGAGATGTATCCCAGCTTTGAAGTAGAAAATCGGAAGTTGTATGAGTAGCAGTCAAATGCAAAACAAGACAGAAATAAACCAGTGTGCTTTCTATGACGTCACATCTGTTTGCTTTCAAGTTATTATCTCAAAAACTGTTTGTTGGAATTGAACGCAAACTTCACTATAGATGCTTAGAATATGTTCCTCTTTTTTTTTTCATCACTCCAATATATACTTTCCTCTATAGTGTCTGGATTATCCATTTAAACACTTGTTGAAGCTGCCTCGGGAAGGCGAAACAACGGTACTCCATGCAAACCAGTCCCTAAACTCACTTCATAGAAGTTCGTCACGGTATTCCTATATGTTATTACCATGCACGTATTAACCATGACTTCCACGTTTCTACCTTTACAAAAAAAAACCCCTAACCATTTACTCACTTCCCTTTGGGACCCCGTAAACTTCCTTCTTTGAAGGGGTACCATCATGCATGGGGTACTGTGCAGGCAGCTGACCAGAGGTTATCATATTTGTCCTGAATCCTATAAGCAAGTTGAAGTCATTTTGGGTGTGTTTCTTCTCTTTTTCATGAATTTTGTAGGGAGTTAGATTTTAAAAGGAAGGTTAAAGGTGGGTGCGGGTGGGGTGGGGGTGGGGAGATGTCACGGGGTATTTAACCTTCTCAATTAGTCATCTTATAGACGAGAGGACGAGAGAAGAAGAAGGAGGCAAAAATCGTCTCCCCCCCCCCAAATTACAATAAAATAAATAAAAACAGAATAATTTCTTTTCTGACATGTCATTTTGTACTTGAAAAACATCTGCATATCCACCCCCGTTAATAACAGTATAACCGCCCCCTCCCCCCCCCCCCCCACACACTCCAAATCAGAAATACCCTCCTACAGTTCTGATGTTTGGCCATGCATGCATGCACTAATCACTGCTGCATATTCAAATTCAATGTATATAACCGGAAAGGTTAATGTGAGATTTTATTCTGTAAAATGTATCTATGTCTATCTATACCGTAATAAACTGTTCAGTATCCATGTTACATATCGATGCACGTCATTCTCCACCTTTAGGTGGTTTTTTTTTTTCTTTTAATTTTTAATTTATGGCATGTAGCTTTTCATAGATCTAAACAAGTTTTATACTCATAACGTTTAATAAAAAATAAAAAAAATATCAATCTTAAAGAATAAACCGGAATTATGAGAGTAATTGGTGGCACTTTTTCAAATAGTTTTGTTGATGACTTAAATTAATTAATTAATTTTCGATATATGTTATGCCATGAAAAAAAAAACAAGCATACTCTTAGTACAGGTAAGTTAATCTATAGTTTAATCAGTTGTGTTTTGTGATTTGTTGTTTTTGAAGGTCGGTCAGACAATGGGCCCGCCATGTTTGATTTTTATCATGAAAATTTCTCTACCGACCGACTTTTGATACGAGAAAATAACCCTTACAAAGATGTAAATATACAGAGAGAGAGAGAGAGAGAGAGGGGGGGGGGGTGGGTGCAGAGAGAGAGAGATATATAAAAAAATACAGAGAATACTTTTACGCAAAGGTTAAACTGATAACATCTCAACGTGAATTTATTTTACATATGATATTTTCCACCACACGCTGTTAATGTTAGAACCATTATCTTATTCTTCGACGAGACACGACTCTCTTTTTTTTTTGGTTTAAATTATTCATTTTCGTCTGAACATACCGATTTAAATACTCGCATCATGCCTGTCTGAACGGAACGGCTCTCTATAATAACTTAAAGCAGTTTAATGATTTGTCTAATGGTGTAACGCGAAATCTGGTGAGAACTTTAAAGGCTAAAAAACCATGATTTCATTTAACACCAATGTAAATAGTCATGTCAGTACCTGCCCGAGAATTTAAAAGTTCGGCCAGACGGAACAAAAAATAGAGAAAAGTAAGAGAAAACAAAGGGAGAAGTAGAAGGGGGGAAAAAGAGGATTAGACGAGTCATAGTAAAAGGTCATACGAATAGCTTGGTTTTTATTGCACAATGGCGGCGAAATTCTCATAGCTATTTAGTATACAGCTGCGTTGCAGGTAATTCCATACTATGCAACTTGCAGCAGTGTTATAACGTTTCAGTTGCATAACCGCCAAGAAATATCACGTTATCTGAATTCGTTAGTAAACCATTCAAAATCACCTTCTGCGAATAAGGCATTTTTCCAGAGGGGTGGGGTGGGGTGTGGGGGGGGGGGGCGGGGGAGTAATGAGACAATAACAGAATACCCCCAATTGTTATATCCCATATAGGGGGTTGCGGGGGGGTGGGGTGGAACAAAATTTCCGCAGAAAAAAACTTTAAGCATGAAATTGTGAGGTCTTTAGTATATTGAGGCAATAGATTAAATCGATCATTTATAGGTCTACACGCAAGGTTGTGCCACACCGTTAATAACAACTTTCAATTTTCTGCGTGTGTGCTTAAAAAAAGATGGGGGGGCCGGGGGGGGGCCGGGGGGTCGGTCGGTTTGCGGGGAAATGTAACCATCACACTCTGGATCCGTGAATTTAGACATTTTCTCATGAAAACTTTTGATCTTTTCGTTTGCATTCAGAAATTCGATGTACACTTTTTTTTTCCATCTTTAATGTTTATTTTCAGAAAGACGATGGAAATTGTCTCATAACTATAGCTTGACTCTGACAAAATAATTTTTGTCAATATGATAAGATATTACATATTACACATCCCATCGCCCTATATTCCTTAAACCTATAACCCCTACCTATATCATATATTGTTAATAATAAATGCAGAGGAAGTTTTGACTTCATTCAGGAACACATAAAAGTCTTAAAAAGTAAAAAAAAAAAGGTGAAAAGTGAAACATATAGCCTAATAATGCAAGAACGTGTATCATTCTATAACAAATGTACAAATGAATAAAATAACAGTTTGTCTGAAGGCGTTTTACTTGTTAACTTTGTTTAGTTCAATTTATGGGCGATTAACCAACTAAATAGGCGTTCATCTTGGATACAGGAGTAAATACATTTTTATATTTTTAATAAACATGAAACATTTCCGGTTTTTTCTTAAACATTCTGTTTAAAAAATAAATTTATTCATAATTCTACCCCTCTTTGCGAGTATATACATCTATTTAGGAATAAAATACATAAGTTGCCATTTTGCTTATGCATGAATGGTGAAGACAAAATGTGTCATTCAAATTTCTTTTAACTTGAAATATTCTTTGCAATGTCTGCCCTCCCCCCCCCAACTCCAGATTGTACCCTCTTCCCCCGCCCCTGCTCACCGGAGAAGTACCGTGGCTGTACAGGGACATTTCGAGATTTCGATGATTCCACTTTTGGTTTCGTTATTTCGACTTTTTCGTCTCGATGTTTCGACTTTTTTCGCTTCGAGATTTCGAGACCAAAAACTCGAAATCTCGTAATCAAAAAGTCGAAACATCGAAATCTCGAAATGTCCCTTTTATAGCCACGGCAGAGAAGAGATGAGAGAAATTTGAGACAAGATTTTGAGAAAATAGTATATCTACGAACAAATACAACATATTCAAGGCAGAACAAGATAAATACAGCATTCTGTATTGAATTTGCTATATCACGATAATGGACATTAAACCCCAAAGACCATATAACACACGTTGTCATAGCAATACTTTTATATAAAACATGACATTATCAAACCGCGTCCCATGGACCTGTAGTGACAGGGGTGGGTCCAGCATTTAAAAAAAGAAGTGGTGTCTATGAGAGCGTTGAACTGTTGAAGCCAACTCACATGTAGGGAAGGGGTGATGGTGGAGGGCTAGGGCCTTCTCCCAGAAATGATTATTCTTGTAGACGTGAAATGGTGCGCTCCGTATGAATATTCAGGATAAACATTTGGACAATAATAAGGTCCACATGCACGATTGTTCTCATAACTTCTTTCATATTTTAGGTTCGGATTTAAAAAAAGAGAAAAAAGTGGTGGTTTACAACCTACAGATCACCTAGAACCGCGCATGCGTGAGTGAGCCACACTATCGGTCTACTCAATTGGAACATGCATAATATTGTTCGTATTTTTTATCCCTTGATTGGGAAACGTTAGTATACAAGATCTGGATCGACTAATATATAGTTAATGTGTATCCTAGGCAACATTCCTCTTGAGTTAAAATGCCATCCTTTAGATTCGGATTTTGCTATGCGTCAAACTTGAACTATGTTCACTATATAGTGACTACAGAGTGAAGGCTATGGTATATGTTATATTGCTTTAGTACATTGCAAACGTGACGTTAGGACAAGTTGCATCGGACGCGGATCGAGGGACCCCACCATCCCCCTCCGCTTTTCAAACTCACACAAAAATTCATCCGAGTAGATTTGCGTTTCGACCTACTTATATACCTAACTCATAGTCAAAGTTTGTTTTCCTGGGACGGACTCGGCGAATCTCCAAAAAGGGAGTCGGCTTCAACGACCCCGGGGTCACACACCCACATTTATAAAACTCTGGATCAGTATTGATGTGATCACACTGTGATATGCCTGATCGGCTCCTGCAGGTTAGCAAAACAATGTCTTACAACAAAACAGACTATTAATTGTTTGTTGTTGTTGGTGTAATATAGACTAGCAAAATATTCAGTATGGAAGCTATATTACGTAAAAACAATACTGGATCAATGTTTTCTACCTCGCGGTACGTTCCATCCGGGGTGTATAGGCCTACTTTTCCGATTCAGAGAGCTAGAAGTTGGATTTGAAGCACATGTTTAACTCTGATCTGTGCCAAGATAATACAGTCGCGAGTCCCTTGTACAGGAAATAGATGCTACACAACATGATCTTGTAGCCAAAAGGCCGAGAAGCGATCATAGGTTTATAAAACTACTTCCATGTGATATGGAAGATGTTAGTGCTTAGGAGGTGTGTTGGCTAGAAGACATACCCCATGCACCTAACAGAAAGTCGGAATCTAAAACATGACCCGCTGGTTAAGGAGGGGTAGGGGGGGGGGGGCGGAATCGAGGAATAATGGAGAACAGAAGGAAAGAAGTAAAATAGAAAATACGTTTGTCTTCCACGCATTTCCAATGCTGTCATGTTAAGTAAAATCCATAATAAATTTCAACTTTGAAAATCCAGCCTACTTCTGGTTTTCTGTTTTTTTAATTTTTTTTTTTATCTTTGAACTTGTTTTGTTATTTATGTTTTGTATTTATAAACGTCTGCGTAAATATATATATATATTGATAATGCAGCAGCGTGCATTTTGATATAACCTTGAACTGGTTAAGATTCAAATGGAAAAGTACAGCCAAGTTTATTTAATTAGAATTCAAAAGCATGTGCCAGACAATGAAGAGGCGATGTAATTGATATACAACAAGGCAGGCATGTTTAAAGCTTGATAAATATTCACCAACAATGGACATTACTCTCTTCAGAAGATTTGGATTAATTCAAGAGAGAGAGGTAAAGGAAGAGAAAAGAAAAGAAAAGTGCAAACCCAGTGCATTTTGATGGCTGTTTTCAAGGCGACCACGTTCTTCAATCATGTTGTTGAAAAAAAAAAATTGTCGTCAAATTTTGACATATTTTCTGTTGTTCTTTTATCTATTGTTTTTTATATATTGTCATGTGATGTTAAATGTCCACCATGAAGTTTATTTGTCACTGACGATTGATATAGCCTATATATTTATATATATATATATATATATCAAAAAACACTAAATAAATATAAAAAACATGAGGAGGAGAAGGAGGAGGAGGAGGAGGAGGAGGAGGAGGAGGAGGAGGAGGAGGAGGAGGAGGAGGAGGAGGAGGAGGAGGAGGAGGAGGAGGAGGAGGAGGAGGAAAATGAAAAAGAAGAAGAATCTAGCTTTAGACAGTAAGTCGTCCGCTGGATATAAACTTAAAATATACAAATACAACTACCAGAGGCGTATGGGGGTATTTATGATTCGATGGGGGTGGGGTGTGTGGGTGTAGTGCGGTGTGTGGGGGTGTGTGGAGGTGTGGGGAGGGTGTGGGAGTGGCAGAAAGTTTATGGCTGAGGTAACTACAGGCTGCCCCAAAAGGCAAGTTCCCCCGGTGTGGTCCAAGAGCGTTTCAAATATTTCTTGTATCCATTTTGTGTTTTTCGCAGAAAGTGACTTCTATAGCACAAAACTCTACAGATATACACAGAAAGAGGATTTACGATAAGTTTATCTAGAATGTATTTCTCCTTCGAATATTTTTTTTGCTGCAAACTTATTTGGGGGTTAAATACCCATCCGCCTTATCCCCCTTCCCGGTTTCTATGCCACTGCATAAACACACTCACTCGCACGCGCGCACGCGCGCACACGCAAACACACGCACGCACGTATGGTAGCAGTCGTGTCGGTTAAGGTGTTGAAATGTTAAGGTGTTGAAAAGGTTAAGGTGATGAATTTCGGCACATTTGAAAGCGTTTATTTACCTCTTGTTTTACTGAGATAACAGGGACAAAGAGAAGGGGATCGCATGTCCTACAATACAGACATGCACGCATGTTTAATGGAACCTTAATTTGAAGAGTTATTAGGTGGAAGGGCAAGGTGACTCTTAAAAAAAAAAAAACTTCTATATCAGCATTCGTTAAATAGGCTACTTTTTTTGGGGGGGGGGGGTTGTAAAACTTTCAGTGATGTTACATTTTTGCTTTCCCAAATTTAGTTCCTACGACGTAAAGTATACACGTATTAACATTTTACGTATAAGCAAAGATTGATATCACCTATCCCCACCCCCACCACCCCACCCCCCCCCCCCCCCCACACACACGTCCTCTAGATAACGAAACCGGACGGATTCTTAAGTTTAGCTTATACATTTTATATAGTTCAGCTTTTTACACTTAAGTCATTTTATTTCAATTAAATTATGTATAATGCATATATCGCGGCCTTATAAAGCGTGCGTCACAAAGCGAAAACTCTGTTGTTTTATCTATAATCTATAAATTACTACCGTATGGCGAGATAGAATACTTTAGCTCAACAGTATACTAATTGAATAATATCAAATATTCTCCATTAAACAATGAACACAAATTATTTGGCGAGTTGGTGATGTATCGATCTGTTTGATCAGCTGGTGATTACGTGGAATTGTTTCAGTGTCCAATTAGAAATTAGAAAAAAAAAATATAATTTTTTTTAATAGAAATTATCTGCACAGAGGAAGTTAGATTTACAATCACAAATTTTGCTACCCCCCCCCCCTCACCTACACATCTAGTAAGACCCTTGAGAACACTGCTTTTCCCGTCAATTGTAAGCTGCGATCAAGATCCAATGCATAGAAGGAATGACTGCAGCATGAAACAAGAATATTCATGATTGTTTATATTACGGACATTATAAGAACGAAGCACCGTTGCTACCGAGAATAAACTGACCCACGTTCATTCTCATTCCCCACCCCCTCCCCCCTCCGCCTCTCCCCGCCCATTCGAATCTATAAAATATACAAGTAAACCGGGTTTGATTTCAACTTTTGTTTTTATCATCAAGATTGCAACGACAATAGAAAGAAACAAAAAATATATTCTATAATCCAAAAAGGAAGTATATGACAAATATTGAAAAAAATTAGTGCCACATTAATTCGCTCATGCGAGATGTTGCAGTCTGCAGTCTAACATTCTTGTCAACATTTGTATAACCAGTCACCATCTCCTCCCCCTTCAGGAACTTGGAAAATAGAAAATCGATAAACATGTAGTTTTCTTCCATAATTTCACCCGCAGAAACAGAACTCGTTATATAGTTAAAGATCAGAATGTTGCGAAGATCTACAATGGAAGTTTTACATAAGTGATATCACTCTCAAAGCGCATTAGGATATTTGTGAGATTGGGAGGTGTGAGATTGGGGGAAAGGGGAGGGGGGCGGGGCGGGGGGTGGGGTCGTAACACGATTGGAAAGATTATTATTGACTGAGGTACAGCGGTCTGCCTTGGTGGGTTCCATGGGGGCGAAGTCCCCAACGTTACAGCATTTCAGATATTTCTGATAATATTCTATATAGGCTATATTGTTATAAATAGATGCCACATCCCTGCAATCTGATTTCGACTGTTATAACATTTGCATAGAAAATCGTGTACCTTTGTTTAACTTTGACCAATGCTCAGACGCATCGTTAGCAACTGATCTTATCATAACAAAGACGTCATCTACTCCTCTGCACAGGGAGTTATTGCCCGATTATTCATACCGTTTAGTCCAATGCAGACAACTTTGTGCGTCACCCAACTTCATTAATGTAGTGTTCCATGTTCTTTTACTTGCAAGAAGCTTAAACGTTTAATGCCTATAATACGATATCACCGCTTCTAGCTGTTACTCGAAGTTGACAGGATTAAGCAACAGATCATCTTTTTTTTCAGTTACTTTGTATACCAATTCCCCTAATTTTTCCGAGTTCATATGCTACCATCAGATTGTACCCAAATTCAATGGATAAAATATGCACTTTTTTAAAGTACGTTGACCGGACACGATTTTGGTCCTAGTCAAGCGACGATTTATAACATAAGACCTTTGTCCAGTGACTTTGTCATTATTATTCAGTTTACTGAGTCTTAACAATCATCATGCTCCGCCGTTGCATTCGACCATGGATTTCATAATTAATAGCGCGGTATTAATTGTCTTCTACGTCTCGAGAAAGAGAGAGGTCGAGAGAGAGGTGGAGGTGGAGAGAGCATAGGCCTATATTGTCCAGTGATGAAACACTGTCAGAGAAATTAAAAAAAAAAACGAAAAAAAAAAAAATATTAAACAGAAAATTGAGGTCAGAAATTATAGTATTTTACTATTTTTTTTTTACCAGTGTGCACTGGTTCGACAAGAAACCAAAATCCAGTTCGTTTCTCAATGTAACGGCTGTAGAAGTTACTAATTAGACGACATCGAGTTTCCGTCCTCTCCGTTCCCTGTAATTGGATACATTTAAAATGTTTGGTTTAAGTTGTCAGAGTATTTCTACATTTTTTTATGTAGTTTCTACAATATCATTAATATTCAACTTGTTTTACAAGAATATTATTCTTCCTCATTAATATAAAGTATTGTAGATTGTAAATTATGAAGAGAAACAAAGACACCTTCGGTTTAATTGCCATGATGATGACATGTGTCATATTTAATTAACTCCATTTTTACACTGCCTTTAAGGGTTTTAGCCAGTCAAACTATTAAGGTAAACATTCGATCAACCAGGGAAAGATATTGACATGGGGCTTTCAACTGACGGTGTGATATAGTTTTTCTCTTTATTAAAGTTAAGTGTATACATTCTGAGCAACCGGAAGGAGTATCCGCTGTAGTCAGATTTTGAAGGTCAGACAACGAAGTTATGTTCTTGTTCTTCTTGTTAATCTGGGAACCATATTACGAATTGCAAAGCCTGCTTTAAAATTACCGGTTCCACCATAATTTCTGCTGTAATTTGGATCTCATATTCTGACCTTTGACCCAATTTGTTTCAATGAAGTTTTATGTTCGTATTACCTCTGAAGAGACCTACGTGATGCAGGCCTACAGTTACTGCTTAATTTAACTTTGATGCAAATTATAACTTTGAATTTTTTGTCAATATATTTAATCATCTCGGCTAAAAAATACAAAACTGATTTGTTGTCACGTCGTGTTATATTGTACCAAAGTAACTGCATGTACATCTTGTATGTCCCTTCAATACCACCGTAGAAAAGGCTAAACGAATCTTTGCTACGACTCAGGGACAACCGACGGTTAGGCTGTTACTGTTTTTGACAAGGTGATCAATTAATTTTACTTCCATATTCTGTACCTGTTTTTAATGGCACAGCATTGGTTGTCGGTGTTGATTGTAAACTATGCTGTCTCATTTCTAAACAAGTTTTGTATAAGAAAAATGATGAATATTTATGAAAATGCTACATCGAAATAAATAACTGTGAAAGTTATAAACAAATCGATAAACAAGGAATTTTTTGTCTAGAGCAGAATTCGAACCAGTTTACCTCAAGTTTATGTCTCCTGTGCTCTACGAACTGTGTTAGCCAAACATTAGTTGGCGGAAATTCTATGTAACCATCTCTTTGATTTTGTGGAGTGGGTGGGTTGGGGGATGCCATAACCATTCTTTACTGCCGGGCTGGGGGGGGGGGAGGTGCCGTTCTTAATGTCACAGAATCAAAAGTTGCTTAATTTTCCAATGAGTCTCCAGTTATTGTCATTATACCAATGATAAAAATAAAATAAAAAATAAAACACAGACATTGAAAAGAAATATTCGAACAAATCTTGTTTTTTTGGAAATGAGCTTTTTATTATACAAGCGCTAGTGAACCATGTTCCCAAGTAATTGACTACACGATAAATTGCCTTTGAGGCTTGATAAAGATGAAGCACGTACGACACAATAAAAGCAACACAACACAACTAGGGTTTGACCCAATCAAAAGCCGAAAAAGTACACAAAAGGAAAAAACAATGGATAATAATGCTCTTCATTAGCATAACGAAGTAGGAGAGGCCGGAACTGCAGCACATATCACACTGCATTACTCCGGTCATATAAACTTCCAGAACTCCGTAAAAATACCTTTTCAGAGCTCTCCACCCTTCTCTCCCATCCTGACACCCTTACCATTGCATACGACAATGAACTTAACGAGGTGGATGAGCTTGGCTCATCCACAACAAAAAAAACCGATACTCTTCTTTTAAAGTAGATTTGGTAAAAAGACTCATGAGTGGGAGCGGTGATGTCTATGAGACCGTCAAACGGTCATAGGAACAGAGAAGGCAATCGCACCCCGAGTACAATGCAGGCTTTTTAAGGTCTCATATGATAGCCTGCTGAGAAGTGTTGTTGAGTTTTGAGAAAAGATGCTGAACAAAACGAAGTATCCGCCATAACTGTTCCGAAAAAAATGAACTAGAGCAGTATAGAAAACACGAGAAACTGAAACAGAAGCAATGAGATGCTAAAGCGAGATATTCAAAGATCCATGGAACATTTTTGAGGTCCAAACCTTTAGCAAGTTTTTCACCTATTAACCCCCCCCCCCACCCCTCCTTTTTTTTTTTAATATATCGTTTCTGAAAGTGTGAGCGGCAAAAGAATAACAGAACCTATTAATGTGTTTATGCCTACATTGACTGTAGGTTTAATGTCAACAACTGATGTGTTTTATGGTGTTGTAATTCAAGGGGATTAAACCATGGTCCTATGTAGGAAATTTGACAGGTGAAAGAAAAAGCAACGAGAACTTGGTGTTATATAAGCTAGTTCCATAGACCATTTCTGTAAAATCCACATTGTACTTTCGTCATCTTAGCCTACAGAGCACCATACGCCCCTTAGTAAAATGGTCACACCTCTCAGTCTTTTAGGCATTACATAACTGCATATTAGCTGCTAAAGGATAACAAACTTGCAAACAGAACCAAACAGAAACTTGAATATGAACATTCCTTATGGCCTTTTTGTATAAAATCTGAAGCGAAGACATATTTTTTTAAAAGAATTTCAAAACAGTTCCATCATGTTTAATACAGGTTGACCTCATGTCTCAGCTTATACTTAAAATGCTGCACATCAGACTTTAATGGGAATATTACTACCCGGTTACATCAGCTGCTATAGGTATTGTACACGATACTTGATACAAATACACCACAATACTTGATAAAAACGCACTGCGATACTTGACTCAGCTGCACCACGATACTTGATGCACATGTACCATGGAACTTGATACAAATGTACCACGATACTTGATACAAATGCACCACGATACTTGATTCAGCTGCACCACGATACTTGATGCACATGTACCACGGAACTTGATACAAATCAACCACGATAGATGATGCAAATGCACCATGGTGGTACTTGATAGAAATACACCAGGATACTTGATTCAGCTGCACCACTATACTTGATTCAGCTGCACCACAATACTTGATGCACATGTACCACGGAACTTGATACAAATCAACCACGATAGAGGATGCAAATGCACCATGCATGTGATACTTGATAGAAATGCACCACAATACTTTATGCACATGCACCACGATATACTTTATGCACAAATGCACCACCTTTCCGGCTTACACCATGACATGATCAATTGGTTTACTTGTGCATAGATGTCTCAATACAAACTTTAGAAAAGAGAGATATTCTTTTGCACAATGTTTTTCTATCTTTTACCTCTGACATGTTTCTTTCATCATAAACCGACACAGAATTAATGCAGAATATTATCGTACCTTTTGCTAACTATGTACCTGTAAATAAAGGTGTGATGTCATCAATAACTTTCTAAAATGCAACAAAAACCGATAGACTCATGGTTTTTTCATTTTTGTGGCAATGGAACAGAATGACTGCTGTCTTACAGCGCATAAATGTCCTTGAAAATGTTCCAACAATGAAGTTAAACAACAAAAACAGAAATTTGATTTGATATGCCTCTATCTTAATAAATGACCATTGCTTAAAATCTGTCTGCTTTCTTGGAAAGGACACTGTGACTTCTTTTTCCACACATATCTTAACATATGTGATGATTAAATTGTACGTAATTTTATACCCATCAATTTAACACTCCGAGGGGAAAGAGTTTTCCTACAAATTCTCTATAAACGCCTTTCAAATATCACCGATAAATTTCGGCCAGTTCGGTTAGTGAACTGTAACAGTTTTTTTCATGTTGAAATGCATCTTTTCAAAAATTGCAGAAATAATTCAAACATTATACTGGCTCCAAAGTAGGTCATGGACAATGTCACATTCTGTCTAAAATGTCTATACATATATAATTCGAGTCATTTTTTGCTTTTGCAGTATTGCAAAAAATGACAATAAACACACTATGTTTTTTTGAATTTTTTTTTTTGCCTCAGCAAAACTAGTAGAAAAGGGACCTTTTTTTATCACGTAGGATATTTCATAAAATCTAATAAAGGAAAAAAATTCAACAAAATAATGTTAATAATAATAATAATCATAGTAGTAGTAATAATAATAATAATGATCATAATCGTAACACCGAGAAATGGCTTTACAAGCCTGAAGTTTAACTTCTTTTTTTTTTTATCTTTTCTTTTGTCTATTAATTTTTTTTTTAAAACATACATCAAGCAGGCAAATATTTTACTTCGGTAAACATGCAGCTGAATGGCATCGTAGGAAAATTGAATTGTTGGTTAATTAGTACTTATTAAAGTTGTCAGCTGCTTATGGTCAAAGAACACATTTTTTTTACAGAGCATCATCTTGCTCACCCCATACGAGTGTAAGTCCCAGTGTAATCCATCTACGTATAAAAAATGTCAACATGGACAGTTACAAAAACGGAAAAAAAAATGAAAAAATGAGAAAAAAAAACGAAAAAAAAAAAAAAACCTCCATATAAAAAAGAATGTTGTAAGTAGCTTATTATTACTTCAATTTCTTTGAAAAAAAGAGAATTTCTACCCAAATTTTCCAATCTTCTACTTCCTTAGTAACTGTGGGATGGAAGTTTAAAACCCTCTTAAGTTTCGGATTATTAAGGTAACAATTCTTCCTATCGATACGGCAGATTTGGTGCCCCCCTTTTGGAACAACTTGTTCCACGCATGGAAAAACTCTACTTTCGATGAAATAAAAGTGTTTTAACATGAACCCATTAGCAGGCATTACTAGGCCACCCTTGATGTCTAAAATGGATGTGCTGGCAGATTAAAGGGGTATTCTGGTGGCAGATATTGCTATTCAAGAAATAGAGAGATACGTTTCCTACACTGATATAAATGAAATTCACATTTTTGATAAGCATGTTTTATTGCAAAGATACAAAGTTGTCAAATATGTTATCATTAAGTGTAGTTGGCAACGGAAGAGTATGCCATGCACACGTCAGTACGAGAACTGAGATAAAATATCTCTTGAAATTTCTCGATTTTGTTCAAATCTGTTATCCACAAAGAAAGATAGCATGTTTCAGAGAAAATTGAATCAAACACGCTACCACACACATGCAGACATTTACATACGTATCACATACTAGGAATTGTGTCCACAACATGATTGTAAAACGTAACGTAAAGCTGTGACCGATGTTCCCTGCGTCACATATCATTTGCCACCAGAATGTCCCTTTAAACATTTACCAAATCGGTCGGTCGGTTTGATTCGTGAAACCAGGTATCACTAACCTTTTAAAACTCGATTTAATGTTGTAAATAATATTGTAAATGATCTATATATATATATATATATATATATATATATACATATATATATATATATGATATACATATATATGATATATGATACCACATTTTGATTTGACTACACCTATTATGCCTACTACACATCCTGCATGGAGTTCAGTTCAATGCAACTCTCAATGCTTTTCAATAAATGGGTATAAATGGTCCAACCAACTTGTCCAAGTAATCAAGGAATACCAGGGCAGAGGGGGGGGGGCATGGATTGCCACCAGCTCTGTGATCCAACTGTTAGTATTGACACCTTGTTACATTAGTGGCACAATTTGGCGCCTCGGATGAATTAACATCTTTTCGTGACCACGAAGCAGTCGACACCCTTTGGCGCCTCAACCTGGTGGCACAATTTGCACCTTGGATCCTGCAGTAGTGTACCGTGTTGGAGTCGGCAATCCGGTACTGCCACACCCCTCCCTTCCCCCCAACCCGGAAGGAGCTGGATGAACTCGAACCATGTAACTGTGCCTCGTTAACGGTGGCCATGTTACGTAACCAAAACGCCAATGGCATAGCTACTGCAGATGGTGGAGTCCCCCAACTATACCTCCCTCTTGGCACCCCCAAGTTTTGTAATAATTGTTACCACCGACCTTCTGGTTAGAAAAAACAGAAAAAAAAAAGGATAACAAAACCTGGTCAACTCATATGAGGATAATTAACAGTAATATAGGCAGATTGGTTTTTGTTTTCTCTTTGTGTCTTTCGGTTAATTAAAGTAAAGTTTACACTGTCTTTTGTCCCCTCTTCCTTTGTTATAGTGTCCACACATAGACCATTTTGCTGTGACAACCTACACGAGCGATATAACACAGGCCTTTACATTTCGTCATAATTATACACACTGGATACAATGCAACAATACTTTACAACCGTAAATACCACAGAAAATCACACTGCCACAAAAAATTCATAACCACGACTATGATCACAATTAATATATACTGTACATCTTTATACAACAAATTTCTAAACAACATCTTGTTTAGAAAGAAATCTCTGATTTTTTTCGCCCACCCCTCTCATACGGTTGAGAAGAGATAGCCTCCATTATTCAGACACTCTCTCCTAATGTATTATTGATTCACGACTCGGATAAATCCCGGAACGGTTTAAGACCGAAAATCCAACCACGGAGAAGTATGTGGGAAAAAAAATGTTACCATCAAAACTTACTGAAATCATATCTCAATGTTTTAACAACAATCAAGTCTTGCTTCAAAAAAAGAATATTTCAAAAAACACATGTTAGTAATATTTCTACAAAATTCCCCACGCTATTAAAACCGTTTGGCACAAATGACACCTTTTTAAAAATCTCCTCTTGTTATTATTACCTTCACTTATTCTTTTAATCCTGCGGCAAATGGATGAGCAAGAAAACACGTAAAAAATGTTTTCAGCAATGTGTTAATTAGACAAGGTTAATGTTTTAACCAACATCCTTAAAATAAAATTGAACTCCTTTGGGATGAATGAAACTTGGCAAAAAATTGGCACAAACAACATTTTTTTTTTTGATTGATGGAAAAATGACAGTCAGAAAGTTTTGTCTTGTTATTTATGATTATTCTACATAATATTTAGAAATATGAATAAAATTGAAATAACTCAGTCAATGCCCAGTAAACAAAAGTGATAGTGTTGGGTGAGTCATTATCAGCAGTCTAAATCCAGTTTCTTAAGCTAGCCAAATAAGTTTATTTTCAACAGATTTAAGATGCAAATTCTATAATTCTGTACCAAAACAATAAATTGAGGGTTTAAGATGTGGACACATATTAATTCACAAGTGTGTAACATTGGTTTATTTTCTATTCTTCTTAAAAATGAAGTTAGTATATTAATATTAACTCCTATGTATGATCATGTATGTAAATGAGTGCTTTCCGTTGAGTCAAATCATGTAAGTTCTTTTAAATGAGTTATTATTGTTAAGATTTAACATACACATCATGTGAACACCAAAAAAAAGCAGAAAAAAACAAGAAGGATAAAAAGGGAACTTGTGTGAACGAGAGAGAAAGTCTTAATGATCCCATCGACCATTTTTGTAAGAGCACTAAAAAAAAAAAAAAATCAATCGTTTTAAAAATGATAATTAAAGAGGAAGGTCTTAGGAACTTGTTATTTTCATCTGAAAACCTAAGACAGTTTAAATTAGACCAACATTAATGTATTTCATATTGTCACATCTCAACAAAAAAAAGAGTCAAATCTGTGGTAACTAAATGCTATTCAATGTATAAAATGAAGACTGAGTATAAGAGAAATGGGTGAAACAACAATGTTGCTTTACTCTCTTTCTTTAACAAAAAAAAAATTAGCTCAGCAGATGATATGTTTGGCAAGTGAAGTGAAAGTTTTAGAAGTGTGGGTTGGCTGACCATAGGAGAACAGCTTCAAAATGACAAATAAATGCAACATATCAAATTAAACCAGTTCCGAAATGATGGTTTGAATTTTTAGCCCTAATTTCAAGGCATTTTGGAATTAATATTATTATTTACTTGTTCATTTCTAAGCACTTCAAAGGGGTCTTTAAATAGCTTTAGTTTAACCTGACACTGATTTTGTTAGTAAATTGTCATTCATAAATGTATTGACAAATACTTCACTTTATTACTTATTTGTCTTTTCAATTGTGTGTTGTTGTTATTTCTTTCTCCCTCTCTGTTTTTGCGTTAATTTTTTTTTTGGTCTTTTTTTTCCTTGACTTTTTTTGCTATTTCAGACAGATACACGTCTCGTGTGCAAACAGGCAGGATTGCAAGTCTTTAGAAAGATTTTCATTTTTAATACAGTTTTTATTTAGAAACTATGGTTATAAATTTTGATACAAAAGGTTGAAAATAATCCATTCCTGAAAGATCTAAAGTCACGACTGTGAGAGATTCCCATGTTTATTCGTCAAACGGGATATTTTACGATGCATAACATTTAAAGTAGTCATAAAAAAAAATATAAATCTATATTATATCACTGGATGAAACTGGTTGTACCAGATGTTTGCTGAAAATGTACTTTCTAACCAGATAAATTTTTGTTTGTTATGTGAAGTAACTTTTGAATGTCATGTGTTGTGCAAATACAAACAATAACAATGATTATTTTAGAAGAAATAATTTCTGGAGGAACCTGCTAGCTCTGTTGTTCAAAACGTTCACAGATATCTTAGCTATAATTTGTTGATCTCCAGAAGACTGGAAATGCTTTCAGAACAGAAGTCTTTTTTTTTTTACTTCTCAATAATTCATTAGCATCAGACTGTGGCCTCCCACCCTCCCCCACCACCCCCCCCCCCCCAACGGCCTTTTCTCAGAATCGATCGTAATATTCCAGTAGTGAAAATTTAACAACAGTAAAAAGAACATAAAAATTAAAACCCAAAAAGGGGCATTTTTGAGGGATTCATTGTTAACTAAAATATAAATGATATTACACCATTTTTGAGGGATTCATTGTTAACTAAAATATAAATGATATTACACTGAAATAAATTTCTGCTAGGTTTTGTGACACGAAACAACCAGATACATTAGCCAACGTTGACATTGACTGACTCACTTATTGTCACAGACAATTGTTACCATTTACTACAAGGAAGTTATTATTGAAAATATCGTCACTAGTAGTGTTAGGTCACGTTTTAGCCCAGCTGACGCTGAAAATTGATGAAATCTGTCTTGTGAGTTTTTTTGTTGTAACTAAACAACAAGGCTTATTCCCATGTTTAAAGACAAAGCAAGGAAGGATTATTTCTTATACACAAATATTTCAGGTTGGAAAGTTATTTCAAAGATATTTGCATGACAAAGTGGATGATATGTTGAAAGATTTTAATATTCAGCCTTAAAAGATTAATTCATGAGGAATCCTTCTACTTCTCATTTTAAGCTGCATGTATTATAAAACAAAATTTCAGTGGTTTGGGAAGCCGGATATAAAAAAAAAAAACACACAACAAAATTAAAAATAAATGAAATTGGCACACATGATAGTCAGATGTTTGAATTTTGAGTCCCAGTATGACAAGAATTTTAAGAGACTTTATTTTGTTATTGCTATTATAAACTTTTCTCTTGTTGTTGTTTATTGTTTATTTATTTCCTTGCTTGTTTTTGTGTTTGCTTTAATAAACCATATCAGGAACAATTTTGTCTGCTTTTTCGTTTTGTTAAATTTCAGTGTAAGTTAGTAACAACGAAGAAATGAAAGTAGATGATGATGATGGTGATGATGACAAACTTGATGATGATGATGTAAAGAATAATGAAATAATGGTTATGAGTAGTATTGAAAAACAAAAAATCATCATAATTATAATAATTGATGTAATACAAGCTGATATTCTGTAAGAGCTGACATAATAGTCAGATATTGGCATGATTAATAATATCCAGTTTTCAATGTTTCCACCAAGTTTATGACACTGGAATTTGTTTCTTCTTATGTTGCTTTGTTGTGATACAATATTTAAAATTATCCCCACAAACAAAGAGATGTCCATATTAAAAATCAGTTTAAAACTATGGAACAGTAACTTGAACCTGTTTGCTTGTAGTGGAAGCTTCATAATGAGAAACGAAGACATCACACTTACGATATGCGATTTTAGGATTTGAACTTTTGAGAACAAGAAAATTTGAAACTTCCAATCTTGTTCAAAAGAAATGTCTCCGCCCTTTTTTGAGATATGTTCCATTAAAGACATTACAGGGAAGAAGGAAATGGCCAATTTGAATCTGTTTTGTTGGTTTACTGAAAATTGTGAAGATAGCAAAAACCTATTTAGTTTATTAAAACTATACATATATATTTATATATATATCAACACATATGTTTGTATTTCCTATTGTATGTGTCTTTATAGACATAAACTGACCACCCTTGGATTTATTTAATTGTGAGAGAACCGTGAGATGCAATTGAGTTAACCTTAAAAAATTAAAAATCTGTGGCAAAGAGATGCATTTCATACCGATTACAAATTGCATTTTGTGAATTTCTAAAAAAAAAAGAAAACGAAAAAAAAAAGAGAACACCCACTTCATTTTGCCTTTGTTTTGAGAGCTGTAACCAAGCACCTTTCAAAAGTGTTGTTTTCGTTAATTTTTCGTACAAATTTGATCAAACCCTAAGACAAGATTTATTTACAGATTTGTAAGTTTTTGTTAGTTTTATTCTACTACGCCTAATTGTTAATAGAAATTATGAACATGTAGCACTGTCTGTGTCAATCAAAAAAAAAAAAAATCTCAACATGTTTTAAAAAAAAAAATTAAAAAAAAAAATTAAACAAGAACATATACAGAGGCCCCCGCTGCCAAAGTATTGTTTTTTTTTTGTTTAAAAGTTTTAAGATATATCTATATACCATTTGATCTTTTATGTGCATACAAAAATTACAATTACTTTACCCGATATGAAGAAATGTGAAATTTTTTTTTGAATGAATGCAGAGAGATGATAAAAAATATGTTCAAATTTTTGTTTCAAACCAGTAAGCCATAATATGCCATCACCTTTTAGTAAAAAGCTTTTTCCCATTTTTTTTCTGGTTTGTTTTCAAAACTTAAAAGCTTGAAACTTTACAGTTGATTGAAGAATACAAAACGATTAACATGCCTATTGATTAAAACTAACTGTTCCCTTTCTTTGCAAAGAGCTTCCAGCTGACCTTCTTGATTTTGTTCTTTTCTTAAATGTTTAAGTTATTGCACTTAAGCCACCTCCAAAACTCTAGTAACAAAACTATGGATATGTTAGTTTCCAAAAAAAAAAAAAAAAACTTTATAAGTTTTCATTAAAAAAGAGAAAGAGGGAAAAAAATGGAGCATTTTTTATTTGATACTGTCATGACTATTTACTAGTAAACTTTCTTCACTTGGTGAAAAATTTACAAAGGGTAAAAAAAAAAAAAATGAAAAAAAAAAAAAAATGTCACATTTGCAATCTTTCAGAAGATGTGTTCATTGGACAAGTACCAATTGTGCAAAAAAATTAGACCCATTCCCCTGTCAATGTTGGGGTCTCCACATTATAATGTTGGTCCAAGATTAATAGTTGTAGTAATAATAATAATAATGATAAAAAAAAAGATATTCTGAACAAAGTGCTACTGTTTTTTTCAGTTTACTTGTTTTGAATGTTTTTCCCAATTAAATGCATACGAGTCGAAAAAATGCTTTTATCCAACAAAGAAGAAGATGAAGATGAAGAAGAAGAAGAGGAAGAAGGGAAAAAAAAAATCACTATTTGAATATGCATTTAGTTTTCTGATCCATACCATCTAAAGAATACAATCATTTGGGCAGGCACATTATCCCCCATATTGCTCTCTGAAAGGAGACAGTATAAAACAACAATGGCATAATCATTAGCATTATGAATCAAGTTGATTGTACAGACTAAAAAATTTTTTTTTTAAATGTTTAATTTCAAAATTTGACTTTTAGACCGACTGGGTCTGGTGACGATTCTTTAAAAAAAATGCTCTGCACTTCATGATGTAGTATCAAAAGATGTAATCTTCCTACAACCACTCCCGTCCCCTGCCCTTGGAAGTTCAAAAAATTAATCATTAAAATGGAGGAGCCCCCCCCCCTCTCTCTTTAGGTGAGTGTTTAACAAGGAGTCCTAAAAAGGTTTTAGCAGGAAAACCATACGACTTTTTGTTAAAAAAAAACTGATTTCATGTTTCTTGTTTGAATATGCCATTGTTGTTTGTCTGTTGAAAGGTTGCATGTGCAAGACCCCTCCTCATTTTGGCAGAGGTTTGTAGCTATGACCCCTTCCCCCTACCATGCTGGTTTCTGGCCTAGGGGCAGGCCCTTTTATAGAACCCCAATGTTCCTTTTTCATGTGCTTTTCCAGTGTACTATAGACTGAAAATGGCATACCACACACTTCACATTTAAAGACTTCTTTTGCACCCTTACCGTGGGTTTTCATATGCCTAGTTAACTTGCTGCTCTGAGCGCAAGCATACGAACATAGCTCGCACTTGTACGGCTTCTCACCGGTGTGGCTTCTGCGATGAACTGTCAGGTTGCTACAGTTCTTGAATACTTTGCCACAAAACTCACATTCGTCCGACCTACGGTTCGTGATGCCTCCCCTGCGGTTGCGGTGGTGAGGGTTGTGGAACGATGGAAGGATTGAAGGGGCCACCGGTGGCTCGCTACTTCTGGGATAGAACCGTCTGTGGTGATTGGCGGGCAGGATGCTAAGGCTGCCGTTGTGATGAACAGGACTCGGTAGGACAGGTGGATGGCAGGGCTGCAAACCTGAAGTCATACTCATGACCGGGGCGAAGAAATTCTGGTGGTGAGGCATGGGCAGAGACGTCCACACGGGTGCTCTAGGCGGTGTCCTCGCCGATGGTGGTGAAGTGGGTTCGAGCTTGAAGCGCTTTGAAGGGTCGCGATCGAATTCCAGGGGTGGCGGCGAGGATTCGAACGGATGGCTGGGTGGCAGTGGCAGTGTCTTTTGTATCGGAGAGGGCAGTGGCGTCTTTTGCCGACCAGGCGAAGGTGACGACGTCGGCGTGTGTCTGCTGGAGCCGGCGGCCAACGGCCCGTTCATCTCGTGTTTACCCGAGAGGAGGCTGCTGACGGTGCAGCCGAAATATTGACTCGGGCTGACTGAGATGTGTTGCTCGGCCACAGCTTGTCGATAGGCATCTTTGTATTGCTGTATCTCACTAAGACCTGTCTTCTTCATGACTTCGCAGAGAAGAGAATTGGAAGGTTGTTGTTGTTGCTGTTGACTATTGTTGCGCATTTCACGCAGGCTGTTGATGGGTGGTGGTTCTACTTGGTGCGGATGATGTTGATGATGAGGAGGCATCACACCATCCTCATCCTCCAGCTCCATCTCTTCCTCCTCTTCTTCGTCCACCGTCGAATTACTGCTGGAATTTTTCCCGCTGGATCCGCAATCTTCGTCTGTGGGCTTTCCGTCGCCGCGCCCGTTGAGAGTCTTATCGGAGTGGTCCGTGCCGTCCTTGTTCACATTTTTATGGGTCTTCATGTGGCGTTTCAGCTTGCTCGCTTGGCTACATGCGTGATCACAGAGGGAGCACTTGTAAGGTTTTTCTCCAGTGTGTGATCGCCTGTGAACAATCAAATTGCTCTGAAATTTAAACGGTTTGCCACAGAACTCACAAGACTTCAGTTTGGGTGGGAATGATGTGCGATATGGCCTGGAGTAAGGGGGAAACCCCATTTGATCCCTTGGTGTGGCGACATCGGCCATCAATCGAAGTCTGTGGGCAGCGCTCTCATCCACCTGGCTAGAATGCGATGAAGCTGAGCTGAACGGTACGTGAGCCGAGCCCTCATACGGAGAAGACATACCTGGAACTGCCTCTGAAGGTTGGTGGTTTGGTGGCATGTTGAAGTCCATGTGAAAAGGTTGCGTGAGCGGTACTGGAAAGTAACGCTCACTGCTTCCCACCGGGTAGCGGTCTCTACCTCCGAGGGGGTGACGAATGTATATAGGGAGTTGGCTGCTTTCAGATAAGAGTGGCAAATGGTGAGAGTTTGGTACATGGGCAGGCTCATGAGGATGGGACGATGACACCTGGGATTCTGCAGCGTCAGGTTCGGGAAAGTTCTTTCCTTCGTCCCTGCGGCCTTCTGATGGAGCCTCTGACCTCTCCTCTGGGGTGCATGATGCGATCGGAGATCTCTCGACCAGGGTGGAATCTTTGCTTTCTTCTTCTCCTTCGTCATCTTCGTCTAGGATCTCCTTGACGTCGGATGGCTCTTCCATCTCATTATCTGCTTGTCCTTCCTTCGAGTCTGCTTGGTAGATGTGCAGGCCATGGTCCTCCTGCACGTGGCGCAATAGTTCGGCAGCACTGTAGAAAGATCCTTTGCAAGTGGAACATATCAAGGGTTCGTTAGGAACTTCATCTGCAAAGAAAAAGACGAGAAAGAAACAGATGAGAAATTTTACATTCACAGGGCCCAAAAAGAAATTATTAAAATGTTATTGACAATAGATCATTAACATGGAATTTGTTCTTTGTTCATGTGATTTCTAATGAAGACTCAATAAAAGGATTTTCGGTGGGGTCAGGGAAAAAAGATTCTGTCATGTGTGCAAACATCCGAAGTTATGATAGACATAATACTCTATGAATAGGGAGCAGTTATAGTTCTACCAGTTCTCGTTGTGATGGAACTTAATTGTACAGGGTCCTTCAGGAAGTGGTATAGTGTATTATAAACTGCCCCAAGTATTGCTGTTAGGATTCATTCTTGAGCGCACCTAATTGATTGACCAGCCACCTGTATGATTGTACACACAAGTGCTCTAATCGCCAGCACTACTTTCCTGTGTGCAGACAAATTTGGCTGGACCACTGAAATAGTACACTGAGTGTTTAATCAAGAATTTGCGGCCGAAGAGCGTTCCGTATGGCTAACATTACGAACTTGGGTAGATATTCAATCTCCCTGTTTTTGGGCAAAATAGGGGACTCAGGTGGTATTTCCTATAGGCAGGGAACAATCTGAAGTATAGAAAGTGAAAATGGTGCACTGCTTTGTGACATGGGATTGTACCTAAGGAAGTGAGGTAGAGTTCAGTCTTCATTGATATCATGTTGCTTCAATGTAAATATGATTTTAGTGACACGGTCAAAAAGTCTCAATTTCCGAAAATATCAGAAATTTAGTAACAGTAAAACAGTACAGCGAAACAGTAATTTGGAACAGACTTAACAAATATTGGTTGCCATGGCTACAACGAAACTAACATTGTGAAAACTATGGCGCTTTTGTCAAAAGGCTTGCAAGTTTAATGAATGGAATAATTAGGAAATAAGTTACTGCCCACCACAAATGTAAATAAAATAAACAACCATTTCTCTTCACTTTGTAAATAGCTTACATAATAGATCCCTTATTTATGTAATGTTCATTACCCATTGTTTTAAAAAAAAAACATGTTTACAAGTTAAAATTTGTTGCTTTTTTGTAAATTGCAGATTTAAAAACAACTAGTATGATAAATTGGACAAAGAGAAATATGGTACATAGGAATAAAGAAATTAATTCATAGTAGCATACTGCCCTCTATTATATACCACTTCAACCTGAACAGCCCAGCCATTGTGCTAGCCGGCTCGCTACTACCATGGTGGCATAATTGCTTAGTCTACATGCTTGTCAGCTGACCAGCCTGTACAACATCACGGCAGGATAAAACAGTTTCCTAAGAGTGTGGGACTGGTTATATCCTAGGTCAAGGGTTCAAACATCTTTCTTTTTTGTTGTGGTACCTTGTAAAACTTACACAATGAGTTGCATGCTGCAATCTTTTGGGCTCTTTCAGAAAAACACAGACATTATAAGATCATGTCTAAACTGACTAAATGTATTTTTTTGGGGTGGGAGGGGGGGTGGGAGGGGGATGGAAGAATTATATGACAATGGTAAAACCTGTAAGGGTGTGTTAAACTGAGAGGTATTTTTAATGATCCAATTTCAAGATATTACCTCCCCTACATTGTAGAAGTGAGAATATGTATGAGTATTGATGGTGTATTCCCTGTACGAACAACTTGGTATCATGATTGGTATGGGCCAAAACGGTTCACCCTGTTCCTTTTAGAATGGATCATCATCACGAATGACAAATGTACAGCAGAAAGTCATAAATCCACCCAACATGGTCGACCCACATTACAACATACATGTAGTATTCATCATAGCATTATACAGTTGTGTGCAAATGTACTCTTAGTTGAATATTGATTCCAGAGATATTGTAACCAATTTTTTCCTCAGGGAGGATAGCCAGAGTGAGAGAGGTGGAGAGAGAGAGGGGTGGGGGGGGGTGCAGGTGGGGGATCTGACATGATTTTTTCATGGCAATCTGCATGACTATTAACTAAAGCAAAAACTAAACCAAATATTTTTGTCAATTATATTTTGTGAGAAAATGAAACACCCTTCCCGATCCCTATCGCCTCAACGCAAGAACCATGCAATCCTGACTGACCTATATATAAAGGAAAAACAAGGGGTACAAACTACTAACTCTTTTTTCTCAATCTCATCATGAAACATCATAACAAAAAATGTTCATCTCTATAAACTTATTCTGCCTGACTAGTCACTCACTTTCAAAAGAAACTTTGGTAGCCTCTGGCAGGGTATGCATGTATTGTATGTATGTATTTTAGATCCTCCTGCAAGCAGGAACTCGCGAAGAAGCCATCATTGGCGTATCAAAGCCTCAAGCTGACCGAAGTCGGTCTCTTAGATTCATATTTTAACGTCCATGATTATGAATTGTCAATTGTCAACAACTCTGTAACTGGACGACATACATTAATCTTGGAGTGACTCAAACTCGGGACCTTATGATTGAAAGGCACCGCCCCCCCCCCCCCACGTCTCTCACTAGTGCCAGTAGTAAAACCAAAAGAGACCGATATTATGTGAACACACTCACTTGTATACTACAACATCGATCAACCCATCCACATAGCTATGAAATTGCACCTTTGATGTATAATGTGTCATCAGGTCAATATTTATTCATTAAATCAATGTTGTTGTGCACATACATGCAAGAATGAACAATTGAATGTATGCCTGAGGCCAGACAGAGTAGACATTTTCATGGCTGATGTCTTGACAACCCCTGAATCTGTCTGCCGATACACTTTTTCCAAGTGGTCAGTGTTTTAGGTAATTTCATAACTCTCCTCTTTTATGTAATTGGCAGATATTAGTTCATAAAATTTATCACACAATTTTTTTCTGTGTCATATCATGTGGTTATTGATCAATGTCATGAGAAATGAATACATAGTAGGGAACAAGGCCAGGGTTGGCCACAATATATGCTGTAAAATTGACAAATATGAAAAGGAAAAAAAAATGGCTACATTCTATTTCTAGACATTGTCTGACCCCTTCAACCTTTTTCGTTTCTGGAAAAGCTTCAGTTTAGAGACCATAAGCAGTATTCCCAAATATGCTAGGGAGTCCAGTATTGGTCAGTGCATGAGGATAAGTCGATCAACGAACGTTTCTTACTGTTATTCTCCGACAAGTTTATCTATTTGTCTAAAACTCTTTACAATGAAGGCTGTGGGATTATAATACAGAGGATCAGTCTGAACTTACTAGATATGAAAATACTTTGAAACTTCTACCAACTTCCCGTTAAGCGAGCTCTGATTCGTTGCCAAGGTTATTACTGAGATGACTTTTAAAACGTCCTTGGTGTCACTCTCTGAGTACGCAACATAATCTATGTACGTAATAATCTCCCGTAACATTCTTCCTTCTATAAACTAAGAGATTATACCTTATAGATGGAATAATCCCCCCTCCCCCCCCCAAAAAAAATATTACGAATCGTTTATGGTTTGTACAGAAAATTATGTGTCCTGCACATTTTTAAATAACATGACTGTTTTGCTTTCACGAGCGACTCTGCGCAATGTCTGGTTTCCTTGTTCTTGATGTGATCCTGGATGGACTTTGATAATGAGGCAACAGACTGTGTATTTTGTACCTGGTGGCGTCACGCCCAGGAGGGTAAACATGATATACCCCTCGAGCATTAATTCGTCAAAGTCAAATTGAAATACAAATGGAGTTTGTTGTATAAAACATTAATCTTTGTAGTTTTGGTAAACACTGGCTCACTGTCGGGGATGGGGATCGAGGGGGGGGTCACCTGACTGATAGATTTTGCCACAAACTAACGATGAAGGTGGGGGACCACGGTCCCAGCCTCTGCTTGACCTCCCATGCTAATTTAAATATGTAAAATATAGCAGGCTTCCTGTTAGAAGGTAATTGGAAAAGTTTTGATTTTTGATATACTGCTTGGGCAATACACTTTGTGAGATCAGAGCCATCACTGTGATCCCATCAAAAGTTAAGTTTCATGCGATGTCTAACCCCCTCCTCTCACCCCTTGGGGGCTGTGAAATATATTTTGTTCCGGGATTTATTGACCAAAATGCTCCCTTTTACAAAAAGGAAAATGGCTTGAAAAAGAATAAGTATGTATCGAAATGTTCTGCACAGCCCTTTTGTAATGATTAGGCATGTTGGGAAGAAAAGGGGGTCAAGGACGATGGTGGTATAAAAGGTATTTAAAATGTTTAACATTTGCAAATGAAAAAGATTAATATAGGAGCGTGGCAATTCGTTTACAACGTGATTCTCAGTTCAGGGAAATCCTGCCCGCCGATATCTCATATGTTATTCGATGGCTGAATGACGTTTCATTAATGATACTGCGTATGAATGTATGCCACAAACTAACGATGAAGGTGGGGGACCACAGTCCCAGCCTCTGCTTGACCTCCCATGCTAACTTAAATTTGTAAAATATAGCAGGCTTGCTGTTAGAAGGTAATTGGAAAAGTTTTGATTTTTGATATACTGCTTGCAATACACTTTGTGAGATCAGAGCCATCACTGTGATCCCATCAAAAGTTAAGTTTCATGCGATGTCTAACCCCCTCCTCTCCCCCCTCGGGGGCTGTGAAATATATTTTGTTCCGGGATTTATTGACCAAACTGCTCCCTTTTACAAAGAGGAAAATGGCTTGAAAAAGAATAAGTATGCGTCGAAATGTTCTGCACAGACCTTTTGTAATGATTAGGCATGTTGGGAAGAAAAGGGGGTCAAGGACGATGGTGGTATTAAAGGTATTTAAAATGTTTAACATTTGCAAATGAAAAAGATTAATATAGGAGCGTGGCAATTCGTTTACAACGTGATTCTCAGTTCAGGGAAATCCTGCCCGCCGATATCTCATATGTTATTCGATGGCTGAATGACGTTTCATTAATGATACTGCAATGTATGCCACAAACTAACGATGAAGGTGGGGGACCACAGTCCCAGCCTCTGCTTGACCTCCCATGCTAATTTAAATATGTAAAATATAGCAGGCTTGCTGTTAGAAGGTAATTGGAAAAGTTTTGATTTTTGATATACTGCTTGCAATACACTTTGTGAGATCAGAGCCATCACTGTGATCCCATCAAAAGTTAAGTTTCATGCGATGTCTAACCCCCTCCTCTCCCCCCTCGGGGGCTGTGAAATATATTTTGTTCCGGGATTTATTGACCAAACTGCTCCCTTTTACAAAGAGGAAAATGGCTTGAAAAAGAATAAGTATGTATCGAAATGTTCTGCACAGACCTTTTGTAATGATTAGGCATGTTGGGAAGAAAAGGGGGTCAAGGACGATGGTGGTATTAAAGGTATTTAAAATGTTTAACATTTGCAAATGAAAAAGATTAATATAGGAGCGTGGCAATTCGTTTACAACGTGATTCTCAGTTCAGGGAAATCCTGCCCGCCGATATCTCATATGTTATTCAATGGCTGAATGACGTTTCATTAATGATACTGCAATGTATGCCACAAACTAACGATGAAGGTGGGGGACCACAGTCCCAGCCTCTGCTTGACCCCCCATGCTAACTTAAATTTGTAAAATATAGCAGGCTTGCTGTTAGAAGGTAATTGGAAAAGTTTTGATTTTTGATATACTGCTTGCAATACACTTTGTGAGATCAGAGCCATCACTGTGATCCCATCAAAAGTTAAGTTTCATGCGATGTCTAACCCCCTCCTCTCCCCCCTCGGGGGCTGTGAAATATATTTTGTTCCGGGATTTATTGACCAAACTGCTCCCTTTTACAAAGAGGAAAATGGCTTGAAAAAGAATAAGTATGTATCGAAATGTTCTGCACAGACCTTTTGTAATGATTAGGCATGTTGGGAAGAAAAGGGGGTCAAGGACGATGGTGGTATTAAAGGTATTTAAAATGTTTAACATTTGCAAATGAAAAAGATTAAATATAGGAGTGTGGTAATTCTTTTTCAACGTGATTCTCAGTTCAGGGAAATCCTGCCCGCCGATATCTCATATGTTATTCAATGGCTGAATGACGTTTCATTAATGATACTGCGTATTAATGTATGCCTCATCCTATTCTCCATCTCTGCACTGACAGCTAGCTAAGTGGAATTCTCTATTCATTTGTAACATATTGTGCATTTATCAAGCTAACACAGGGTTGGCATAAATTATGAGATATGTGTCTGTGATATGGCAAAAGGGAAAAAGTAAAGAAAAATCATGAATAATGCATCGAATGTTCACTAAGAAGGGTACAGCTTAAAAAGGTTGCTTGTGCACATGAATCACAATGTCTAGACTCGGAGAAACATGAAATAACAATCTCCGGGTACAAAGCATATATGATTGAAAATAGGCAGGTAATTTCTGTATATATGTCTAACAGTTAACCTTTTATATACCTGATATTTGCTACCACGTACAAGAAGGCCTTCTCCCTACTTTAGTTAATACCATATTCCTCCTCCTGCCCGCAACCCCTCCCCTCCCCCCCCGTCATATCCTGATATGACATTATAGGAACATTATAAAAACATGAGTTTTGGAGTTGTGGTGAAAACTGGGAGTGTTAGCTCAGTTGTTAATGCCGGTGCCTTTCAATCATAAGGTCCCAAGTTTGAGTCACTCCAAGATGAATGTATGTCGTCCAGTTACAGAGTTGTTGACAATTGACAATTCATAATCATGGACGTTAAATATGAATCTAAGAGAGCCGACTTCGGTCAGCTTGCGGCTTTGATAAGCCAATGATGGCTTCTTCGCCAGTTCCTGCTTGCAGGAGGATCTAAAATACATAACTACAACTGAGGATAGAGAAGGAGGAATGCTGGCGGGAGATATGTGGGTTCTATTGCATTAGACCACAAGTGTCCATGCATGGTAAGGGCTGAGTCTGACTAATCCTATCATTTCATGAAACAAAAAGTAATATACTACTATTTACTATACTTTCTTACAAGATTAATGAAGGTTAAACTTCACAACCTGTCAAAATTAACAACCCTTGTTCCCTCTCCCCCCCCCCCCCCCCCCTCCTAGGTCTTCACCTCGTGGTGATTTTAGATTAAGTTGGAAATACAGAGCAGAACTTAATTATAATTGCTGTGGCAAATGATATTGTATTTCTGAAGAGAGAAGAGAAACTGGAGGTGGGAGGGGAGGGAGGGCAGGGAGGGGGTGGGGTTAAGAGCCAAGCCATGCTTTGTCTGTGAGGAGAGGGGAGCGATCGGGCAGATATAAGGGAGGGGATGGACAGGGTTTATTCTCCTCATGTATTCCTTATTTCTTTAATTCTTTGCCATTTGTACTAAATATTTAATCACCCCATTTCATCCATCATGATTTACATAGTATGTTCTGAACCCAAAAAAGGTGTCTCGTCTGCAATTTGCAAAGACATAGAAAATAGTTTGGTTTGCAAAAATCCCTGCAGACAATTAATGCATCTGATTAAAACTACAAGTCATATTTATGATATATCTTCTCTGCACTGATTTAATGAATGATAGTGTTCAACTGTTTTTGTTTTTAGTTATGAAATTCTTATCATATTTCTAATTAAAACATTTTCCAAGTAAACATGCCCTTGATGCTACTACATTTATCTAAAATCTTGCCTTCGAAGAATATAATAAAGCTAAAAGGAGATACATGGTAGACAGTATTAATAAATTACAATGACACATAAAAGTTAAAATTTAAACAAGAAAATACAAAGAAAGAATAAAAATGACCAAATTGAAAGAAAAGGATAACAAAAAAACTAAATATTGGAATGAACTGTTGCCGGTTTGGAGACATCAATATTTCCAGAAAAATAGCCGAAATAATTGAAAGGTCGGAGCAGAAATCATAAGCACAATTCGGAGCAATGGGAAGCGTTTCTATAAATATAGGACAGATATAGACTCAACTAGAGACCTATTTACAGATCAAGGTACTTCTTTTCATGAAGATCTTTGGGCAATGATATTATATAACCTTCTTCAATAGACAATTGATTTACTCAAATGTTTGCATACCAGAGTGGGGGTAAATTGGAGAGGTGGGGATAACTTGGAAAGGTTGGGAGAGAGGTGTATGGTTTAAATACGTGAGTTGAATGGTAATGTGTCATAGTGAACTTTTACCGTTATGTTTTCTTAGTTTAGACGTGTATTATGTAACTTATGTGTGAGTCGTATAGGCGGAGTAGGTTCTAGGTTCAAACCCCTACTTATAATGAAAGTGTACATGAAAGGTCCATAATTCTAGAAAGTTTCTATTGAGAGGTACTGTAGGGACTATACAGATATCTTCAATTGATTCAAAACTCGGCAGCACGCATGGTTACACGGAGCAGGAGGCACGAACACATCACACCCATATTGATTGACCTTCATTGGTTACCTGTCTCCGCAAGGATCGAATTTAAGTCTCTAGTCATAACTTACAATATTAAAAATGGCACTGCCCCTCACTATCTTGGCTCTCTGATCAGTCGTCAGGCTCTTCCAGAGCCCATGCAGATTGCAAATCGCACACGACAGAGGAACAGACATTCTATGGAGATACGACTAGAGCCTGGCAGATTCGCCCAAAAAAGCTTTGGCGCACGATCCTTTGCCTATTTTGCACCTGATCTATGGAATGCACTCCCCAATGACATCAGGGCAGCTCCATCATTAAATTCTTTTAAGGCACACCTTAAAACTCACCTTTTTCGAAAGTATTATTCTTTTTAAACCTCCAGTCATATTGATTGTGTTACCATCTTGCCATGTTTTGATTGTTTTATAATGATAGTCTTATTGTTACTATTTCTTCGGCTGTAATAGTTTAGTATTTTAGTTTTATTGTATGCTGTCATATTTTACTGCTTTTGTCTTTAATTTCTGATTTTTTTTGTTTTTTATTAATTATTGTTTGTTATTTATTTCTGTAATTCTTAGGATGCAATATTTTTAGATTGTATTATTTTTAAGCTGTAATACTTTTTAAGTTGTATTTTTTTTTTTATTATTTTTTTTATGCGTTTCTGTGAAGCTGCTTTGAGATCATTCTTTTGATGTAAAGCGCTATATAAGAATAAATTATTATTATATTATTATTATATGCTAAGATTTTCAAACAGGTCAGCTACTACATGCATGGAATTAAATACAATACAGGATAATTGTTCATGTGTGCATTATGATTAGGCAAGATTAGAATTTCTTAATTTCATATACAGACAAAAACCAGGTCCTGATGATACAGCTGCTGAACATTTTGCCTTAATTTTTGTCATAATTTAATCAGACTTTCAGATTTGAAAAAAAATACATATTCAGCTTGGTCGGCCTGATTTTTTATTTATTGGTCGTCATTTGAAGTTTGAGACTTTCTTTTTGCAGTTCAAGTCTAAAAAAAAAGATAAAATTGGTACAAAATTGCATATAATATCTGCCAGACAGTACAGTGAATTCAAACGATGCAGACCATGCAATTACAAGGAGGTTTTGGCCAATCAAAGGCCAGTCACAAACACAAACAAAAAAGAAACAATTTAAGTCAAATTGGGAAAACCCCCTTTAAACAAATAACTGGCATCGATGGTTATCTGCTCTTATATTGAGCTTCAAGTTAAACCCAAACACTTTTTTTTATATAATGTTTCTCTAGGAGCAATATCAGCGTACCAAATTTATATTTACTTTTGTACCAGCATGTCTATCTTGACTGTGGATTGCCTTATCAACAGATGTGATTAAAAAGTATTTTTTTCTCCTTCTAAATTGAATTAAGTGAATTAATCAGCATTTTTGGCTGCAGTGGGATATTGCAGTTGCATCGGTTAGTGTCTCTATATAATGCCATGTTTGTCGCACAGTCCATATTAAACTGACCAACGTGCTTCCAGGCCTTTATCTAAAGATTCACTTCAGTTATTTCTATATATATATATATATATTTTCAGTTTTATATATATATACATACACATATATGATCAATAAAGATCAGCACACCAGAAAAATTCCACTTTACGACCAGTTTTGTCCCTTTGTGACTATAATCTAGCAGGTGAAGGTAAGAATCGAAACCCCGGATCTTTGTGTCACAAACCGAAGTCCACAGTTAACGAGTCCACACTTGACCACAGCACAGTGATTCTACTGGTGTGTGAATGCGTATAGAATGACTTTGTATAACTGTCCATGAGGGCAGTCTGTACAATGCTATGATTGTAAAATGTTATGATTGTACAGAGTGCACCCCTGGTGCTTTTTTAAATCTGATAATTTACACAGAATTATGACTTTTATTGATTTATTTTTTATATAAATATATATATATATATATATATATGTATATACATGCCTACACTGATACTAACTGACTTGGACAACATTCAACACCAGGATTAGGAAATTTGAGAGCTTAGGAGACATACTGTATATCTATGGACACACAAAACGATGGAACTGGCTACTTATGTAAATCGTCTCATCTTATATCAAGATGCTTTTCCTACTTATGTGAAATGTCATATTAATCATGTATAAAAGACAGATATTGCAATACATTACATACATGTAATCCATACAGTCTATCATGAGCTATACTAATTGCAAGGAATCTCTCCATTTTGACATAGATATACATATGTAACTAAGATTGAGGGAATGTTGCAAATTCCACAAGCAGATCCAAACCGTTTTTAATGAGATGCAAAGTTTCAGTAGGTGTCTAATCCCTCAAGTTACCATATGCTATCAACCAGCAGCAGCAAGAGCAGCAGTGGCATTGCACTGCACATGAATGTTAACATGTCAGTGTTGTCTTGGACAGCTGTGCAGTTTTATTAATGTAGGTGAATTTAGCTAGAAGTTGACACCCAACTGTCAATGCAGGAATGAAAAATTCATGGTACAATTTTTTATTCTTCACCTAGCGACCAATGCCCTTGGTTTCCAGGTAGACATTTCGAGGGCAAATGATCATCAAAGCTCATGTGATATATATATATATATATATATATATATATATATATAAACATATTAGGTATGAGTTTATATCAATTTGCGCATGTACACATTATCCACTTGGCAACATTATCTAAACTGCTATATACTTTCCCCATGTGACTGACGTTACAACTTCGGGTCACGCTCGAAATTAACTGTATTCATGTCGGTCTCGTTTTTATATTTTTTCTCTGCTTCCCCTTTTTACAGCATAAATACGGAGAGAGCTAACTCAGGGTGCAACATTCATATCTGCTTCATATAGCTGACTGTTGATCGAAGTTCACAGCTTAAAACACAGACATAGTTGCACACCACACAGGAGCTATTACAGGTCAAGTCCAACACTGACATTGTAGGTAAAGAATGGTTCCCCAAATCATGTCTGGTCTGTAATATTACCCTTTTGTATTCCATTGTCTGAAACTGGTCCAAAGGTTCCTTGGATACTTAAACCTTTTTTTTTGTTGTCAATGTGCACTGGCCAATACCATACGGTTTCGCAAAGAACGGCTAACTTTACATAATAAACACTGCACATATGATAGCCGAGTAATGTACACAAAATTTATCACTTGTATTGAAATGGACAGCATTATGTGCATTACTCACAGTAGGCCTGGCTATATATAATATATAAATTAAAAGCTATATAATGTAAACGAATGTCTAGGTCCAGTGTCTATTTTAGGATGCTAGGCTCACTTATATATATATATATAAATATATATATAGATAGATATATCTATATATATATAAATACAGACCAAATTCTACTCAGACCAGTTGAATAAATAAGTTATCAGATTATGTATATGGCTGTTGACCAAATTCTACTCAGACAGGTTGAATAAATAAGTTATCAGATTATGTATGATTAAAAATAAAACCAAATTGTGGACCAAAAACACATCTCCACTTGTAGGATGGAACTTTGGGTAACTGAATCCACTGTCAGGCAATCTATATATGCATGGTTGTGTGTATAATATGTGTTTATGATATAGATATATTCTGTGATTGTGCAATAGTGAAGAGCCTGCCGGCTTAAGTATTGCTTGAAAACCTATCCGAACCAATTTATTGTCTGTTATTTCCATTTCTCAAGCCAAATTGCTTCTTCGTACTTTATCTCTGGGGGGATCCAGCCATTCCTCAATGTAGTGTTTTATGTTTACAGCTTTATGTTTTCAAGATTACTATAGAAAATCAAGAGGCTTTGTAGTTTAAGCAACTCTTTACTATAATAAGCTGTATTACTCAAATTAAGATGTTGTGCCGCAATCAGATTTCATGACCTGTTCAAAGTTAGTTAGTTTTGTTAGTGTTCATGTTATTCTCCAATCTATGTTTAATGTCTGGAACATTACCATCTTCCCTGCCTATAGCAAATACCACCTGAGTCCCCTGTTTTTGGCCAAAAAACAGGGGAGATTGCATATCTACCCAAGTTTGTGATGCTAGCCATACGGAAGGCTCCTCTGCACAAATTCATTAGTAAACACACAGTGTACTATTTCAGTGGTCAAGCCAAATTTGTCTGCACACAGGAAAGTAGTGCTGGCCATCAGAGCACTTGTGTTGACAATCATACGGTGGCTGGTCAATTAATAAGGTGCACTCAAGGATGAAACTATAATAACAGTACTATATGCTATCAAGTAACAAATTATTAATGCTTGAGTGAATTTGAGGAGGACCGCTTTCTATAGGCAGGCTTGACCGTCATGAATGCTCCTTTAAGGTCAAATCCCTGATGCCTGCAGTTCACTTCATGTTCCAGACCTACAACTGTTTAAAGATATGCTTTATTGGCTCCAATTATAGCACGCTATAGCTAGGAAAGCTTTGTGATTACGTAATCGACCTGCCACGGACGTAAATCAACCTCAGGCTCTACAAATAGCCTGCATAGCTTCTTAACACCATGGAGCTCTTTGTGTAAACACTGTGTGGAAATATGTTTATTTTCTACAGTTTAGTTAATCATACAGCGTTCACTCAAAGACCCTCATATAAGAAATTATATGTGGCAGTCGTTGCAGACAAATTGGTAAAACGAGGTCATTTTACGACCAAGGCAGATCGCTTACGTAATCTCAAGAAACATTTCCATGATAGCGTGCTATAGTTGGGGTCTTTGGGGGTGTTTTGTTAAAGAAAATTGTGCCCATTTTGCAACGGAATAAAATAAATGATTCCCTGAAAAGTACGTTTTCTAATTTTTTCATCTTGTACACACTTAATACCACTTTGTGTGAGCTTTGAGTAAAACTTGTGATTTAAACTTGCACGCACAGTACCGTACGTATACTATACGACAACAGTTAAGCAGATGTGACCGCTGACGATTTCATTGCCTATGGTATATTTGCTTCGTACCCACACACTCCAAGAATGAGAACTTCTGCCTGCATGCTTGGCTTTTAAACCCCAGTAAAATCTACAATCTTCTTAAATATTCTCCTTTGAGATAAATCCTACAAATTTGTCCACCCCGTACTTAATTATTCCGCCATTTTTCATTTGCTCATTTTCATCATCTAACAATTAATTTTAAACTTTGTCTTTGCCAAATTATGACAAAACCAGTGGCATTTTTAACACCTGCCACAGCCCTTCTCTCAGCCGAGTGGCGTATCCTGTTTCAAGGCAGGCATGCCTTCCCGAGTCCCAAGCATGACTCGAATCATGAATGTAAGCATACTGATGACCAGAGGGATCCCGATATTCGATGCTGCAAATTTAATGATTTGGGAAATTTGGGATGCATCTCGGAGATGAGAAAATTATCCCTGCCCGTTATATCGGAGTATTAGACTTTTTTCATATATATGTGTTCTACGTGGTTACTTGTGTGACTTTGCATGGTGAAAAGGCGATGCCGTAGATGATCATGTTAAGACTTTAGCGGAGAGGATTAAGGGCAATGCAAGGTACAAGCACAAAAATGTCAAGTACGTGAATTATATAGATGGAGTGGAACTGTAGCATGAATACTGCTGGTGAAAAACTTCTCACAGTGATCATCGTAACAGAGACAAAAAAAACCAAAAAAAGACAGGAGATAAAAGAAAAAAAAAAATAAATAAGAAAGAGGCAATTTCCACGAGAGAATTTATGCCTCAACTTAATGTGCCAATAATCTTTATATTAAAAATAAATTCTATTCATGACAAAGTTGTTTGGTTTCAGCAGGCCTGAGTTTATGAAAGAGAGATTAAAAGTGCTTAACTCAGGTGAACAGCAAGCGATGGACTCTACCTAGAAAATGGCGACTGGGAACAGGGCGGAATCGGGGTGAGGGTTGAGGGAGGAGATATGGGTTTGAATGGCCCGAGGATAATGGAGGTGGAATTTTAGAAGAGGATGTTTTAGAAAGGTGAAAGCGCCATCTTGAAAATATTCTATAGTCATTCTGGCAACCACAAAAGAGTCTGTTCTAAGTTTAATCAGCTTGTCAAATGTCAATGTCCTATTTCATGTTGACTACTTTCGATCTGAAATATCATTATTCTGTCAAGTTTTCAAGGTTTGCACACATTTAAACGTGAATGACATTATCGGCAACACACCAGTCCTTCTATCATCATTGAAGGCTAGAGGTTAAATTAAAATAATTAAATGTTGAAATTGTTTTAACATTGGGTGAAAACATCAGATAGTTTTAACACAGCATCACCATGCAGAAACCTATTTGCGACTATACAAAGTCACGATTCTTGGAAAACATGCAATTTTAACCCACAACAGAACAACAAATATTTAATGCAACAGAAGGTAAGCACAGTGTAAATTTACAAAAGTGTCCAGATCTAAAGAGTAGAATAAAAACCGTGCTGAATTGTGTCGATGACAAACACAATACCCCTCCGAGAAGCTTATATAGCTGTATGTATGTAGGAAAATCTAAGGGCCTATATTGGTAACATTGATGATAACTATATACACAAGTTACTTGCAGGATGCAGTTTGCATTAAGGCCATTGCACAGAAGAAGTAAATTGTACTCTCGGTTTGAGCTTGTATGTATTTTTACTGCTAAAGTAAAAAGCTTTCTATGGTTGAGATATCGTGGAAAGGACAAAGTTTTGAACAAGAAACCAGAGACCATGAAGCATTAAGTCTAGACAAAAATACAAGGGTACACCCAAGATTTTTTGCCAAGCTCAACAAAATATGATTACAAATATGTAGTCTGGTAAAGCAGCGCACATACGGTAGTGAACATGCTCGTCAAGCGTTCCTTCGCCATTTGCACTGAAATTTAGAAATACCATATTTGGTCGTTTGTTTGTCTGTTTGTTTATTCCAACTTCGTTTCGGTTAAAGGTATATAGAATGATTATACTTCAAAATGCGGCTTTAATACAAGAGTGTCTAATCAATTATAGTCCCTGCCATTTAATTTTAGGTGCTTCAATAAAACTACGTACTAACTGATAATTGGCATTGGTAGCACACCTAGTCAAAACTTCAGAACATAATGAAATGTTTCCCCAAAAGGTACTGAAGAACTTAGCACGCAAAGAATCTGGATGTACGACCTGGTTAATTCACCTTGGCTTCGGCTTTGAGTACAACATTTCTGTATTCTGCCCTGTTGGATGAATCTAACTGGAATAGAAATTACCGACTCTGCGATCCACGTTAGAGTTATCGCCGACTTGGTTACAGTGGTCCCCCTCACAATTTTGCAAGGTCGGTGAGAGTGACTCCATAGGTTTCCCTTTTTGGAAACCAAGAAGAAGACGCAAACACAATTACCCACCATCTTGAATTTTCTTAATAGAACGTACCGACAGATGGTGGCCGACCTGTGCGATTAATCCACTACAAAAGAAAGAGTCGACTATCAGCACTACCGGTCACCTTAATAGGAGGTACAGAGAGATGGTGGCCGACCTGAGCGATTAATCCACTACAAAAGAAAGAGTCGACTATCAGCACTACCGGTCACCTTAATAGGAGGAACAGACGGATGGTGGCCGACCTGTGTGATTAAACGACTTCAAAAGAAAGAGTCGACTATCAGCACTACCCGTCACCTTAATAGGAGGAACAGACGGATGGTGGCCGACCTGTGCGATTAAACGACTACATTAGCATTAGTCGACTATCAGCACTACCCGTCACCTTAATAGGAGGTACAGAGAGATGGTGACAGACCTGTGCGATTAATCCACTACAAAAGAAAGAGTCGACTATCAGCACTACCGGTCACCTTAATAGGAGGTACGGAGAGATGGTGGCCGACAAAGAAACACTGTGAAGATGAGCAAAAAGAGAGCAAGAACACTGGTATTCTGACAAAAGATCAGTCAGATATATCGGTGCTATGCCGTGTAAAGGGAGCGATGCGACTTTGCATTTCAAACGGCCTAGGATGGGTTGCCAGTGAAGTTCTTGAAGAATTAGTTTGATATAATTATGCTACCGGCTTTGAGTGACCAGCCGAACAGCTGAGAAGTTTTTTGCACATGCTGCAACGTTTTTTTATCTCAGTTTCCGGTAGTATACAGAGAGAAGACTGAATCGAGGGACTTATGTGGGCCTTGGTACTTAGTCTCGATCAAGTATATCCCCACCAGTTGATGTAATTGAAGGGCTTTCAGGGCCATTACGGTAATGGTCACAGAGGTGTAGTGTGGGGTCTTTATGGTGACTGCAGGCATGTACTGTCAAGTCCAGACTACTGTTATATATTTCATCTACCTGTTGTTACTTCTGACAATCTGTTAGGTCGGTAATATTCAGTCTTTTTTAGGTTTGTTTATTTACATGTATTAATCTTTGGTTAAAATGTTTCGTTCAACAAAGGATACTTTCACTGAACTTTTATCATATTGATATAGTGACGTATGAAGAGCTTTACTTGTCTCATGAGAGAACAAAAGTGTCTCAGACCACCTTCTAAAACCTTGCGATTGCAGATCTCCCGGGAACATTTTGCTGGTTATATGAAAGTAGTAAGACTTCCTAAATTATTCATTTTGAATTAAATTTATTGTTGAATCAATCAATATAGACATATAAAACTTAATTATTGTTATTTCCACAGGTTGCTACTTTTATGACATTTCAAGTTGAGAAACTTTGGAAAGGAGGTAAATTACTGGCCTGAAAATAGATAGAGTTACTAAAAATAAAAAAGCCTGATGGATCATGACCTACTGGGAAGCGATATCTTTAGCTCAAATTTAGCTAAAAAAAAGTGTTAATTTCGGTGAGCATATTATATGATTTCATAAGGTGAAGTTCGTCCTCCCATGAAATTTGCAATTTTTTAAAATATTTTTTTATATTTTTAACGACAAGCTGATTAGGGCGGTTGATTAATCCCATCGCTATACATTGCCGATCAATCAAAAGCCAGTGAACTCTTTTCTATTCTCTGACGCATGCATCTGATTGGCTGTAGATTTTGGGCCCTTAATACATCCTGACACCCATAGACGAAAGCGCAATGCCTCTCAGTGTGTGAAAAAAAAAACCCAGCATCGGAATTATTATCAGAGAGAATAATTACAAAGAAGAAAAGATAGAGCCAAAAAAAAAAAAAAAAAAATTTAACAGCCTTTGCTTCAGAAATGACACAAGTATTCTATAGGAGAAAATGAAAAATAAAAGGAATTTGTTTTTCCTCTTTTTGGGGGGGTTTTAGTTTTGCCTTTACTTTCTCCATATTTCCTTAAGCCCGTATTTGCATTGGCTTCATTAAAATTTCAAAGATGCCTGCACAGAAATAAGAACTACAAAAGCATTGGGTACACTCAATTTCCACACCAATTATTCGATAGCTCCAAGAAGCTAGTGTATAATTACCAGGATTAGTTAGTTACTTTGTCGTAGATGAAGCTCCCACATTAAAAGTTATAATAACTCAGACAAGCAGTTGACACTGTGCGGTAACGTTGATGCATTGGTCTTTGACTCCCGATAAATCATCAAACTTTCAAACCGAGCTGACAAAGTCATCCAGATAATATATAAGGACCGCCACCTCTGCTGCTATATAATGTAGTTTGACATGGTAAAAAAAAAACCAAAAAAAAAACTATTTCGTTTAAGTGACTCTTTGGGCTGAGTTTCGACCCAAAAAATTTCTCGATGCTTTTCAATTCTAAACATACCATAACAATTTTATATCTCATTACCTTGAGTAGATTGATACGTTTATTAAAAAAAATATCGAAGAAAACGTTGAATTTTTCGAGAACTTTTTCCAAATTTGATTCAGCTTACTTTAATACGTGTGCACAGTACTTCGATGAAAACCTGTTTGGGCAATGGAACGGTTATGGATCCAATCAGGTTAAGTTATTTATTCACTGTACAAAACTCTTTTGTGACAAAATAACCTAGCAGGGTCATTTAAGTTTTATCGATTGCAAATAAAATGTCGCTTTAACTATACTCGTTGGATTTGGGGAAACTGTTGATGGACCAAGCATGGTGGGGCTACCTCGTTTGGATATAAGATAGCATAACCTACGACCCGACACGTTCCCCCCCCCCCGTTTCTACATTTATAACAATTCTATTGTAAACCAAACACAATTCTCCTTCACTAATCTCATTTTTTTGTTATTGCTTCCTGCTAGTAACGGTTTTCGCTTTATATTTTTTCGATGAAATGCCAGACGGAAATTACCATAAGGATGTTGTTTACTGTCATGTATTTATAGCTGTACTAGTCAATTTCTATTCCAACGGATGCACTGAGTCAAACAAAAACTTATTGCCTATTGTTATTAAACAGACTTGCAGGTATAGTCCAGGTAAAAAGAACAATAACATTAAAACAAAGGAAATCGTGGATAACTAAAGCCCCTTTTGGATTGGTTCCTGTGGTAAAATGTTAGAATCCCAAAAATTCACTTTAAATTCTGATAACGATATTGGCGTTCAATGATACTCTGACAGTGGCTACTTTTTCAAGGAAAAAAATGAATTGCATAAGAATGGCTAATTATGCAAACACATAATGTAGCTGTTATATATAAAATTTAAGGGCAGCATATAGGAAGGTTGCAAGACCTTTGTTTAAAAGTTTTGACTCAATTTTCAACTGGTCATTAAGCGTAATTCGAGCTGAAAATTTGTAACGAGTTGGACTTGAAATGTTAAAGAAAATAGTTTCATGTCTTTTAATTTAATATCATTTTTTGTTGGGGGAGGGGTTGGGGGACGTTGGGGAGGGAGGAAAGAGGTATCTTTTTTTTATTAGCTATTATATAGCATTATTGGTCCAATACAAGAATATTGTAAAAGTTTTGCAGTCAAATTACTAAGTCACACAGTTTAATATATAATATGTACTCGTTGTAATGACAATCAATTTTAGTACTATAGTGATCGCACTTTAGATCAGAGAAATGTTAATGTCGTAACTAACTTCAACACGGTTGTCAAATTAATGATAAAATTGGAAATGGAATATTGTTGCCTTCATAGTTTATAGATCTACATGTCTCCTGGTTAATTTACAGATTGAGAGGCAACAGGGATAAAGTCAGGCTGTTAATACTTTCACCACAGGGGTTTTTGTTTCCAACTCTGCTTGTGTAACAACTTCTCAATAATTGTTGCATTAATTTATAATAACTCCTATAATTAATCCTAATAGCAACATCTACGTTAGAATGTCACAATTTAACAGACCAAAAAAAAAATGCTTTCACAGCTTAATTTGCTAGATTTGTATTAATTGTGAATCAATACATGAAATTTCTGGACAATCAAATAACTATAAAGTTACGTATGCATTTATGCGTGTAGGTATATATATATATATATAGATACATATAAATATCTAATTATAATGAGGTTGCAATCATAATCACTCCATTTCTCTCTTTTCTTAGGTGCATGAACGGTTTTCCTTAAGGTTAAATGGTGCTTTGCGATTATTACTAATGCTTCGTTTGGCTTTAGGAACTGTCTTCTTCCCCCCCCCCCCTTTTTTTAAACATCGTCAGGAGATAACGTTTGAGATGCCTTCACTTTTCCTCCGATGCTGCCGATCATGACTTAAAAAAAATAATAAAAAATATATAAAAAAAGAAGAATCATGTTAATTTTTCACATCATTAGTCAGTGGCTTCTTAACAGAATTGCCAGAGGAATGAAGAGAGAGAAAAAAAAATGCAAAAAAAAAATAGAAGAGTTACCGTCCCTCATTCTGAGCTACTTTTGATTGTTTCGTACGATTCATCCGTAATCTGCCCGTGGACGCAGCTCAATTGGCAAGTATCGTACCTTAACGAAATAATACGGCAGAGAGATCCGGGATACTTTTTTTCCCCCTGTTTCTTCCTTTTTGTTTCCCCTGATGTTCCTATTGTTTTGTTTTGTTTTGTTTCTTCATTCTTCTTTCTTTTTTTTTCTGGTGTATTTTTTCCACTAAGAGCAATTGATATCTCTCAAGCCGAAAGTGACAACATGGATTGACTTAGCGACGTTGATTGCTCAAAACATTAGCAGATGATCCACATGAATGTGTTCCATCAGGGATTCTCTTCATATTGACATTAAGATGGAGTACCTCATGTCAAGAATATATTAATTGAAGTATGGTAAAGAATGACTGTGTTTTCTCGTACTTGTGCAGGAAACAACTTGTAAAAAAACGCGCAATGACAAACGTATTAAGTACCAGAGCTCCGTTTATACGTGCGTTTCTTCTCTTCAGCAGAGCTATACACAGCGTGTGGATTATAAATGCCAATTTCTCGGTATTTCCTGCAAGTTGATTTAGGCATGAAATTACAACACAGGTTTTGCTTGACTATACATCGCGCACAGCTCGTTTTATTCTCGACTGTGATTTTTGTCATGTTTTTCGATGTGCAGTAAAATTCCACATTTGGTGAGGGATGGTCGTTGCTGCTTTATAATACCGTTCAGTTGGGATAGGGGAGGGAGTTTAGGGAGGATGATGAAGTGACATAAGTTCTAAGATATTGCTCTTTGCAGGAACATAATTTTGTACACTTTAAGATACCGTACTGTCACATACGTTGATGGTTACTTTGTCGATTAGACAAATATTATAACTCAAGTACTAGTGTGGCCAGGTTGTTGCAGTGTTTTCCTTGATGGTCTCTCTCACATAACTGCTCTGTACAGGTATAGTAATTGATGCTTTAAATTAAAAGTCTAAAGTTGCGGGAATTGGGATACCGTATAGGCCAGATGGCTTTAATTTTTAATAAACATGGATTAATGAAGATCTTTATATCTGTCATAAGGTACATTGTATGATGTGTCAGTAACCATTTTTCATCATATTGCGGGCTCCCCCCCCCCAAAAAAAGTTTAATACACGGAGTATTGGCACTACCCTTGTATGCATGTACCCAGCTGCCTGCATGGGCATAAAAGGTCCTGTAACGTATGAAGAAAAAGAAGGGAAAAACTGAAAAAGAGAAGAACTTTTTCCACAAGCTGCAGAATGATGCCAAATTGAAAACATATGCAATTAATGTATATCAGTTATGGGATTTATGTAGCTTAAAGTAACTAATGTAAAACTCTGAAAAGTTAAATTTCTTTGCTCTTTTAAGTGTGTTTTAATCGTTCTACTGCGTGATCTATCAGGTTGGGCATTTATAGGAAGTTGAGGTTTGTTTGCACCAAGAAAACGTACAAAACCCTAAGTACTATGAATCGTGCAGCCCTGTCACTATCTCTACTTGACTAGTGTGTCCAAGTGTCCAGGTATGCGTGTAACGAACAACAACGGAAAGAAAAGGTCAATGTTGACCTTGGGTCATCCCAGAGCTGTGTTTAGGCCCAAGTTTACGAATTTAATCAAGAGCACAGGGTCTCATCCTCTGTCCAATCTAGTATATCGCTGAGTCAGCCAAATTGCGAGGTTCGATCCCGAGTTTACTTAAGTCACAAATCCGACCCAAAGTACAGGATTCAAATACCAAGGTGGTTCTAAATTGCAAATTGGGCTATCATACAGTTAAGTTCGCAGGGTTGCACCCCCACCCCCCCCAACATGGGACGTACACACATGTAGGTGTGGGACAATGTACAGACTGCTCCATCGCTCTGTTGAAAAGTTACGTGAGAATGATGAAGGTCTTGCATCAGGCCTAGACACAAGACCGAAAGAAAAATGAAACGAGCAAACAAACAAACAAACATGAAAAGAGGTAACTGAATGTGGAGCAGGAAGCAAAGAAACATTTTGGCCAGAGATGCTGATAAAGTATAGTATTATTTCCCTGGTTGAGTAATCTGCACAGTGTAAGAATATAACCTACAGATGTATAGATACGAATAGATGCACCATATCGGAAAGTTAGAGAGAGATCTCAACGTCACTGAAACATCATTAGACAAATGTCTACACGAGAGAATATACGAGGCAACAGCATGCCGCATGGCCATGTGCACTGTATTAACCTAAGGCACGTACACTACTACGTTGATATGATAATACTACTGCAGTCATGCTCAGCCCTCGGCTGTGATGCTTATCTCTTACCCGAGTAGTCAGGAAAGGAAATGGATTCTCTTTTTTCTCTCCTTTCTTACATTAATGACGCAAAACCTTAAACATGACTTTTAAAAATAGATTTTTGTTTTAGTATTGGCTAAAGGTAGCCAGGTCACGTATTGGTGGTGCAGCTTAAATTAGGTCACCTTGATTTAGGATTTGGCTCGATTACAATTGCTTCAACGGTCGTTCTGACTGTCTCTCGGAATAATTCTAAGCTTAGGGAGAACATTTCCGTATACAGGCCCGTGGCCTGAGTAACCGATTTGGGGGGGGGGGTGTGGGAGAAGGGGCACATCATTGCAGCAGTATTGTAATCCTGGGAGAGGGATCTAAGGGGAAGGGAGGAGGGGGTGTCTCGATCTCTTCCCAATGAGAATTTTTTGCTTATCTTAGGGCTTTAGATGCCAAATGATGCAATCTCATCCATCTTTTTTGCCCTACAGTACAATTTGTATCCAGTTTTCTGTTTGTATGCAACCTTAATCTCTTTTGTTTTATTGAACAAGAAATGTTGCCAACTTTTACGGTTGACGTTTCACAGAGCTCAATGATTACTCCTTTGGTTTTCTCTAGCATGTGTAATTTCACACGTACATTATTTGGGTAACCATCGAAGTTCATACGTTTGTCGATATATAGAGTGGTCGATCCGTCTGGCCGATGCCAACATGTGAAATAATCCGCACCACAACACAATATTGGCAAATGTATTTACGCTGCTTTTTTTTTTTTAGCAATTGTCAAGTATTTCTGTCTGTTAAGGCTGGCTGTATGACAGTCTCTTTGTACAATTCAATCGCGGTCCATCTCACAATCTAACTGCCCCTTATAATTGCTATATAATTGCCTATATAATATATAGTAATTAGCTGTCTAAGTTGAAGTTATACTCGAACAATATCAAACATTATTGTAGTATGATAATCCATATCTCAGATCATTTCTTTTCAAACAAGTTTCCAACCAATGAAGTCAGTCCGATACATTACCGGTGAAAACTACATACTGTTTATCCCAAATTCTATATTATCTGAGCACTACATATATTAAAGGGAGATTACAGTTCTGTCACCATATTGTCCGATACCCTTATACTCTGTCATGTTGTAAGTTAAGTCTAACGTTTTACTGACCATCCTATGTCAGGTTTCAACATGTACTATTGTAACATTTGGAGTGGGCAAAGAGGAGGGGGGGGGGTGGGTGTCTCTTAGAACACTTTCTTCTGTCAAGTGCCCCTTCTTTTTTTGAGATCTAAGAGAGAAATGGTATTTTACCCCTAAAGTAACTGAAAAGTTACCACAAATCACATTAAACCAATTTGTAATAATGTCAAATTCTGACAAAACCATAATACCAATATGAAGCTTTTGAATGCAAAGCTTTTTATTCAGGCAACAGTTTAATGAGCCTATGAGACATATTAATGATGATAATTCAACCATTAACAATCAATTGTAATCAGTATTAAAGAACATCATGAATTATTATGTATGATATTTTACAGCTAGCAAGTCCGGCTGATTTGAAACCCCTACATATCATTTTATAATATTAAGACAATATTTTCCAAAATATACTATAATATCTCGCATAACTTAACCCACACTATATCTATATATATATAGAGTCAATTTGTAATTCATCTGCAAAAGGTTAGAACTGACCTTCACACATAAAAACCAGCTGTGTGAATAATGTAACCATACTTCTCAGTTTCAGATATACTCAAGGACATATTGCAGTTGTAAGATTAAATTAATGAATTATTGCATTTTTCATAACATACTGTGACTCTCTCATTTATCTATTATGATCATTATTGTATAGTAGCTCCCATAGTCGCCTCCAATTCTTTTCTATCAGTGCTGGTAAGCAAATATGTTTTTCTAATATGTAACCCCATAGAAATAACGTAGAGCAGTTATTATGATGAACAGATGGCTAAAGGTTTGTTTGACCAAGTGACTACATTAACCACCATCATCATAGCCAAGTACAACCTTCCCCCCTAAAATTAAATGGAACAGTCTACCAGACTGTCCAGTCCGTTGTCTATGTGTGTGACAATTGAAAAACAATGTGACTGGTGTTGGATTGGTATATATATATATATATATATATATATATATATAATAACTGTTAGAAGCAACAACGAAAAAAAAAGAGAAAAAAAATTATAAGTGAAGAAAGAATAGGAGTAATTCCTTATGAAAGATATGTGATACTTGTCAAGTGCAATATTTCTGAAACATATTTCTCTGCAACGGCAGCAACAGTGTACGTGATATACAGGTTATTTTCCAAACTGTCTCTGTGTGTTTGTGTTTGTGTGTGGAAGGGATTCAGTGCCTGCTGCCCTAAGTGTTATGTTACCGAATGAAATGTTACACTTGATGGTCTGAACTTGGCCGTTCAGTGTTTGGGCATTTATACAAATATACCTATTTCCCAATGGGTCAGTCTGTCTGTCTGTCTGTGCATTATGTATTCAGGGCAGGGATTATTAGGTGCAGTGTGTGTATACACAAGCACTTAACATTTTCCCAGTGTAGCTGATATATGTGCACAACATGATGAGGAGGGTATACATATATTCGCCATGAACTACATAGTTAATATGTATATATATATACATATATATTAGAAGCCTATAGAACAACATAAATATATACAAATTCAGGTTGTCTGGTGACCTAAGTCTCATTGATTTCGAAAGGTATTTTATTAAGCGAAAAGACCAAAAAACAAAACAAAATCCATATACTAAGTTTGCCCTATAAATGAACCAAAATTTAGAAGGATAAATGTTGCATACATTTGACTTGGCAATGAGAAAAGGATTTCACTTTGGCCTAGATTAAATGTACAGTCAGTCTAAACAGCAAGATCCAAGAGACCGGGGTTGGATTAAACAGGAAATGGATCGAATGATGTTAGGGTTAATGGCTAAGGGTTATGGCTAAGACTGTAGCTCAAAGGCTTAAAAGTGTAATATAGTGCTTAAAGGTTTAGTTGTGGATGTAAAAGGTATAATGGTCAATTTTGGTCAGTTATCGATGTTCTAAGGCCTGATTTTGTAGTGCTGTTCGGTGGTCTGTGATGGGGTATATACTAATATTTTATATGAAGAAAGGTTCAACACAAAACTTTGCACCTTGGGGGAGGGGGGAGGAAGGGATGAGGGGATAATACAGTGGGGAGACTCCCTCTTTGGTCTGGGACATTGAAAAATGTGATTTTGAAGGTTACCCTGTGGGAAATTATTATGATACTAAATATAAGAATTATTAAAAAAGCTGCAATCTAGCACACATTATTGCCACTGAAATGGCCAATTTATTGCGTAGCTAGGAGAAAGTTTTTCACTGTAGTACTAAAATGTCGAACCAATGAAAATCAATACATTGCTTGAAATCTTGAAAATCTACTCAGGCATTCAAGCAAGTAGGCTATTGTTACAAGGAGGGGTGGACATGGGAGGGGGCGGGGGGAGGGAGGGCATTGTATCCTACTCGTACTGAATATTTGTAATTCTGAATGTGTCAAACATTGTATTGGGTTTATAATCTGTTAATTTTCATGGTAAAAGCATCAGGTAAATCAAGTGTAATTTTATAAAATTATCTTTCCAGGCAATGATGCAGCTGACCTTGATCAAATCTTTTAAAGAGTATAGTCTACAGCTCCTTGGGAGAAGATCTATTAATAAAATCCATAACTATTTTAAAAATAGTCCTTATCAACTCAACCCTTGTTAAAACCTTTCCCGCCCCCCCTCCTTCTCGTCCCCCTTAGCAACCACAAAAGCATGTATCCATTATTCCTGAAAAGTTGTTAAATATCATAAACAGAAAGGATTCATAGCAAATAAAATCATTTCTGCAAAACTTTGTCTGCATGCACATGTCCAAGAAGGTCAACAAAAAAAGAAAAAAAAACAAAAGAAGGAAAAGAAAACCCATCCAGCACAACAACACAACAAGAAATGCTGCTGGACGGACCAAGACTGTACATATATTAAAAACTAAAAAAAAAATGTTGTTGACAATTGTTGACCTGGCCTACAAAAGAGATCTAATAGATAGTTCCTCCAAGAGGGATAGGAGGGGGTGGGAGGGGGGGAGGGGTTATAATTTTTTAATGCTTATCAACAATCTTAACAATTTTCTTCAAATTCCCACATGCCACATCTTGGCAAGCTTTTGTAACCTTCTAGATTCTGCATACCTCTGATATCTCGTGTATAAAACCTAACCCACAATTCTCAATTATTGTAAATGTTAAAGAAAATGGTGTTATAAAACTTTTCAGATTATGCCGATAAGACTATTCTAATACCACTCTTGACTAGGATATGAATCATGATGCAACCTTGCCCTTCTTCTTCTTTGGGAGCAAAAGAAAAGGAGAAAATCTCACGAAAGTTACAGAAGCATTGGTATACCTCTTTACATATATTTATATATATATATATCGGCCAGGGTTCGAATCCTGGTGGAGGCTGGAAGTTTTTCACTGTTCTTGATTTTCCAACTCATTACGATTTTCAATTATATATATATATATATATATATATATATATATGTATATATATATATATATATATATGTATATATATATATATATATATATATATATATATATATATACATATATATATATACATATATAAACACACATACTGTACATACATATATATCCCTGAAATTGTCTCTACTAATTCTTTTAATTTAATAGCTACCGTTCCTTGATTTTGCTAAAACCCTGTAAAATGAGTGATGGAAAAGCCAATGTCTCTCTTTATCGTTGGTTATAATTTCTTTGTGGCAGGTTACTAATTCCTGTCAAACTGGATCCATCTGAAATGTTCTATACATGTTTAGAAACATCCCAGCCAGGATTGCGCTTAATGAGGTAGTGTTGATGACCTTAACACAGCCAAAGGGGGCTATCTCCCTCCTGGATTTCATGTGCCGTCCCTGAACTGAAAGTGTCCCCGGAGATGTGCCCGGCTATAATGTACTATCTCACGAATATCCCAAAATTACAAATAAGGCCCTGGATTAATGTTGGCCTGTTGGGCCTCCTATTTCAGACAGCCTGAACATATAGGCTATTAGCTGAGATTGATAAAAACAAGAGGATAACAAAATATAAATTTCATTCATGGCTCGCAGGTAAACATTCAATAATTACATATAGTCTGTAATTCACATGAAAAGCAACATTGTGCACTTATAGGCCTGATGTAGAACAATAATAGGGATGGGGGCTCAGCATTAATATCTTGTCTCCCAATTTCCTGGAAGAAATATGATCACCTTATTCAATAAACAGTGAATAAAATTGATACACATATGTATCCCCTCCCTTCCCTTCTCCAAAAAAACAACAAAACAAAACAAAAACAACAACAACAATCTTTAAGTTTGTACTGTGCTTTTGAGCAAAGAAATGCATCTAGGTGCATTGTCAGGCTTTTTTTTATTTTGCAATTAAAAGCTGGCATTGCTCCTAGTTTTAATAATATACCAATTTAATGACCCTAGCTGTGTACTATTAATACGTACAGGTGAAGATGACCAAAAACGATGAGAAGGACAGTACAATTCGGAAAGCACTCTTGAAAATTACTGCCCTTATTATGAAGGTTAGGCCATGCCTATAAGCACAGTAGGATATGGATATTTAGCACTGACAGTATACCTGGATCAGCTGATCACTGTGGCACTCTGCAATTAAATACGAAATACCATTACGAAACCTACTACCGTACTCCCTATACATTCATCGAATTTGCCAGATGATAAAACGTAAGTTCGTTGAGCCTCACTATATGGAACGTTCCAGATTGAAAATTGAGCCTCGATCCGTGTGATGGAGCCACATTTAACTACGTTACAATACAGGCCTAGGCTAAAGAAATATATCTTCCAAACACAAGTATAGGCCTAGGCCTAGAACCGATATATTGAGAATTATAGCATACTGCATGGCGAAGGCTTCTGTATTTATATGCTAGCTCACAGAGAACCGTTTCTTATTGACCAAAGTGATGCATTAAGAAACCACCAGTGATGACAATGTTGAGTTGAAAATTTTAACTGCATGTCCGGCCCTAGAATTACAGGCTAATAGAGATGGTGGCCAAATATAAGCACATTGGTTGTACAATGTTGTACGCCTATTAGGTCTGGCTGTATGGCCATAGATGCTCTCAGAAATATGAAACATTTTGCAATTTTTCTACCGCTTTGATGTCATTTGCATATCATGGCCAAATATTACTAAATATTGTCATGTGACCATGGTCCTAGGGATAAGCCTTATCCAGTAGGGTTGTATATGTCACAGGATGACTTGATGTTTGATATAAAATAGATGACCACTGTAAGAAGGTACATATATATTTTGACGTCTGCAAATATCCTGCGACTCACCGATATTTTTTTGGTTACAGACGTTTGGGTTCCGGCTCATAGTTTATGGCCCTCAGTCTGCTGTAAAGAGACAAGTGTTGAACTGAAAGGTCACCTCCCCCTCCTCCCTCCCCCAGGGAATACCGCATATGATACAAAGTAATGCTCAGTTTCACAGCATTCTCTTCACCATCCCATATACAGGACAAGTTTATTTAGAGTTAAATACACTGAACCGAGAAGGGGGAGTAGGGGAGGTAGGGGACGGGAGGGAAGGGAGGAGAGGAGAGGGAGGGGGGTCAAGTCCTTCACTCTGCGATGGACTGACTATAAATGAGAAAACACTGGGCTACAATTGTTATCATTAATCTGTTTGAAATGGGTCAGACTATATCGGCTGGCAGGGAATTAATTTATCCGATTCCCACCCAAAAAAACTATAAAAAAAAATGCACCTAGCTTTCATCATTATAAAGTGATTCTTGCTTGCATGCCCTTCTTTACGGCGGGTCATACACAATCAGTGCAGGTTCTGAAAGGGTCATCTGTACTATGTGAATTTTAAGTCGTACGTCAGACAGTGACATGTCACAGCAGTCACATGTCAACCGTTCTATTCAAAGCGCTATATATACAGACAGATATGACGCGAGAAAGCGGAATATATTATGTACAACAATATATATGCTTTACTTGCAAAATACATACATGGTTTACTTCAAAAATACATTTTAGACATATTTATATATATTCTGCAAAAATATATTCTCTGACACAAAAGCATTTATAATATAAATATATTCTCTAAGAGAAAAATATATATTTTCTTTCAAAATATATATATATATATATATATATATCTTGCTAAAAAACATATATATTCTCTGACAGAAAAATATTTTTCTCTAACAAAATATATAAATTCTGAGACAGAAAAAATATATATTTTACAGGAAAAATTATATTCTGTGCAAAAATATATTTTTATTGTGTGTACAGAAAATATATATATTCTCTAACATTCAAGACCTATTCTGTGCGAAAAATATATTCTGTACGAAAAATATATTCAGTGCGAAAAAATATATATGCTGTACAAAGTACGGAGCTCTGTAAGTGCTGACCAAGATGTTTGTTAAGTTGTTCAGTAACTTCAGCAGTGACCAGCCTGTTCATTACACTGGCCATTCATAAAACGCACGTTTGCTCAGAATCTTAATGCAGTTCATAGTTAGTGGGTTTGCGATATCACATTGCACATGATAGTACCAGGGATTATTCCATAACAACTGCCTGATTGTACGACGGTATGTTCGACAGCGAAGCCTTCTGTACCGTAACTAGCCGGCTTAACAGTAACTGCTCACTTCTTCACATTTCAAGGTTATTAGTTTGGAACGTTAGCTGGTGTGTTACGTAAGCAGTTTGCCAAACCTTGCAAAGGAAACGAACGTGGGAAAGTCATTTGCACAGCTCAAATTTCCTGCGATCTACTGCAAGTGCCTATTGAAATCTGTAAGGCAGGTAAACTGTTACGTCAGTGGTGCAGGGCGCATTTCACTCAATTGTATATTTTTTGTAGAGAATATATATATTTTTCTCTTAGAGAATATATATATTTTTTCTCTTAGAGAATATATATATTTTTTCTCTTAGAGAATATATATATTTTTCTCTTAGAGAATATATATATTTTTTCTCTTAGAGAATATATATATTTTTTCTCTTAGAGAATATATATATTTTTCTCTTAGAGAATATATATATTTTTTTTCTCTTAGAGAATATATATATTTTTTCTCTTAGAGAATATATATTTTTTCTCTTAGAATATATATATTTTTTCTCTTAGAAAATATATATACTTTTTCTCTTAGAGAGAATATATATATTTTTTCTCTTAGATAATATATATATATTTTTCTCTTAGAGAATATATATTTATTTTTTCTCTTAGAGAATATATATATCTTTGGCATAGAAACATATAATTTTTGTGTAAGTATATATATCTTTACAGAATACTTATTGTTAGATAATATATTATTATAAACATATATACAAATATGTCTAAAATGTATTTTTGAAGTTAACCATGTATATATTTCGCAAGTACAGCATATATATATTTGTACGTAATATACTCCGCTTTCTCGTGCCATAGACAGAGCTGGGCGTATATAGTTATGACAACTGAGTTATAAGTACATGTTCAACAGTGCTCTGAGCGGGGTCAGCCCAGTTTATCCATTCACTGTACCTTGCACGGTTTCTATTTTCGACTTATTTTCCACCGCAACGGACAATTGGACAATATGCTATAAACATGCGGTATGTGTGTTACAATGGAAAGGTGAAGACCGCATTTGTCATCACAATAGATAAGTCATGCTGTATGAACAAAAGCCTTCTGGCCCAGTGAGTTCTCTGTTAAGATCTCATAAAATGTGATCTTTGTTGCATGACTTTAAGGTCTACTCCAATGCCCACAGGAACAGAAACAGCAACCGTATTTGGTTATGGGTTGTCCAACTTACCTACGAATTATACAACCAACGAGGGTACAGTCAATACTGTTCCATTGTTAAGCTGTATATATATAATAATAATAATTAACAGTTCTTATATAGCGCAACTTACAATAAAGTCTCGCCACGCTGTACTTAACCCTGGTCATTGGTAACTTGTCACACCTAGACACCAAAGTGTGCACAATTCAAACAATCTCTCCTGGGGCACCACAGTGCACCACAGCCACGTGTCCCCTGGGGGACTTCCCATAGGGTGCAGCATGCACAAACCGGCACACGCAACTATATTTACAAGTCACCTCGCAAGTCCCCATTTATACACTTTGGTGAAGAGAGGCAATGAAGATAAAGTGCCTTGCCCAAAGACACAACGTAATGATCTGGCCAGGGCTCGAACCTGTAATCCTTAGATCACAAGTCCACTGCCTTAACCACTTGACCACTTGTGTATATACATGTGTAAAACGTACAACTCGGCCGAAGTTCAAGAACAAATCAACAGTTAGACTTCAAGGAGACAATGAAGCAAAAACTATGTTTCATGTGAGTCAGTTGACTATACAGCTTTTTTTGGAGATACATTCAGATGAGCATATGCAAATATATGTGTCCACTCTGAAATTTTTTCTTGGGGGGGATATTCTAACAAGGCTCATGAAACGAATGCCCAGCTTCGATTCCCCGTACCGAGAATTTGAGGGCTTATTTGTAAAGTATAAATGTTGTACTGTAACCTACTGCAGGGTACAGACTAGGCAATCTGTGCGTGCGTACTGTGGGTATATTAGTCAGCATGCCATGGCATATTACACTAACGTTGAGCATCGTCCTTAAACATTGCAGATTTCTATATGAGACTCGATCCTGCAATGACGACAAACGCAGTTTTTTACCGTTTTCATTCAGACAATAGCTTTGTGGTGCTGCCAGGGGGGGGGAGGGGAGTGATGGGTTTTTACTGACCTTCCATTTAAAAGAGAAACATAACTCCCAAATCTGACTGCTAGTCTTTGATGACCATTTTCATTTTTGACTTCACAAAGGACTTTAAAAGTTCAAGAAATCTAATCTCAGTCCCTCCCATCCCCCTCAAATGGACTTCACTAAATCCCTGGCATAGAAATAAGTAAAAGAATGTCCATGACAGGGTGCTATCACATGCCAAATTAATGACAAGTTGTCATGGCAACAAAATTAGATACAAAATCAAAGGGGAACAAAGCACCCTTGCGGCAATATCATTAAATTCTGTGATAATCACTGGTATACACTGTGTATTTTGGCCTCCCAAGTAACAGATGCTTGTATTGTGAATTTAAATATAATCAGTTTGACCAACCATGACTGACATAAAACTACTTAAACCCAACCTTTCCACATTAGTGAAAATATGAATCTGTTTGCCAGTAATATACTACTACTTATATGTCACACCAATATATTTCAATATATATATACTGTCAGTATAGTATAAGAGAACCAAGCATGATGCAATTGTTTGTCCTGTTAAATTATTATTGATTTATGTGCTTACAAGTAATCAGTTGGGTCATTGTCAAGTATTTACCAAGAATATGCTTTCACCTCATTTGTTCATGTGTTGCCATGTCACCAAAAGTGTCAGCTAGTGGCTTTCTCTATTGTTCACCTTCAAAAATGAAAGTGGTTGGGATAGTGGGGAGGGGGGTCAGGTGGGGATTATGGAATCACGAGCCTAGCACAGAAGTAATTAGTTCTACAGTATGGTGGCCCAATGTGGAAGGATGCATATCGATGATCCTCCCTCCCTCATATAAATGAGACCAAATGGCTGCAATATGTTGCCCCTGGTAACAGACTTTAGTCTTTACCCAGAATAAGGATATTAGCAGCAATTTTTCAAGTTAATGTTCAACTTTCCTCTTTCATGCCCCTGTTTATCAATGTCAACATTTCATGTACACCAATTTAACATGTGCCATCATTGGAAATTAGTTATACTGGCAGATGCAAGATGGCTGACATAAATACTGTACCATGTCCTGTCTTGTGGATTAAGGGCCTTTTTCCAACGGGTGAAGTTGATGGTCATGCTATATAATTACAAAAATGCAGGAAAATTTTCAGGATCAGAAAACACACATGCTTGTGGCACAGATATTTACATTTTTGTCAACTTTGGTGATATTATACATGCATAGAGTTTTAAAGGGACATTAGAAACTACCGAGAATTGGTTTTCCATTTAAACAGTGTAGGAACATTTTTCTCTTCAATCTTTTGGTTTATATTGTCTGCCAACCACATTGATACCTTTTAATTGATCTTAATGTACCTTCTTTATGCCTCTGTTTTAATCAATTTCATCATGTCCTTTATACCAGTCGGTTTAGTTGACTAACTGATGTATGAAAATTATAACCCACGTTCCGATGCAATAAATGACCGTTTGCATGTTGTTAATCTAGCAAATCAATAATGTTTGCCTTCTTGTTGAAGTGTGTTTACAAGAAGAATGTGTTTTTATTTTCTATTATCATTATTATTATTTGTTTTTGGTCGTTTCTGTGTCCATGTTCATGCCACCGCCACAAGGGCTCTATACAGCCTACTATCCTAGTTTTCACATATATATCACATAAGACACTTAAATAGTTCACTTTCTACACATCAGGTCACTGCTGAAGTTCACCAATTCTTTTCTTTCAAATTTCCACAACAATTACTCGGCCAAAATGCTGAGATACCCCATGCTTTGATCCTGGCAGACGACACACACCTGTAGGTAGTCATCAATGACCATGCTCTAAAGCCTAGAAACAATTAAGGCAGTTAACTCAACAGAGTGGCCAGAATGAAAGCACACTTACAGACTAGGTTCAGACAACCACGATGATGTAATACGTCTGGCAGACAGACTGGTCAGATGAGTTGACCTTGTCATTGGTATTTGATCTTGACAGAGGTCAGCTATCTCACCTAATTTATTGTTCACAGATTATCTATAATTGCACTGATATCACCTGGGGCTTGTTTGTTCAAATGTCTGATTTCAGGTCATGACTGCTTATAGTGCTGATGATGATGTACAGTATAATAACCAGGGAGTTGTTATTATGAACAACTGTAGTTGATGATAATTGGTAGTAAAGGAAGAGGGCGGGGGGGGGGGGGTGGAGGTGTATGAGGATGGTGAGCTGTGGCAAGATGGGAGAGAGGGAGGATAAAAGTGGGTAATGGGAGGTGGTCTGATTGTTAATTCCCTCCAAGACGCTGCATGTTTTGCAAATTCTGAATCAATGTTTGCTGGTACCGTATAATTTGTCGCTGATCATAAACGATTATAAACAATATTAGACTTTGAGCTCAGTGCATAAAACCCGACATTCATATTCCCACTTTGTTTGGGGAGGGCCGGGTGAGGGGGGGGGAGGGCTTGGGGGAAAGTTGAACTTCCATGGATGTTCACAAAGTGCTACTGTTACATGTAATGGACTGCATACATGAGAGCATATCAAATACTATATATACGGTCCTTCTTCACCCATCAGTTATTCAGGATCCGTTGAGCTGCATTTCGAATCTCGAGTTAAACGTTCTTAAACGTTGTCCTCATTGGTTCCCAAATTGGGAATCCCAATAATTATAGAAATGATCAAACGTCTTCTACAAACAAGTTTACATAACACAAAGGGAATTTTTTTGGACGGATTTTCTTCCTGGCTGTTCCTCCGACAACCAAAGAGTATAGCGCCCGGTTGTCGGACGAACAACTCTTGTAAAGCAATTTTGGTTGTCCAAGGAACAACCCCCCCCCCAAAAAAAAAAAAAAATTTTGGTTGTCCAAATACTGTAGCAAAGTAACAAGGACAATGATATGAACACTGTAGAACACTAGTTTTTGGGGTAAACAGATAATAATTTAGCATTTTACTTTATATTTTTGGCCGTATTCAGTTTTACAATGCAATCTGAACTCGATGTAAACAGAGAGTTTGTTGTCGTTCGGAGGATCACTCAAAATTTGGCTCTGACACTTGGATGCTCATGTTAATTGGAGATAGTTTAGATGGTTATTCACAAACCAGATAGAAACTAAATTTACCTTTGTAAGCTGTGAACACAGTTTTGGTCTTCAAAAAGGTCTGAATAATCAATCAATAATATTCCTACATTTTTACAGTAATACAGCAAATGCAGTTGCCATGATAGATCCCTGTATTAAACTGGCCAGGGTTTGGGTATGAGAGTGGCGATTTATTTGGCTTCGAAAACGCACAGAACTTTCTGGAAGTTTTATAATTGAACATGCTTTCATCTAAATATTTGAGGAGATAGTGGTTGGTGCGTAGTGTGTAAATGCTACATACATCATTCCCTGAAATCTGAAAATTTAGTATGTCTGACAAGGGTATGTAAAGTCTTCATTCATGAATTTGTTTATAGACCTGTGACATTACTAACTTTCAAATCAATGGTTTCTACTGAATACTGCTTGCTCCTTCCTCAGAAGCAAAAGAAATGCAAACCAAGTTTTGTTTGTTTAATAATCAAACATAATTTTGAGGTATAAATTTCGGTACACAGACTCGATCACATATATAACGCTGTTTGAAATTTAGTACTTGTCCTTATACAGGTCAATCATGATTGTCCAATTGGATGGCCTCTATATTAGCTACATAACCTGAAATGGATATATATAGTTAAACATATCATTTTTTGCAAGGTCAACTTTCTGCCCATGATCATACCCATGGAGAGTACAATGCTTTATAGACCAGTATTTGCTGTCATTTATTAATTTGGTTCCAAGCATTTTCACCATGTCCAAAATGAAAGATGTTGAGATTTAAAAAAAAAAAAAAATCTCCTTGAGAAGGGAAATATAGGTTAGGCCTACCAAGGGAAAAGAAAAGCTCAAAAGGTTATTCCAGGGTAATGTTCACTGTCTACACATGTAACATCAGAAAAATGCCATATTGTAATATGTAAAAGAAACACAGAAAAAAAAAGCTTTCACAATTATTTGTGACAACTTGAGGACTGTCATTGTCAAAGTCATGTGCTTCAGTAGTCGATATTATATTGACCTTGAAACTGTATCACATGACATTACTGAAACATTAACTGAGGCACAACTTAGAAACATTCCCCACTTTTTTGTTTTGTATTCTCGGTCAGTTTAAGGAATATGAAGCATTGCGGGCCTTCAGGACACAACAGTTAATATATTACCCTGCAAACTGACAACCAAAGGGGTTAAATAATATCATGGTAATTGTCTTCATTATATTTTTTGGGTGGAAAATATTGGACAAATACTTTCAATCAATGATTGCCAATTCTAGATAAGCATGCCCCACTCCCCACACCCTGCCCCACACCTCAGAGTTTACTCAAAAGTGACTGCTGCAATTGATACAAAATTGTAACAATGACCCTTCTGGCATGGTTTGTTTTCTTCTATACAGTCCATATCTTCCCAGAAAATGATCAACAATTTCCAAAGAATAGACAAACACCGGTGTGGCAGGCCTCAGATACCACAAGTCATTGTTGTAGACCTGTATACATACTATATGGTCTATACAAATATTGAAACTTTCAGAGTGAAAACACTAAAGGGATAAAATCAAACGAAACAGAAAAAACAAGAAGGATAAGGAAATACAACATTGAACGGCACAGTGTCACACAGTGTGACCGTGACCCCACTTTAGTGGTAACTGGACAAAGGGCTACATCGATACACCCGCTATTCATGTCCAACGAGGCATCGATCAAAGTTAAACATACATTTTACCGTAAACTGTAACACCACCGAGATGCATGAATGCTAACATGGCAAAAGAAATTGAATGAATGGCTGTCGGAACAAACAAAATGGAGTGAGCCGGGCAAAAAGGAAAAAATTTTGTGACATATTAAAGTGTGAATCTTCTCGAACAATGTAGTAATACACAACCAGTTTTCAGAGACCCGACAACCCCATAACCACGAGTAGTACGCACACTACCCAAGAAAGGCTAGGTCGTGTTTAAGGCTGATTTATCCATATTGCGCTTTAAAACCCTCTCCGAACGTTGCTCTGTCTGTGGTCAGAACTTCGTTAGCATGGATACTGCCTTGCTCGTGTTCCAGTATCATATAGCTGAAATTGCTATCAGTTTCATTGACTTCAATCGATGTTACCAATGGGGAATCTTCAGCCACGCCCTAAATCAACTGAGGGGATCTGTAGTATCGGTCCTATCTAAACTCGAATCTTTAAAGCTGCAGAGGTCCTTAGGGAAATCTCTGACGAAAAATCTTCTGGACTAACTACCTGCACATTTCCTTCACACAAAGTAAATAGCAAGCAATCAGTTTGACCAACCATGACTGACATAGAACTACTTAAACCCAACCTTTCCACATTAGTGAAAATATGAATCTGTTTGCCAGTAATATATACTAAATGTATGTCACACCAATATACTGTCAGTAAATAGTATAAGAGAACCAAGCATGATGCACTTGTGTGTCCTGTTAAATTATTATTGATTTATGTGTTTACAAGTTATCAGTCAGGTCATTGTCAAGTAGTTACCAAAAATATGCGGTCACCTTATTTGTTCATGTGTTGCCATGTCAACCATAAATGTCATTCAGTGGCTTTCTCTATTGTTCAGACTATCAAAATGAAAGTGACCATAGTTAGATACATGCTTATATGCTGTTGGCCTGAATGACAATTTGCTCACACAAACTGACTTTTCACCTCATTCTTTCAGTAGCACTTGTCTCTGACTGTATTAGTTTGTGTGACGGAAGAGGTGGTCACTGATCCCCCACCCTATAGGGGATAATAGACAGAATTCTTGATTGCATTTAGTGCAGTCTACTGTATTCAATTATTGAATTTTGACATTTAATGTAAAATGCAAACATTCATATGCACGCTCTGTGGTCGTACATCTGCCGTAGAAATTTAAGACAATTATAATAACAGAATTATAGCAACTAAAATGATTTGCAATATGTAAACAAAACCATTGAGGTGGACCGACGTATGTTGTGTGGTTGGGGGGGGGTGGTGGGGGGATTATGGAATCACCGGCCTAGGACAGTAGTTCTATAGTATGGTGGCCCAATGTAAAAGGATGCATTTTGATGATCCTCCCTCATATAAATGAGACCAAATGACTGCAATATGTTGCCCCTGGTAACAGACTTTAGTCTTTACCCAGAATAAGAATATTAGCAGCAATTTTTCAAGTTAATGTTCAACTTTCCTCTTTCATGCCCCTGTTTATCAATGTCAACATTTCATGTACACCAATTTCACATGTGCCATTGGAAATTAATTACTGACAGATGTGACGTATTTGAGCTAACATTCCTAGTGTTTAGTAGCTCGTACATTTTATCAACGACACGTTGCCCACTGTTCGTTTGGCATCTCTACACACTGGTCAACCAATCGGAGAGCTTCACGTCTGAGCGTACTGTAAATTTCAAGTCTCCAAAGTGGAATACAGTGGACTAATACCGTATCATTACTACTGAAAATAAGATCTTTACACACATACATGTTCACAACTAGCACCGTAAGAACATCACAGACTACCCATCATGATCAAGCCCTGAGTAAAGATAACTGGTCACATTCAATCAACCACATCTTGAGTTTAAGGAAACAAAAGATATTGAGATGGGGGTGGGTTTGCGATTATAGAGTGTGGAATATTTTTTATTTTCCATATAAGTGTCACATTGGCTGCCACTGGAATATTTCTTTAGAAGTTGGCCTCTGCCTGTGTTGGTTTCTCACAGTGCCATGGCATACCAACCTGTATTAATGCTAAACCGTAATCCATTCGGAGATGTCATAATTTGATTGTAACAGTTTCAACTTACCTCTTAGATGCTCTGTCTGTGTTTCTTTCGCTAGCGGTCGAACATCGCTGCTCGTATCGTGTAAAGATTTCCTCCGAAATGGGGTTAATATTTTTGGCTTTTCAGTTCGAACGATAGGTTCCGTTTCGTGGATGGTGGTGTCGATCGACGTCACCTCAGCTGCATCATGTTCGTCTCTATCTTCGTCCTCATCCTCGTCGTCTGTTAGATGGACTTCGTTGGAGGAAACCACGAGGGGCACCTGCTGGCCCTTGTAACAACTGCGTTTGTGAGCGATAAATTTGACAATGTCAGCGAGGGCGAAACTAGTGTGGCAGTCGCCACACTGGATGAGGTCGTGCTGCGGGGCTTCGTCGCCTTCTAGAGGATCGGGGTCCATATCCTCGTCTGCAGCAGCCCCTGAAAATGGAGAATAAAATACCAATCAATCGATCAATCAATAGATCAAGGAATGTCTATAACACACAACATGTTAATTTGGATTGTTCGGTGGCGTTTCAACAAAATGCGCTTGGGAACCGTCAGATAAGTCTTCAGACTGCATGGCTTTTAAAAAATGATGATAATTAGGAACTAGAAGCTGTACTGTATGAGATATGCCTGTACCTCACTAGCTTGGATAGTACTGTGAGGTACTCTATGAGATATATGTCTATGTACCTCACCAGTTGGGATGATACTGTGAGGTACTGTATGTTATATGTCTATGTACCTCACGATCAGACAATTAACCGGGACAAAAGCTAAAATGTGTTTCTTGTACAGTTTCTTTTTCTAATAGTGCCAAGTCAGATCACAGCTATTAAAGTATAAATACCACAACACAAAATTACAATTATACATTTACCACTCGACCGTTCAGGTTTAAACGTCAGTTGTGTGCCATCCAAGATGTCTGTTCTGACTAATGGATGACATACAAATATATATGTCAAAAAAGCACAGTCCTTTACTGCCAAAGCCTTAACCCATGGTCCCAACCCCCTTCCCCTATCACCGATGGTCCCAACTCCCTTCCCCTATCACCCATAGTCCCAACCCCCTCCCCCCTAAAAACACCAACTCATCTCTTCCACAGATACTCACTACTATAACATTCCAAAAATAACTTTACGGGCCAAAAAAAATAAGTCAATTAAAGTCAGACTTGAGGTCATATGGGATTAATCCCACAAACGTTATTTCTGCATTCATACTGTACCTACTATTATTGCTTAGAAAACTAAACCTTAAAATCATAATAATAATAATAATATATATTTTTTATAATCAGCAGTTATTTTTAGCTTTCTCCTAGATAGAACACATGGCTGAACCACGACAAAGATGGTCTTTGTCTACATTAATTTTTGACGATTGAAAGACTACTTTGCCTCTTATAGCCCAGACGTATTCATCCACGAGTGCTTAGTCAAGAGGTTTGTAAATTACAACTTTCATGTTGTGGTTATAATATCCCTTCTTTCTATACCATACGACAATGATACGCGCATGTATTTTATTAAACGGTGACATCTCGCATTAGATCGATACCCTGCAAAAACATTTCCAGACAAACAACATGAATCTAAAGACAACTATGATTCCATCGCAAACATTCTCCATCATCTCCAGACCAATTTAATATAGATTTCATAAACAGGGGCAGTTGTTGCACAATTAGAGGCGAAAGTATGAAAGACAGGTTTTACATCCAAGCTTGGATAAGAGTGCAGGTTGTACATGCATGTATGGCAAATACAGTAGTAGTCAATAATAATAATAATAATAATAATGTAGTAGCACTCTGTAACATCATCAACAAGCAGGCGCACTGCACAGTGGGCCAGTAGGAATTATATAGTCATACTACAAGCTATATATCTGATCAATGATTATGCTGTGACTAAACTTAATTGTTGAAATGTTGTTATTTATATTACTGGACAGAAATTAGTTCACCATTTAGTAATTCTGCTGAAAATGTACTTATTGGGGAGGAAGGGAGGGAGAGAAGTGGACATTAAGGGGAAGGTAGAGGGATGGGAAGGGGGATGGAGGGGGGAGGGGAGCGGAAGAGAGTATAGGAGGGAGACTATATTGAAAGTACTTATCGACCGATATCAAAACACCCATCCAGGGTCATTGATGCCGACAATCAGACCCTATTCACTGTAACTGTACTGTACAATCCAGTCTCTGCATGAACCCATAGGTAGCTCTTAATAGTTACTTCATAGTTTCACACAATCATCTACCACATGCCAGGCTGGGAATTCTGTAATACAACTTACATTTTAATAAAAACAAAAAAACATACAGTCATCTCCAAATATCACTTATTAACATGTCCGTAAGGTTGAACTTGGACCGTTGCGACAAATACCATTTCCAGTTTGAAGCATTTTCATATCTTTCCTCATTGCAGCATCTGCACTTCCTTCAGTGTTAATTATTTCTCAATTCAACTTCCTGTAGGCGACCTGTTTCCGGGCCCCATCTTTTGGCAACATTCATGTTTACAGTCCAAGCAATTTTCGTGGGAGGATTATCTAGCAAGCGATAATTAAGGCCTGGTATATTATCCTTTCAAGATGGAAGGTGCAGCTTGTAAACTCACCCATGCACCTAAATGACCTTTGTAGCATTGTACAGAATAATATACCTGATCATTTTACCAAAACAAATTCAATCCACATGAATAATCACCAATTACTGAATGTTTTAAACAGAAGGAACGGTCACATAATATTATAATATGCGAAAAATATTAGAAAAAAGTACGACGATGACAGGTTTCAACCATATCAATGTAGGTTGAAATTTGGAAACCACAACCTGAAGTGTCAGTCCGTACTCAGGTGCTTATATTATAGCATATTATTAGTTGCCTAGTGCGGTACTCATTAACTCCTGTACTCACCCTCATGCATTGTACCCATAATTGTACTCATATTCGGGGTATTATCGAAATCTATTTTAGTAAGTTCTGTGCTCGAATACAAGTACCTGTACTTGAGTTTTAAAGATCCACAACAAACTTTCGCCCAAATAACTCTTCAGTTACTTGAACACCTGTAAACTATACATAAACTTAAGAACTACTGTACAGCGGAGCCCAAAAAAAAAAAAGCAGTGCTTGAAATAATGGTAATTAGTGAGATTCAGGTCGGGATAGGTCATCAGAAAGTTGGTCAGGGAAGGGTGGGCTCTGGGAATTATAGGGGACTTTTGAGAGGGTATATATAGGAAGGAACATCACATACTGGACTAATATGAAGGTCGTACTATAAGTTGTTTTTGCAATCCGACATTTTTCAAGTTAAATAGTCTACATAGAAAGGATGGATTGCATTTTTATATAATTGAAGATCTCTTAAATTTATTAAAGACGACGTGACTAATTCAATGTGCTAGGTCCTAGAGAACAGAGATAAACCTTGCCTTAGAACCAGATATTCACAATGATAATACATTCCATAGTTATATTGGCATGTAGCCTAAACTGGCCATAGAAAGAAAAGAAAAGAAAGGGTTATACATACAAAGGAGAAAAATGTAGCTAAAACGTAAAATCAAACAAGAGGGTGAGAGAGAGAGTTACCTCGGTTAGTCAAGTGCCGCACACGGTTAGAACCAAGAATATGCGACGAGCTCATGCAGCAATACGAGGAGATCATTGTAACATGATTTGCAATGTGATACTCCTGCTTGCGTACCATGGCATTTGAAATTTGTCCTGTCAGTGTGTGTTGTATTTATAAACATTTTCTTGGTGCATTACACCCTTAAGTGGCCTATTACGTATACCCTTACTATGTCTATGGGCCATATATATGTATGTAAACTTTCTCAAATTCTCCTTTTTTTTCCCCTCTTCCTTTCTCTATTTTCCACTCAGACAGACTTCTGTCCTCTGACAACTACTTTTATATGTGATTCTATATATATGTGTAGTTGCTGCACACACATACATGTCCAACATTCATGTAACTCATTCACAGGGCTCGATCAAGAGTATGAAGTTAAACTGCTACGATCCCGTTGTTTTCCCCCCTTTCATCATGCATGCAAGGTGGCAAACATAATGTTTGGCCATTATAACTTCTTGGCTTGACAGTGAATTTAGTTTGGTATAAAAGATAATGCTTAAAACCATGAAAATCTGCTGGAACCGATCAAATTTGCCCAAATTTGTTATGCCCTCCTTTATGCAAAAAACATGCAGTTATACTTTATATACAGGTCTACTGCATAGTCAGACAATCAATAATGCTAGGATTACTATAATAAATCTCTCCCCCACCCCCACCCCCACCCCCCAAATAGTATACCATCCCCCTCCTGGTGTCAATTCCCTCCTAATTCCCATCTACAACACTACTAAACTCTAATCTTATGTTAATTAACTTTTCAACTACTAATACTTTCCTCTGAACTTCACTAGATCATTTTCCCTCCTGTACTTCCCCCACCCCCCCGCCCCCTACTTCCCCTCATGTGTCCCTAATGAACAGCTGATCTCCTCCCCTCCCCTCCCTCCCTCTCTGGTAATCCCCCTCTCCCCTGATCCCCGCATGCATGTATTTCTGTTTTGTAATCTCAGATTCTCATCACCTACATAAGGGTCCCGGTGGTTACCACATAGTTATTCACATGTCACTTTGCTGCCATTTTTCATACTTTAGAACTTTAGAACTAATACATGCAACTGGGAGATTATTACATGCCATTTTACAATTGTTACTATTTGCCTCTCTGTATGGGATGCACACAAATATTGCCAGTAAGTTTATAATGCTGATGTTGACCTTGATACCATGTCTGTGCACTGGATCCTGATACCAGCACTAAATTGTACACGAGGTTCAATGAAATGGGTGACGGATAATAATACATCTCGCCCAACCGTGAACCAGTGCAACTCAACTGGCCCGCCCGCGTACTGTGCTTATTAAAATGACTAGTCTACTTTTTTGGATATTTTTAGAAGGGGGATTGTAAAGGTGCCAGTTTATGAAAGTGCATGCCCAGGATTACAAAATTGTAACAATAAATGACAATAATAAAACTAAAATTGTCTGGCTTACATCTATGGGTAAAATATCAAAGTTGTGATTCATGACAATGATTTAATATATCAGAAGTTGAAGTAAGTGGTATTCGTGGAAAACTTGTTCTTGAATTGATATTATATACTTCAGTCTGATGGTAGTATCATCTTTACATAGTGGCTGTAAGTGAAATTTAGTTAATTAAAAGACAAAGAAAAAAATCCTAATGAGTGCAGATGAAGTGAGACAAAAAAAAACTTCAAAGGTTGGCTTATTACGTACAGTAAATAAGAGCGATTTTGCTTCAATCTGTGAGAAATGACACCATTTTGTACCTGTATTGGTAGATTGAACACAGTGTAATTTATCGAACTCTGCCACTCAAGATGATGTGACTGGTTGAAAACACACAGGTCTTGTACAGATGACGACGGGACTTATTTGTGACTATTACGTTGCTTCTTAGGGAGTTCCTGCTTGCAGGCTAAAATACATACATACATATGGCTTGGTCAGTCTAGCTAGATATTTATTTGAGACACATTGCCCAACTCAAAATGCAGCTATATTCCTATATAAATTTTTAATAATACAGCTGGCTTTGAAATATATATGCTATAGATACGATATGTAATATCCTGCTGTAAACGACACATCCATACTAATTTGAACTTTCTAACGAGATACATTCTTTATAGGCAAAAGGTCCTTTGGTTAACACCTACCAAACTTCAAACTTTTCTGTCTTCTACACTAATCAGTTCACAATACATTACAAATTTGTCAATATGTTTGGACAACTGCTGAATATGTCCCAGGTCAACTACGTGCCCAGGATGCTTATTCATGTACAGATCAGAGATTGGGATTTTTATGACATTATAAGACCTCATAAACGACCTATTAGCAACATTGGCAACATGATTCAAAATGATTGACTTTAACCCATTCTCAAAGTCACCTTAAAGGAGCCTTCCTTAGTTTCAAGGATATATATATATATATATATATATATATATATAGATATATATATATATTTAAAATGAAAACGTAATGAGAAGGAAAATCCAGAACTGTGAAAAAACTTCCAGCCTCCACCGTTATTCGAACCCGGGCCTCCCGCTTTATACGCGGACACCATATCTATTTTAGTATACATGTGCATTCTTCACCCTCTCCTAGAATCATTTTCTCAGCTAGCAATAAAGCCTAAACTTTCCTTTACCTTTATTTATAATTAAAGAAAGGAAAAGAAATCACACACACACATCATATAAAATACGTCCAAGATATGACTTGCGGGCCCGACTCACACAAAACAGCATAGAGTGAATTGTTCAACTTTTGACTCCTACAGGATGTGTTACCATGATGCATCATGTGTGAAGTACATCATTACATTTCCCTTGAACAGAGAACAGATATATCTATTTATATATAGTCAAATTATTTATACATGTTTGGACAAAACGTCCAACAGATATATCCTTCAATTAAATTGATGACATTATTTTACAGTATCTTTTCTAATTAATTCCCCAATTAATATATATATGTATACATAAATATATATTTATATATATTTTGAACCTCTGGACATACAATCAGCATCCATAGCCTAGTGGTAAGGGTGTCCGCATATAAAGCGGGAGGCCGGGGTTCGAGTCCCGGTGGAGGCTGGAAGTTTTTTCACTGTTATTGATTTTCCAACTCATTACAATTTCAATTATACATACATATACATATATATTAATTTATGTGTATTCAATTAATTTATGTATTTTTCTACAGTGCCCAATTTCTATACAGAACTTGGACGAATCTTAAAAATTCCTTCACAATTGTCATGAGAAAGGATTTAGAAGGTACGTACATCAGATGATCACATATGTGCAAAGACACAGCTTAACAGTAACTGTGCCTCTATATAGTTATGCTCAGTGCATTGCAAACAATTATCGGTAAACTCAAAGACAGAGTCCTTAATCCATAATAAAATAGCTACTAAGAAATGATTCTGTTATTATCCTTTCAGACAAGGAATATTGAAACAGCTGACATTTTCTTTTGTTATCATAGCAACTGCCCTCCCTGTATCAAGGGCATAGGAACCGGGGGGGCTGGGGGGCGCCAGCCCCCCCAGTGAAAAATGTGGAGGGGCGGAAGTATCATTCCGCCCCCCCGCTTCGCAAGTCAGAAAACCCCTTTTTCATTTCCAAATGAGAAAAAAACCTCATTTGGAGCACCAAATTGCATCTAAGGCCTGGTGAAAATACAAAATTAAGTTTACAAAATGGAGTGGGTGTTGAAGTGTGCTATATTGCACCAAATTGCATCTGAGGCTACCTGGAAATGCAAAAAATTCCAAAGGGGAGGGGGAACCCCCTCCCCTTAGACCCCTCCCCCAGGCCGGCCATCAGTCTTCTGATGAGCCCCCCCACTCAAAAGTACCTTCCTACGCCACTGCCCTGTATACATACTGTATCACTCTGAACTGTTACTAAATTATGCCAAATACACATCAACAAAAATTAGCAAATGGATACAAAACTAAGTACCTGTATAGTTTCTTAGAATCAACAGTCAAAGTAACTTTATACCTTACAAAAACAACCTTTCCAACAAAAAAACAAAAAAATGGCTCATTGCACCCATGAAAAATAGAAGACGAAATTATCAACCTAAGAAGCCGACCCATCGATACATGTGTTGTTCCTGAAGAAATGATGTAATGATATTATTAAGTTGAATGGAATCGTTACGCTGAGTTATCATAAAACCGAATGATTATTGATAAATATGCAAGTGACAAAAAAAAAAAAAAAAATCAATTAATTTTACAGGGAGAATTATATTTGGTACTGTGGATTCACCCCCTTTTTGATATGAAATATTTGTCTTTGCAGACACAAGGGTACCAAGACATATACAGCAGAATGGGTGATCCATATATGTGTGCACACGTGATCAAACAAAATTTAAAAAAAATACCAGTTGTAACAAAAAATCCTTTTTAACAGGTGATGTTTAATTCTCTTCTTGAGAGAATTGACCCATTAATTTCTACACTTTAGTTTGAACAAGAAGGGATATAAAGCTGGATGGTGGGGGCGGGAGACAGAGGGGGAAGGGATGGGGGAGGGGATGGCCCTTAGAGGGATGTCTGCATTATAAGTCATACTATTAATTCAATATGAAGTCACTCAGGAAAATTAAATAAATACTCAAAAACACAAAAAGCAATTAGGAGTTAAGAATGTTGGAGACTGAATTCTTCTTGTCATTCTCCATTAGATTACCATCTATATGTCACACTATTTTGAGGAAAACCTTGGACGAAATTAGTCCATTTTACTTAATTTAAATTATGGAGACTCTATGGTTTTCCGGTCACTTTCAACCTCAGGCTGTCATGACGAGAAATGAAAAATGCAAAAAAGTAAACTCTAGGTTTTGTATTAACTAATTAATAATTTAAAGCCCTAATGTCCATCAAAGGATAAAGTTTCATTATAATTAGAATCTTCATTCCCATCAAAAATAATTAAAATCATTTCTCTACCCAATATTGTGCCATCCCCGATGGACTTGGGGGAAGACACTTTCCCCGATCGAAACACAGTAATACAAGAATAGATAAAGGTTTTTCCCGCACACTCTTTGAGCTTAAAATATACCATTTTTATCAAATATTACCAAATTAAAATCCAACTGACCCAAATGAAATCTCTCAGTTTCATTCCAATTCGTATGTATTTTGTCTGCACCTTCTTTCTTTTCGATTGTTTTAGAAATCATTCTAGTAGCCTCTCTTTCAGACTATAAGTCTGCCACGAAAGAATTTTCTGACAGCTAGGAGAAGTGTCCGTGTTGCCAGCGGTATATAGTTTTTACGTACAAGATGCAGTACTCGATCTGCCACTTCACTCTAGGCTTGAGCTGGATGACAGGCCTAAGCTACGAGTGCGCATTTAAAATGGTACGGTGATCATCGTGATCCAGCCCCCCTACAAAATTCATGTTTTTAGATCGAAACCGCGGAAAGGTCCGGATCCGTGTCATAATCGGCCTTTACTGTATCCTAGCAATTTCGAAATAAATACTCGATTCTATTTATCATCATCATCACCAAAGTCCATTTTTTTCGCTCGTTCAAATTTACGAGTCATCTGGAAGTAAATTCCCCGGCCGTGACCTTGATGCTTTTGCATTCGTTTCCCCCACTGACTGGCCGATATGGTTTCTAAACAGAACATTCAAGAAAGTATCGATTCCATTATCGTACATCATCTTCTCTTGAAAGAGACAGGGTATGACTACAAACCTGTAACCGATCGATCAATATGGTCACACTGTAATGGTCGTCCTCGCCGCAGGTTTTCATCGGTCACATGTAAAACATATATTCCTGTAGATTTGATATCAATTCCATGCCATATTATTAAGGGTGGGTCGACCATACAACTCTCAAGAGGTCACAAAGAAACCATTCATTTTGTGATGGAATAGTTTGTAAGAATTAATTACTGTTAAATGCATACAATAACGCCTTAAAAAATATTGTCAGCCAGCAGAAAATTTATTATTCATATACTAATTGAACACACATTTTTCAAACTGTACGATACTTGTGCTATAATGTATTACCAGCGGTCATGTTCATGTTACAAAAGAAGCACTTTAAAACACAAACGATCATTTCGGTTTTCTCTGAGTTCTTGAGTTTATTTACAGCTGTTGCTACTTTGTCAAGGTTTTTTTTTTCTTTTCTGGAAAGTGCCTCAATTAGTACTTAACATTAAGATGTCAATATTTTTTCTTATAATACTCAAATCACGTTTAATCAATGTAATAAAAAGTTACATCATCTTTTTATTAAATGTTTTTACCAAGGCAAACCAATTTATTAAACCTTACACATATGGTCGGCAACAGGCACCTGGCCCACCAGTGGCACATGATTTGAGTCGTCGGGTTCGGGAAGTGGTCACTCCGACAAGATTATCAATATTCCCCCCTTCCCCCCCCCCCTCCAAGCTTTGGAATACAATATGGTATAGCCCGCGTCATTGACTTGACTCCAGTAGTACATGAGTCACAAAACTTTGGTAGCGAATGGACTTGACCTTAACTTGGGAGTGCATTGTAATTGTTACAAGTTTGATACTCGATACAGATAGACCTTTCTCCCCTCCCCCCCTCCCGGGCCCCTTTCCCCTAAGAAAAATAAAGCATTACAAGGACTGAGGACCAAACCCCTAATTATGACGAATAGATATTAAAGATATATATTACATGCAATGTACACATTCTGCAATGTGTATATATATGTATATATATTTATGTATTTATATATATATATATATATATATTTATATATATATATATCTATATGCTAATTCTTGAATATAAACTACACTAAGGCCCTTCAATAACCTCAACAGTCACAATATAGACTCGCCAAAATTGGACCTGTGGAGTGCTTTAGTTCCACATGGACAACATTTATCATATACTGTCTGAAGGACACTATATACAGCGGCAGAGACTGTAACGAGAATTATCGCTCCGTATCTATTTCTAGTCAACATCTATATGTGTAAAATGTAATGGCAGACCATCAACTTTCAAAATGGTCATATTGTCTGGCGAAATGTTGAAATTCATCTTAATAATGTGCATCGTCTGGAAACTTTTACCAAAACTTACTGGTACCAATTTCCTACGCCGTGTTAGCGTTCTGCGTTCAGTCCCCGTCGCGATATTGCACACAGCCTTTTATTTCGGAGTCTGATGATACGTTCTTCAGACACGGCCAAAAGTACAGGCGAGTTCATTTAGTGTTACTGCCTTATCTATTTTTGTATTGATTTTATATTGAAAGCAGTTGATGCTCCATGGTAGTAGCAACAAAAAAAACCACACACAACACATACCAAGATATGAATATGACAGAATTCAAACCAGCAATTTGACTGACGATTGGTGGGCAGACTAGGCAAACGATACAATTACTACCAATCAGACAGACAGACAGACAGACAGACTGACGATTCAATTTAACGAATGAAAGTGTAATATCTGCCATCCAAAGAAATGTATATTATACCCTGCTATCGCAAACTCTTTAAACTTCCCCTCCATCCCCCTCCCTCCCTATCCCCCTGGATCCTTCTTGTTAACCATATGGTATGATAAGTAAAATGTTGTCTGATATAATAATAACATAATTGCTGCAAACAAATACTTTACATGATTGTTATAACCAACTCAGCACTAACTAAAATACTTCACCTGTCACCTAACTTTGTTCTCTTTGCAGATTCACCTTGTGTCGAACCCTTCTGCAACCAGGGTGGCGAGTGATATCGGGGTGAGATAAAAGTAGTTATTCTAATCCCGCTTGCAACTTGCAACAAGAACTATGACATTTAATTGCATAAATGTCAGAGATTTGACTTTCACAAAATACCAAATTTTTGTGACACAAGATTTTCCGTACTGATTTCAAGGGTTTAAGTGTGAATAGCAGTCAAACTGATTTAATCGACGTCAAAGATGTCAAAATTCGCTGGATCAAGCTAATTTTACTGATGTCTTTCCATGACATTAGCCACAGAATAATTCAAGAAAATAGATTAATCAAACATCGAAGAAAAAAATACCAAAACAGATTTCACTCATTCGTGAGACCCGCATTTATTGACTGACCTTCAACTATAGAATACGGCTGTATCTAGTATTTTATAACTATACATCTGTGGTACCACATTCATGCTTAAATAGTGAAGCTAATGTACAGGCTCATCATCATCATCATCATAGTGAGTGTCCTTTACGTGCGTTGTGACAAACACATTTCGATTAAAGGTCATATTGGTAGAACTATAAAGATCTCCATTAATTGCTGTGTTCAATTTACAGCCCATAGAACATTATACAGTAAAGTGACATTATAAGTCCATTCATTAAATTACTGGGCATATATGGCAATGACCCAGTGGCGGAGCGTCCATACAGTCAGAGGGGGGCAGATGCCCCCCCCCCCCGACGGACTCAAATGGACTGAAAGCGCCCTTTTCAGCTTTTTACCACTTTTTACTTATTCGAGATTCTCAAATACCTATTGACATTTGTCACATTTTGTTGGTGTAATTTTCTGACTAAATGGCGATGACACCTATTTATCCTTCGTTTATCTGCAAATTAGCAAGGCCCGGAAAGGGTCATTTCCGGCGATCTAGGGAGTATCTTTACTCAAAAAATTTCTGTACGCTCCACGCCAACTTGTGGTGGCGCTCTGCTTAGATAGTGTCGAAAGCGCCCCTACAGACCATTCTCGCCCCCCTGACCAATACCCCTAGCTCCACAACTGCAATGACCCTAGCTGTATCAGGTGTGATTCATTAATGTTAAGCATTCTGGTACAGTACCTAATTCCAAGGTAACATAAAGATTGACCTCACATGATCAAGGTCATGATCATGTATGCAATCCAAATGGATCTTTTAAAGTATCCTTTTCACAATATTGGGGATAATATAGCTTGATAAACGTTACATAAACATCAATCAGTGTCCACAGCCCAGTTGATCGGGGCAACGGCATGTCATTGGAGGTTGGAAGTTTTTCACTGTCTTAGATTTACCAACTCATTTATGTTTCTAATAAGAATATATCTATATTTATATATATATGTATATATCTATCTATCTATATATATATGAATTTATATACCACAGTAATCTGGTGCCACTTCTTTGGCCACAGGCATCACATTGCTATCTGTCCCAACACTCCACCAATCCCCCTCACCCCCTTGCCCCCTCCAACCATGGATTCTTATCCTAACTCCCTTATTTTCAATGCACCTTTTAAAGTACAGCTAACATCTTATTTCAATTCGCACATAAAAATTCAGCAGACCATGCAATTTATGAGCCTTTGTACAGAATTAGTTACCTTAATAACAGATTTATGTTCCATACAATATGGTGGTACCTGATAACTAAATGATCAAATAAGAAAACGAATCCAATAACTGTAATTCTACTAAAATCACACCAGGATGGAAAATAATTGGCATATTTTTTATATTTAAACATAGACTATGATTTAATCTATTTTTACTATAATTTACATACTTCTGAAATTGTTTTGGACTATATGCGTTTTACTTTATAGTATCGTTTCGTACAGGTGTGTTTATCATATTGTTGCTTTTGGCTTATACAATTTTTCTTGCCTTATTGGTTCTATATATTTAATATTTTGGTTTTTGTTTACGATTTGTTTTTAGGTTTAACATCTGTAAAGCGCTTTGAGCAGCTTTGCTGATTATGTGCTATATACATTTTACTTATTATTATTATTATTATAAAGGAGGGAGGTTAATGCAACTATCTTGATACATCAGTTAGATGGTGGGAGGGGCAGTTGATGATGGACGGATATCCTACTACAGTACTAGGTGTAAATGTAATGGCATGATTTGATCAGGGTGACACAAAGTTACAATAAATATGCCAGTTTTAATTTATAATCAAGATTATCCATTTAATCTCAGCTCTGAATACGATATATTGATATAAAGCTGAAGTTATTGTTAAGGTCTGTATCATTGTTTACATTCTAGTGTTATTGAAATAACACTATGTACTAATGACGTACCTGAAAATTCAGCTGCATTACCCAAAACTAGATCCCTAGACTACCATCTTTATTATGCACTTTGATTTTTTTTTAATTGGACTTTGCCAAAAAAACTGGCATCTAATGTTACAGCCTGACTGTCATTTTCTTAGAAAAGGAAGGAAACATATAATTGCATTCATAAAGCTTGTAATTTTTTTGTTTTTCTTCTTTATTTCTTTAAATCATACAGACTACGCCAGACTTTATATTTAAAGGGTCATAATGTGCCTTTTCTATTACAAAAGTTACATGCAAAAGTCATAAAATGACAAAATGCACTGTAAGGCAGACATTGTCCCTGGAGCGTTGTGAAAAATTAGGACACTGAATTAAGGGGCAGGAACAGAGGCGAAAGAGATCAAAAGTGAGTGTACAACAATTTGTCTGCATCATGGGCACTAAATTTATATCAATTCACTAAAAATGCCACTCATTGGATCATTCAACTGATAAAGGGGTCAGAAAAAGAAAAGAAACAATTAACCTTCATCCTAAGGAAATATGATGGAAAATTCTCAAAGATGACTTAACTTTTTATCAATATAATTGCCCCTGAGTTTGCTAGAAAGTTAACGGAATGGACTCCCATGTTTAACAATCGCCTGGGTACACCATCACAAAACTTCATTCACTGAACATTAATTAATCCTCATATTTAACACTCCTCAAACGTCTCAGGGTATAATTTGAAGGATCATATCCGTCCAGAAAGTACTCTGTAATTTTATACCAATCAAACGAAATAGGCTGCGCCAAAATTAAGAGGCAACGCATCCCCATCGATACAACCTGATCCAAGCTTGCATTTCCATCTTTTCGACTGACGCAAGTTATGAAATGCCCTTCTCTTCCCTGCCGTGCCCAATGCAACTAATGATCGGCATGTTAGTAAACCAGTTGGCTAAAACAGGAGGTGAATAGAAATTCTGTCTTAATTTTCGGATTGAGTGTGTTTCCCCCCCCCCCCCCCCCCGCCCGTTAATTATAAAGGAGCACTTATCTATCTAATTGATCCTTTATGGTAAACACTTGTATTTTTTTGTACCTGTCGAAAAGTGGCTTCACCATACCCGACATTGCAGTTGGGTTTTGGATATGTACAATACTGTATATTATTTCCCCTCGTCATATATTGCAACAGCAGAGGGAGATCGAATGAGAGTCCAATTTTTAAAAAAACAGGACAAGTGGAAACATGCACAGAGAATGAAGTGATCAAACACAACATCTCCATCAGACAATTGGTACTTTGTCATTGATAAAGTTTATATTATTACATTAGCATACATCATTGCCATTCATGGTGTCCAGGTGAATATAAAAGACATATTCACCGCTGTCGTGAATTGTGTGGACTGAAGCTGGGGGAAAAATAGGGGTTGGTCGATGAGTGTGAACAGAAAACAAAGGGTGTTACATATATATCTCTTTATCAATCGATCTGTTGCCCATGCAGATAGAATTTAGCCACAAAGTTTGGTTGGGATCGATGTAAAATGATAACTGGTCACATGACCATGGTAGACATTCAGATTAGTATCGATGACCTCAGATGACCTTATGATTATTCTTTTATACGACAGTATATATGACTATACACCACAAACATATCAATATACTAGTAGCGTGGCTTAAATTTGCCCAGTAAAGGAATCACCAAAATGAAAAAAATAAAAAGAGTGGCTTTTAATAGACTCTGTTGCGGGTAAATAACTTGTCATAGCCTAGAGCACTTTTAAAGTGAGAGATCCTGCTGATTAGAGGAATCTATTTACTCTCTGAAAGAATCGCCTGTGTGTTGAAAAGAACTTAGTTTGGGCATGTTTGGAACCATATATAGCGATATTACTAACTGACATGTTCCATATTTAGCTTTGATGCTTTGGAGTATACATGTTCTAGCATGACAGTAGGTCTACGCTGATGCGATATATGTTCGGAAATAATATTGGGTGTGTGGAAAGTAATATTTGATTCTGACGTATGGACCTATATCTATAAGTAATATATACATGTACATGTAAGTAAATATGAATTATAGATGCATATCATAACACTTAGCCTACGCGATTCATGTCTGTTTGAATGTCCCGTGTATACTTAATATGGAAATGACATTCGGCGATTCACGGACCTCGTACAGGGAATGATTTTATTGTTCAAATTTTGTATTGCAGTTTTGAAATCTCTGTATTTTGTCTTCTAGAATATATATGTAAAATATAAAAATAAAAATACATCTTTGTACTTGTTTTTATACATTTTGCAAATTTTGCATATATACCGTAGCATTTTGCATTGCTATTCTCGGGATAAATTATTCCTTGCAATAAAGCCACCATGGATTTTCATTCACAATTTCACATATTAAAGAGAGGCAATATATATATTTTTTTTTTTGCCTCTCCTGTATGAAACGATCATGTGTCTTTAAAGGATATTTGGGCATGCAAATATATGGTTGCTATGGAATTTCTTTAAGTTTTGCTGGATTCTTGCATCTTCTTTTTTTAAACCCCCATTTTTAGCAGATATATTGAAATTATTCAGAGGATATTTGAGCGTATAACAATAATATGAATTTGTAAAACCCCATTAAGATTTGATGGTGCATATACATATAGTCATGAATAATAATCATCATAATAATGGCTCATTTGTTTCACTCCAAATGAATATTTTGTCTGGCAAAGGAAATTAAGGCATGGATGGGGTTTTTTGGAGTTATAACTTTCAAGTTCAACTATTTTGGATTGCACGTTTTCGATATGTATATAAGTAGACTTCCGGTGCAAAATGTCCCGATGCAAAATACCTGTGCAAGCAAAAAGAAAAAGTGTCTTGCAAATACCGTGGCAACTCAAGAGACAAATGACTTCCATCTTTAGAAGCTGAAGAAAATGATGCAGTCACATCTGAGCTTCAAGTTAAATTCTTAACAGTGTTGCTGTAATGTCATCATCTTCTATACATTACTTACTTTGTACAAAATGTGTGCATTTCGACTGTAATCATAGATAGGCTTACAGAACATACCACGGTATGTGTACTTGGCATTAGCTAATCCTATACACTGCAAGTTGCAAATACCTCAGGGTTTAATAGTAATTACATAGTTGACTTCAGCTTTCCCCCGTACAGTTCGATCTTCCATGCACGTATGGGATTGTAGATTACTAACAACGTCTGGCTTTATATATATAGCACCCATAATGTTAGCACACTCACCGTAACAAATGTATACATATTTCTACTACATGACTGGTTTCTCAGCGTTGACCTTAAAATGTTACAATGTGCCAGTCCATTTGTGTCTAAAAATTAATCTTCAGCTTTAACATGATTGCTTTTCTTTCAATTTTCTCTCAATTCAAACAAAAAGCTGAAAACAAATAAATTTATGACACACCTGTACCTGAGATGTCAAATGTATTTAAAAGTTTATCGGAATTCCCTGTGGGCATCAATTGCACACACTGCTTTCAACAATGCTTGAATGCTTAAAGAAGAAAAAAAAAGAAGGGGGGGGGGAGGAGGAGGAAAAACACACATTTTCTTGTATATTCTATAGTTTGAACATTATGGCAGTACAGTAGTAATATTAATTTATAATCCACCTGTTACATTTAACACCTTGGGTAAGACAATTTCTTTTCTTTTAATTTGATCTCATCTTAATTTGTTTTTTAGTTTATTTCTCTTATAGTTGGACGCTCTACATTTTTTTTTTTTTTTTTGGTTGACAAGCATACTGAAATGTTAGCACGAGGTTATGAGTATAAAAAAAAAAAAACCCATCCTTGATTAATACATAAATTTCTACAGCCCTTACGAATAGAGTATTCATGCAGAGTCTCTTCCATGTAATCCCTCCATCCCGAGTTAAGAAAAGAAGATGTTAGCAAAAACGACTTTGAAAAACCCCCTGGAGGAATTCTGAAGGGCTACTGTGAAATAGGAGGGGTTTTTTTCTGTTTTAATTGAGTTCATTTCCCATGCCAATCAAATTTAATCATGTGATTTTGAACAGACCGGGCGAGCAGTCACCTCCTCGACTTTCAAGCTTCTCAACATTTATTTTAAACGAAAACATTCGCGAAGAACATTTTAACCGCGGTGACGACAAAGACGACGATCCCAAGTCATCGTGGTGGCTTTTTTTTTCTTTCCTCTTTTTTTCTTTCTTCCGAGGAGAGCGAGAAAGACAAAAAAGAAAGGCCGTAGACTTATTTCTTTGCATAGAGAGTGCTACTGTTGTGGCTTTCTCTCGGGATTGCCACGTTCATTACTTCTAATAATTGCAGCTTGTTGAAGATTGAAGCAGCAAGCCATGTATGACAAAATTTGTGTAAAGCATACAAAAATAACAGAAAAACAGCGAATAAAACAAAACAAAAACCAAAGAGCCTGGAAACATATTTATTGACTATAAAATCACATAACCTTTGGCAAGAGACAAGATGATCTATCTAAAAGTCTAACTATGACATCAAATTGGTCTCAGATTGTTGCCAATATTCCCTCATCTCATTAAAGTGTTTTGTTTATTTTTTTTTTAAAGATAGAGCAAAAAACTTGAGTGTTGTCCAAAGTCTTGACAATTTGTTGAACTGATTTAAAGATGAGATATTCATATATTATGTAAATATGTATATTGAAGCAGACTGCATTGGAAAAGTGCCATGTATGGCTTTAATATACATATAATATATTAATATATATGTGTATATATATATATATATATATATATATATATATATAATTGAAATTGTAGTGAGTTGGAAAGTCCAGAACCAGAACAGTGAAAAAACTTCCAGCCTCCACCCTCCACTTTATATGCGGACACCCTAACCCAGCTAGGCTATGGACGCTGATTGGATGTCCAGAGGGTCGAAACCGGCAAGGAAGGTCGTAATTCCACTGTAGGCCATTGTTACATGTATGGAACAATACTAGCTCTGTTTTGGTGACATATTTTACCTAATTACTCTAGAGATCAATCATGATGCTAACCAATTCGAAAACATTTGTGATTCCTAAAGCCGAATCTCGAAAGAGTTACTTTGAGCAGACAATGTTTAATGAACTGTAAATAAATGACAAAGCCAATAAATACATATATGATTGAAATTGTAGTGTGTTGGAAAATCCAGAACTGTGAAAAAAAAAAAGGCCAGCCTCCACTGGGATTCGAACCAGTTTTATATGCAGACACCCTATATGATATAAATAAAATTGTAGGTGACCAAACACCGATTTAATTCTTCAAATAAAGCTTAACGAATGATTGATGAATCGTTGCATTATGTCAACACATTTTGTTGCCCTAGTGTTATTTCTCCATGTGCTGCTGGTATTAATCACATCAAAGAAAATTATACGCAAAATGGAAATTATTTCAAACTTTTCTGTAATTCATTTCGTTCCCCAAGATTATCTTGACTAATTGACTACTCAAGCTAATGAATAACATTGATAATACATTTTAAAGATATAAACCATTGCATATATTGTAGATTAACATACTGGCTTCAATGTCTTTGGAAAGCCAACTGTGACAAAACTAATGCGACTGTGCAACAGTGTCAGGCGTCTTTACTACATTTTCATTAAATAACACAATAATTTAAGAAATTGGATAATTTATCAAGTTTAATAAATATCTCCCTAAATTTGTGTTTTAGTTTAAGGAATATGTATCATTAATACTCCTAAACAAACATGTCTTGCATTGGATATGTTGGTGGCAATTTACTTTATGCTAGTTAAGTTTATGCTAGCTTAATATATGTCTACTGTTAAAACAAGCAGCCATATAGATCACCAACACCCAAAGTCAGCGGTGACGAAAAAGCCAGGTGGGGCCTCCAGGACAATTATGTCTCCCGAGGCCCCCTTTAAATAGCAAGCACTCTTCATACTTTCCACGACCCCCTACGTATTTTATCGGGGGCTCCCAAATTGATCCCTAGCCTTGGGCTGTAGCCCCCTTATCCCCACCTCAAGAGGTCAGCCCAAACTTTTCAAAGAGGCTTAAGCTAATTTCCATTAAACTCATAGGTCTGTATTAAGTGTATCTCCCTTTAGGGACCAGGCACCTTTGCTTCCACTTATCGACACAAACAGTACCTTACACCAAAAGTTGTGCAATGAGCAATGTTGGTCCCGAATCTCACATTGAAATGAGTAAATTTTGGCATAGTGGCGACATATGATGTCGTTAGACTTAACTGCTACATACATAAATCAAAATATTGTCACTTGTTAAAAATTTGCACTGAAGTATTTCGCTAAGTACTAGAGAGAGAGTGGTGAAGTTCACACCTGCTGGATATTTTTCGCAAGTATTTTCCATTAGTTTTAAAAGCTAATTAAGTACAATAAAAAATATACGAAACACTAACTTAGGAGAAGGAAATATAATTGTAAAGTTTGTACTGAGTTTACGGATTGTAATTTGTTAATTTGTTTGATGAAATTAATGCCAGGCTGGATGAGCAAACGTAAGAGAGGTCTCAGAACATGAAGAAATACAAGTGACCACATGACCACATGGGAAAAAAAATTACTAAAGAAATTAAAAAACAATTGTCTCAATCCATTTCCCCCTACTGCAAAAACCACTACGGGGGGGGGGGGGAGCTATTCAGATACAAGGTTTCCTTTAACATAAGGAGCATGGTACATGTAGTGTCCAACTGGCCATCCATCATTCTAATTCTAATTGTTGCAACATGCGCAAGCTATTTACAGCTTAAATTTAGAATATTTTCACTTTAAACTTAATCGTTGTAAAGTCGTGTCAAAATTAGATATCAGTCACAAGAACATAATCTACGATCGGAAGATACCATTCACTTTCTATTTGTGTCTATTTTAGCAATCAATTTCTGCAGCCGACGTTCACTCCGCGCGTCTTCGCTCCTCTCCTACCTCTGTCCTCTCTCTTTCTCACTCTCTTTTCTCTCTCACTCTCTCTCTCACGGATTCACCGCGATCATCCTCGGCAGATTGCAGTACAGACTTGTCACCGAAACCCTTAATTTCGGCGGAGACGTTAAAAAATTCTCAAGGTAATGTTATCATAGCTTTTCTTTATCTCGGTCGGTCGGCGAATTTGAAGTTCTCTGAACCTTTGTATAAAGCCATTGAAATCAATGATGGGTTTCTATGTCGCATCACCCCTCCGTGTGCCTCATTCTAGTCTGCCAGCAATTGCCGTGCACTTCACGATGACACTTAAAGTAGGTAATGCCCATCTTACTTCATAAATTGGTAGCCTATGGGCTGATCGGCTGTTTCGCAATCCGTCGAATTGTTCAAGTTTCCTACGTTCAATGCCAACAGCAGTACTAGCTTCTCAAGCAGTGTAAACTGGGATGGATAAAGTCTCGCGTACTTTTCTCTTCCCTCTTGTTCTTCCGTCTGTGTGTGTTTGTGTATATTTGTACTTTGTGTGCGTTAATGGTACGATATAGTACTACGTTTTGATACTATCACGTACGTTTCCCTTTTCGAGTCCTGTATCGTCAGCCGGTGTAGAGATACGGCAAACTTTTTGTTCGTCGGTCGTTCGTCGAGTCATTATGTCGTAGAATGGAGACCGCTGGGGGTTTGGAGTTAGGTAGGGCTAGTACGACAGGTTATCTCAAAGGCATGGGTGTTATTTAAAGTCTTCTTTAAAACAGAAAAAAAAAAGATCTATTCTTTTTACAGTGTATTACCTAAGTAAACATTTGTTTTTATTTAGGACTAGGATGGATGTAAAATGATAAAGCACTGCCGTACAGGTGCTGACATGTTACGTTACAGGATGACTAGGCAGAAATTAAGCTCGATCTGTTGTAGACTCAGCTACTAAAGCACATTTCATTAATTTGTGAGATTATGGACTGTTTAAACACCTGATACTCATCGATGAAAGTGGCTGGGCTAGTTAGTCTAATACACATACCATTCTAGGTTAGTTGGTCAGATGCAAAACTCTAAATATAAGGTTTCCATGGCTAAGAAGAACATGTTCCCTAAAGCATTACAAATTTGTCAATGACAAAAGTGGTGTTTAATGTCACCTGAGGGTGTTCTGTAACTGTATTCAACAAGTTAAAAGGAACAATTTTTGCATGATGAGAACATTAGAAGTTTTGAAACAATGAATTAACATTTACTTTTAAAACAATGAATTAACGTTTAGTTTTAGGTCTGCATAGATCTGAAGACATTCTTATCAACTTGGCCTTAAAGGTGCATTCCAGACACTAAACTCTAAAAACTAGTAAAAGAATTCATACTTAGGACTCAATTGTTATCCTTTTGATTGGAGTAGTATATATACTGGCATATCAAGACTTTAACTCTCTGCCAAAAATTCAACATTAAAAAAACACTTTTGTATATTTTTGAGAAATTTTTGAGGTCAATATTGCGTAGACAAAATTAAGTTAGCTGACTTGCATATTAAAATATAATACCTCTACTTTCCTAAAGAAAACACAAGAACAACAAACAACAATTTGATTTCTTTTGAAAACCAAACAACAATTTGCACTTTTCACCACATTAAACAGCAACTTTCAGTATTCAATTTAGTGAAGAAAATTGTGAACTTTGACCTGAAGAAGATCAATTGAATAATCTTCCAAACGGTGAATGACATTGGCTGTATCACAAGTTATATGCAAACAATTTCCTATTCGATCTAGAGATATGTTTGAGCTAACTACCTGTAATATCCCGGCTAATCACAAGTGTCCTGTAAGTATGTCCTAAATTAATTGGTTAAATTACCGAATAAATTATGTTAATTTTCAATACGTTCCTTTAAATCTAGTTGGTTGCATTTGTCAAAAAAAAAGTAGAAGAAATTATTAGCTGATCAATCACCTTAGTTTATTTAAAAAGATCTTTGAAACCAAGAGTACTGAAGAGAATTTCTACTACTTTGTACGAAGACATATCGGTTTGCACAGTACAGAGTGGCCTGATACAACACTTTGGTAGCACATTCATTATTATGTTCCCTAACTGAAGTCAAGCCGACATTTGCGTTCATATGGGTTGAGGTGGCAATTGACATAAGTAAACTATATATTGAAGACAATTAACTACCAGCTGATCTGGACCAATTTAAATAACGAGAATATTATGAGACTTTGGACAGAATCTTATAGGCTTGATATGTCAAAGTCCAAGGAAAAACACAGACAAATTTAGAACATCACTGACAATGTAGCTCAACTCTGATATATATGTAACTTAAATACCTCTAACTAACACATACATGTGTAACCTACCTAGTGTACCTACAAACTTGCCGGAAAGACATCTTTTCCCATCACTTTTGTACTGAACCCTGATGGTACCTGAACCATATTTGAACTAAATTCTCTCATCGCAATGGGGCCTTCCGTGTGATGAACTTAGCCCAAATGACCTTTGACACAGAAATTAAAGTACACACGGTATTCATGACCCACCATCTACTGATCAGAATGCTTATTGCGGTAGTTTCAACATAATGTATTTCACTTCCTGAGTCACTTAAGGTACAATTTTTATGTCATCATTTTGTCTACCAAACCAAACAATAACCACCAAGCAAACTTCTAATACTCTCCTAAAACTCCACACACTACTAAACATATAGTATTTATGCCATTTAATAGAGACTTGATTCAGGTCGTTCTTCTGATAGCATCATAGAATTTAGCCAACGGGCATGTGATCCCTTGCCGAATTTTACATGAGAACATTTGACGTCAGCTAAACATATTGGGTTCTTGTAATTAATTAGGTAGATCCACCTCCCGTGGCTGTCAGACTTTGACCTACATTGACCTCAAATGACTTTGAGATCTAGTGTTTTAATTGGACCCACATAGTGTGCATCCACATATCAAGAACAAAAACTTTATTCAAGTTTTACTTTGGGGAGATTTTCTGTTTACAAAGATTTTAAAACTTGACCTCTGTTGAATTACAATGACCTTTGACCTACCCCAGAAGTAATCAGATTCTTCCACTCAAATGGTTGAATCCACATACTAGGCAATAAAGCCCACATGTTATGCAAGCTGCACTTTATCATGTTTAACAAACTTTTCACACGTTGACCTATGTTGACCTCAAATGAACTTAGACCTCCATAGAAAACAATAGGTTTTTTCCACTCAATTGCATGGTCTACAAGCCACGTATGAAATTCATTCAAGCTTTACTTTTCGAGTTATCCTATTTACAAGCATGTGTCAGAAACACACATTACACATATACACGCACAAGCACGCTTAGGATTATGCTCAATTTTTTGCCTTCAGTAATGAATAAGAAAAAAATGTAAAAAACTTGACAATTTGGAGGAAAAAAAGCCACAATTAACCTTCAAATTTGCTTTTTCATTTACTGTTGTTTAATAGATGCTTTAATGATTCTGCTTGACTGATAGTGCCAAATAAAGTACATTGTTCTTTTAGCAGTAATATTACAGTACTTACACAGAAGCAGAACAGGTGGTTTTTGTTGGGCATAGGAATAGAACAAGTCTCATTTTGCTCACTATAGAGAGCTGTATTGCATGCTACTGTAGCAAATTATACACTAAATACAATTTGCAGCCAAAAACATCTTTCCTCAGCATGGTTCGCTTGTCTGAAAGTGGAAACTGACCAGACTCTGCCATTTACGAGGATGCAACATAATCAAAAGTAACAATTGCCATTGCATGATGACTGACCAAAAAAAATTATATTCTGCTAACTGTCAGATCCTCACACTTACCATTACGTAACTTGGTAATCATTTCGAAACTTATGGTTTAACCCTAAACATGACAATTTGGAATGAAACGTATGCTAAGATGGCTGGCTATAAAGTGATGCCACCATATTCAGTTTATGTGTCAGCGTGCATCGTCATGCTCTATTTATGAATAGCTCCACCTATTTCACCCATCTACATGCTTGGCTGTTGTTTTTGTTGTTGTTGTTGCGAGTGCACTCCGTTTGAATTAAACATATACGCACTGGAAAAATTGTCTGTCGGCTGCCAAACATTTTATGACACTAGACTAACATTTGAGACTTCCATCTATCGATCAGGAAACTTCAGTCCAAACACACCTGTGACTTTATCACTTGAAAGTCATGTTATTTCTCATGTTGGGTATACTTATTCTTGGGGACTCTGTGTCGTGAAAGTTTAACCCTGCTTTGAGTTTGCCTCAATACGGACGGAGTTACCAAAGAGGGCCCAATCGACAGCTGAAAAAGATACAGGGCGATATTAAATGTAGCCTGTTTATTTGATCCGCCATAATTTGGGAATCGGGAAGAATAAAAAACTTAGTCAGATGTTAGCAAACAAAAACCAAGTTGATGACAAGTTAGCATCTTGGAACACAAAAAGTCTTCATCAGAAGTGAAGTAAATAAGGTACATGACAATTCAACGAGTGACTATAATAGTAACTGGCATACACATGGTAGTGGAACTGTGACAGTGTGCCACTAGCATTAATGTTACCAAATTAAGTCCGGGTTCATGACTCTGTGCAATGCAGGAAATCACCCCAAATCAAGAGGATCTGATGTATGTATTAATCATCGTGCAGTTGGCTGCAAGATCAAAAAGTTAACTTTAATAGTGAAGAGCCAACAGACAGCATCACAAACTACCTTTATTATATAGGGGTGGACTGGCCATACGGGCATTTGGAAGATGCCTGATAGGCCGATGGGTCGGTTGGGTAAAGAATGGGATGGAGCCTGGTAAACAATTTACAGCCAATTATGATAATGGCCAGGGCCAGGGCGAAGGATGCCCTGGCCAGTTTTAAGACCCAGTCCGCTCCTGTGTATAATACACATATTAATATAATTATATATGTGTGTGAAGATATATATATACATATATATGTGTATCTATATACACATATTCTTGAGTAACAATAGGCGTACATGTGGCATATTTGGGATATTACACAAAACCAAATTTGAAACGTACAATCAAGTTTATAAGTAAAAGCATGATTTCTTTAATCCATTGGTTAAGAGGTTAGGTCATGATTGACAGAGGAGCTCTTAATCAATGACCTGCAATCAATTTCCAGTCGTTTTTTTTCTCTTCTGATTTCGTGTTACATTCTTTTGTTTTTGATTGAAGAGAAAATTAAATTATATTCAGGAACCTGGTCCTAATTGTTCACAATAATAAAAATGTGCAAAAACTGAGTTTCTGTGCATTTGATACATTAATTCTTTTTTCAAACACTGAATTATATCGTGTAATTCCCGCAAGAGATTTGCTACCTTCTTCTTAAAATTATGACTCGAGAGAATTAGGCATAATCCAAAGAACGACGACAGAATAATAGAAACAGAAAATAAAAGGAAAAGACAGACAAATAAGACAATAAGACAGACAATAAAGAAATCTTCAAAGGGGAGTGACATCTTGTACCGAACGAGACACAAAGAAAATCCGAAACGTCAATGTTACGGCACGACTTTCACGATCATTTCAACCGCAAATCAAAGGGCAGATTTCTGAGAAAATCAACCAAACCTAGAGTCCAATTGACTTCTTGCATTTGCTCTTTGATTCTTCAACAATTGTCATTAACAAAGTAATGTTTGCAAATACTCATATTTGTAATTATGTTCTCGATAGTGTGGAATGAATTGGCTTTTCATTGATATCAGCTACTAGAGGCGGCTTGAACCTAGTTATAGGCCCAGACTTTATTCTACTGGTCGTGTAAACAGATAGACATGTTGGGGGCTTCGTTGCAACAGCCGATATTATACGCTGGTCGTTATTTACTAAAAGGGTTGCTGTTCAGATCATTAAAGAACAATATCATCTCAACCGGACAATTTTGGAGTTTAATTCTTCTCAGTTTAGTAGTAGATCTGTAGAGAATACAGCTTCCGCGCATTATCATGCATTTCTTTGTGTTTTCAATTTAATTGTATTACGGACAGTACCGTGTTTGAGATGCAGTATGATGGAGACAATGATAGCTAATGTTCCCTTTAATTAAGACACTTAATCTGTCTCACTAAGATTGGCAAACTATGCCAGTTTTAATTGTTCGATATAACAAAAATGGGAAAAAAAATGGGAAAAAAACATAGATTAAAATCATCCAACTGGTAGAGACTTAATTTTACCCGAAAAACTTTATCCAACAATATTTTGCATAACATATAGATACATGTTTAAATACGTAGTCAAGCAACAAGGTTCAATAGCCTACAGTATTCTTTTTTTCTTGTTTGCCACTTTCTTCATAATTTATTCACAAGTTTTATTGGTTTAATTATGAAGACAGAATGTTACATACATTTCAAATTTAAATTCAACTTATCATCGTATCAGCGGAGAAACGAAAAAAAAAAAAGAACGAAAAAGGAAAATAAAAACTGGGATTCGTAAAATTTGTCTTCTTTATCTTATCTAACGATGAGAACCTACATCCTCATTAACGCTCCCAACGATTATTTTGTTTTTCTTTTCTTTCTTCCTCCAGAATTTTAATCTAAGTTGATTGATCTAAATGACTTTACTTGTATCTTTTGAGCAAATGTGAAGTTTTATCAATCCACGAAACATATCAGGGAAGTGCTTTTAAATTTACTGGAAAGACTAAACGAAGAAGGAGAAACATGTAAGGTTCGAATACGACGTGTGTGTATATGTGATGACTTTATTCGTTACATTAGCTAGCAGCAAACTCGATCGGGTGTCTATGTGTAGATCTATATATAACAAAGGCAGGTTCTATTATTAAAATAACATACTTCCTGAAATTACTCTGTCTATTCCCTAGGCTGGTATGTCATTTCCTTTCTCCCATAGATCATTTAAATGCTACTTTGAGGAAGCTTCTAAGTCAAACGATATGGTGTTAAAAAAAAAAAAAAAAGTTAACAGAAACAGCAAAAACTCCCCAAATCCTGACAAGAAAACTCTTTTTTTGATGCCTTTTAGACTACTGTATAGAATATTATTCTAATAATTCCCAATAACTCATCTCATATGGTACTTCACATTCTTCAAAAAGACAAATATATTATAAATATATATACAAATATACAGGTGAGAATTAGTTGAGACTAGTAGTTGTTAGTCAGAGTTTCACGTGTTGAGCGATCATCAGATTTACTTCCCACTGTCCACCGATCATAGAGCACTCTGCGCCAAGTTAAACACCAATCAACCCAACGTTTATATTTACGTCTATATAAATATATATATATTTATATATATATATATATATATATATATAAATCACTAATTCATTCCTGAATGACCCGAATCACTCCACTCTATAGATATATTAAAGCTGTCCCTTCTCCACCACTGTATTAAATAACCCCCCAAAACAATCCTGCACAGCGCAAGTTTAAAAAGAAATAATAAAAAAAAAAACATCAACGAAAATATAAGCAATCCCGAGCTACCCATCTTTGCAGCCAGTTTAAAAATAGGTCACTGCCTAGACTTGGCTAACACAATACATCTTGCCTCAGCCAGACATGTTTAATCACACTGTCTGGCCAAGTCCTACCAACTGCCTGCCTGCCGTACAGCCAGCATACAAGTCCAATTACAGACTCACTGCCTTTACTTGCCAGGCAAAGGAACATTGCGTTTTAGGTACAGGTGAAAAAAAAAAAAAAAAGAAGCTTTATAATTGCATTGGCAGTGACCTTGGGTAAACAAGCCACTAAGCACAGTAGACTTGCATTACACTCACATATTACTGACCAGTGAAGTGTTGCAGATAATTCTGGCTAACTATTCTATTGTCTGGGGTCATATAAGGACAGTGTCTGGGGTAGTAGTGTGGGCTTGGGTTGTTATTAATGAGTGGTACTTTACATATATTCAACAATGCATATTTGTTTTCCAAAAGTAGTTAAGTAAGGCATGCATGGATTAGACATGTGGGTAAAGGATATATATAGCATCAGTATTGAATACTAAAATATAAAGATAATAACATGTTATGATTATGTTTAAAAAAGGGAGGGAATCAAAACATTTTGAACAATTAATCCATTAAAAAGCTTCAGGAATTGCCCACCAAACTTAATATCTGTTCTAGGAAGGGATGCAGGGATTGGGCTGATTGGTGTTGTAGGCTGTAAGTAAGGACATGGGGTGTGATAGAGCAAAAATAGTAAGGGAGATGAAGAAAAATTAAATATATTTTTTCAATTCGTGATCGTCTTTGTCTTGAAGTTTTGGGGCAGTACACATGATATTATAAAGGAAACATTTTCATAAGCTATTTTTTTGCATTATTTCAACTCTGAATGACCAATGTGTCTTGAAATAAGTGCCAACTCCCAGTCTCCCCCCCCCCCCCCCACCACCACAGAAAATTTGTATCTGGGAGCTGTAACTTTCAAGCTGTTTGTTAAACCCTGGTAGAAATTCCAGTAGAACCCAGTTAAAAAATCAACTAGGTTCTACTAGGGCCTACTATGTTTAACTGGTTTTTAACTGTGTTTAACTGGGTCTTACTGGGTTCCAACTGGGCTATGCAGTACATGAGCTAGGTTCAACTGGGTTTACACAATGTTCAACTGGGTTTGTTCAGGCCAAACTGAATTTGAACTATGTTTGAACTGATCCAGTTGGGCTTCAACTAGGTTTCACTGGTTTTTGTACTAGCTCAACTGGGTTTGAACTATGTTGACTGGGAACTTGCCCTGTTGGGGTTGAACTAGGTTTCATTGGTTTTGCACTGGCCCAACTGGGTTTGGACTATTGGCTGGTGAACTGACCCAGCTGGGATTTAACTAGGTTTCACTGGTTTGCACAAGCCCAACTGGGTTTGAACTATGTTTACTGGTGAACTTTCCCTGTTGGAGTAGAACTAGGTTTCACACTGGCCCAACTGGGTTTGGACTATGCTGACTGCTTTTATTTTTGGCGTAATAACCAAATATATGTTCGTAAAGCAGTAACCGTATCGTAATATATTGAAAATGCTAAACTAGCCAACTTATGAGGGGTGTAAAATAAATCTTTGTCATATTAATCACAGTTATGATTAAACGATTAAACTTTTGTACCGCAATGATTAAAAATATAAATATTTACTATATCATAAATTTGAAAAAATTATGTTATACTTTTTTCGGCGATTTGAACAATTGTTAGGCAAAATGCCTTCCTAGTGCTAAATAGTATGATCCGACTTAATTTGAACTTTGACATTTGTCTTGCGTTGGGCTAAATTTATAAATTCCGAATCCGCAAACCACAAACGCCAACAGAAGCTTCGCAGAATTGCATTTGTAACCGATTTTGCCAACAATTTCAAGTAATTACCGCAGCTAAGTTCCCTCCTTTGTGATCTTGCAGTATCTTTATATTATTGTTACATACTACGTGCTCTTTATCATAAATATTTGAATTGAACAGAAACTTTGTATATAGTGGCCTAGGACTATAGTATAGGCTAGGCCTAACAAACCGGTTCCCTACTAGGTATACTACTACATGGTACATTTACTAACGTTAGACATATTCTAACGTTATAGTTGACTAGCTTATACTTTATAGGGGCCTAACCTACAGTAGTTATACTCAAGTTAACACTATATTTAGCTGCATGATTTTAGGAAAGCTATTGTCAACTAGCGAACATAATGGCAACTTCTTAAGGTGTCACAAACAAAAGAGGCTCACAGATATTTCAAAATTTACGCAATTGCCTTGATTGTTGTTTCAAACATGAAGTGTCCTCTTGGCAAAATAACATACTTTGCAAAAGTCATTAGTGAAGTATACAGCATACACGTATATGCTACAAATGTGAGGATGCCCTACACTGAACATTATGAACATATGATTAAACTATCAATCTAATTTTAAGTGAGGCTTCATTATAGTACAGTGTAAGATGGTCAGCTCTTACATAAAGTTTTGTTTTGTACCATAGTTTTACTTGTTTATCAGTGCAGTGTTCACTGTACAGAGGGCTATACATTTGTACAGTATATTTGTATGTTGTCGTGTGTCAGCAAAGGGGGTTGATTAACAATTCTCTTTCTTCTGGGTTGCTAGGCAACTATCTTGTTCTTCCTTGAAATAAGCCCTCACAGGAAATGGGGTCTGTGATATATATTTTAGGAGCAAAGGAGTTTTGTGAGGGAGTTGGCAGTTGGCTATAAGTATCTGAGCAAGGCAGTTGTAAAAGAAGAGAAAGATAGTTTAATGGCTAGATAGTTTGTTTTAAACCTTAATTTACATAGTTCAAGTTACTGTAGACCTTATTATTTTATGGAATTTGTGATACTCCAATGATAGTCTGGGACACTATTTATTATAAAGGATACTATTTACTATAAAGGATATTATTTTACAATAAAGGATAGTCTGGGACACCATCACTTATAAAGGACATTATTTTACTATGTACAAAGGATATTGACATTATTTTACTGAAAGGATACCCTGGAACACTATTGCATATAAATTAAAGGATACTACTGTATTTTGTTGGGATCGGACATACCATTTATTGGGGATGAACTATACTGATGTTGTAGTATATCTGATGTCGTGGAAGATCTGAGGTCGTAGAATACTTGATATCACCAGCAGGCCAACTCACCAGAACAGACTTTTAAATTAAGTGTATTTCTTTATATTTTGTGTGTGCACCTCACCACTGTAAGTTTTTTCATTTAATTCTTTCACTGATCCAAGATCAACTGTATTTTGTTTGTTATTCATAATTATAATTTCTTTTGATCCATTCCAGTTGAGTTCTCCATTTTTTATGTGTCTTGCTCTGTGTTTGGTCATCACACCAAACCCAGAGTTCTCTGATCAAGAACAGACATTTATTTTCAGTGGCTAACACCCTAACACATACAGTATAGATCTACTGTAAAAATAATGAAAACTTCTTGTAGTGTGGTGTTATATTGTGTAGATAACACCAGTTGAGAATCCCAGTTTAAACTATTTAAAAATAAAAGCAGTAAAACATAGTTCACCAGTAAAATATAGTTGAACCAGTTGGACCCAGTAAAACATAGTTGAACCAGTTGGACCCAGTAAAACATAGTTGACCCAGTAAAACATAGTTGAACCAGTTGGACCCAGTAAAACATAGTTGAACCAGTTGGACCCAGTAAAACATAGTTGAACCAGTTGGACCCAGTAAAACATAGTTGAACCAGTTGGACCCAGTAAAACATAGTTGAACCAGTTGGACCCAGTAAAACATAGTTGAACTTGAACCAGTTGGACCCAGTAAAACATAGTTGAACCAGTTGGACCCAGTTCACCCATTTCAACCTAGTTCAAATTTGGGCCAATTTCCGTATAGAAAATTCCAGTTGAACCCAGTTCCAAATTTCAACTGGAATTTCCACCAGGGAAGCATTCTCCTAATCATTCTTTGGACATTATGAATAGTTTGCTGTTGCCTAACAGATCTCTGTACTGTAAGCAGTTAGTGAAGAAGTCTAGGGTTGGTACTGTAATCCTCACAACTATAATTTTCAAGCTGTTTGTTAAAGCATTCTCCTAATCATTCTTTGGACATTATGCATAGTTTGCTGTTGCCTAACAGATCTCTGTACTGTAAGCACACAGTGAAGAAGTCCTAGAGGGTTGGTACTGTAATCTTCACAACTACTGTATAACTTTCAAGCTGTTTGTTAAAGCATTCTCCTAATCATTCTTTGGACATTTTGCATTTGCTGTTGCCTAACAGATCTCTGTACTGTAAGCAGACAGTGAAGAAGTCCTAGAGGGTTGGTATTGTAATCTTCACAACTATAACTTTCAAGCTGTTTGTTGAAGCATTCTCCTAAATCTTTTTTCTTTCTTTTTGTTGGGAACCAACAATTAAGCCAATGTCCAAACAAGATCTACAGTTACTGTCATATCTAAAATTTACTTACTTGGGCAGTCCTGTGAACCAGTCATTTAACTTGTCCCCAAGGGTATTAGATCCAGTATACAGTTCCATATTGGTTTGTTATGTAGGTAGAGGTTACTAGGCCACTAACTGATTGGGAATGGTAAAAACCTTTGTAAAATTGTAGATATAAAGATGATAATTTCTTATGGTGAGAATTTTTTTTATTTATTTAGAGCCTATTAAGAATAGTTTCTTAATTCAGATTTTTGAGTTGGATGAGGAGAGGGAGCAACAGAGGAAGGGAGGGTGGGGGGGGGGGGAGGATGTTAAGATGGAACCTGGCAAAGGGTTTACTATGGGGATTATAACCGCTAACCATATATTACAGCAAAGTATTTGGAGTTGTTAATTTTCAAGAATATTCTAAAATGTAAAAGAAATATATACATTATTTTTGTCTTATAATCAGTGCAGTTTTAATGTTTCAACAGGCTGGCAACAATTTTCATGAACAGACTAGGAATATGCATTATACTTGGACTGATATCGGTGTCTAACTTTATCGGATTACAACGCATGTACACAACAAACTTAATTTAGTGCTGCCTATATAGCTTTTAAATACTACTGGAATGTAAGGAAAAATACTCTGGGAGAAAACCTCATCAGAATGACATGGAAATGATAATTTCTGACAAATTAAAATCTATATTAGATCTTTGAGTGAGAAACATTATAGGTTTAGTTGCTGCAAATCCAAGCTGGCTACTGCTTTAAAATAAAGTTACATGAGTTATCCTTAAAATAAAAACTCATTGGTTAAATGTTCCCTTTTCATTTTCTTGACGGTAATTATTTTGGGGTGGGGAGGGGGGGGAGGTTATAATATTGAATTTTGTATTAGCATTAAATTTTCTAGGAATATGAACTGCAGAAAGTATTTTACAATGATAATACAAACTCAGTGTCGGTTTCCAAGGTCCTAAACTCTGCAATTTCACTACCAGATAATGTCACTCATCATAAAGCTGAGACTTACAATGCAAATTGAGCCAATGCTTTGCATGCATGGGGCACAAAGAATTTGCATTGCTGTTGTCCTGATTTTGCTACAACTTTTCATATTCTGATCCTCAACAAAGCCTACACAACTAGCCTAACACAAAGTAAAGCATATCCTGTACAGACAGTCATGCCAACTGTACGTTCAGATCTGCCTTTAACATAAAAAAAAAAAAATTACTAAAAAAAAAAAAAAACTGTTCAATTTGGTCAATTTTTGACAGAAATTGATCTTTAACACTGCATAAGCAATGAAGTTCATAAATTATTGTCATTTCAAACAATGAAGAGGTAAAATAGTACACTAAGACATTCATTAATTTTCTTTCATTATAATGACTGTCAATATGGTGCAATATATTTATATAGATATATATTTATAAAAGCCGTATCTCATTTTGATCGAATGAAATCTGAAGTCTACAGGTTAATACATGATAGAATTGGATCAAATTGCCGCTAAATTTGGCAACAGACCAATCGAGGAAGAAAAAAAAAGGTTCCTTTTATAGGTTCAGCCCTAAGAGAGATTGACCAGCAGGAGTTGTGTAACTGATAAAACTCAGGATAAGTTGTAACTGAAATCCAGGGGAGCTTTGATACTTGGTGTAGCTAAGCTATATTATTTCACTAAAAACATCAACATCTAAATGTGATGCATATGATGGAGTTTAACCTGTGTTTACCCTTTATTTGACTCCATGCTGAACGAGTGGAAACAGTTTGATTCCCCGCGTGATCAGTTTGGTTCTGCTCATGCCAAAAAAAAATGAAATGAACTTTTATCAGAGATTCACTTGGGTTTACTGGCCTGACACACATCAGACAAGAAGTATGCACCGATATGGTATGTGATCGACATTAATTAAGAGTTAGATACGTACTTAAGGTAGTCCTCAAAATAACAACCATAGAGTACCCAATGACAGGGCATAAAATAATACCCAGCTGTCCTTCCTTCTGCAATCCCATGAAAGAAAAATCCTCTGACAAATGTGGCTGTAACAACTAGTTTATCTAGTTTGAAACACTGATGACCATTTCTTGGTTTTTCTAGCATATTTGCGGTCGGCAGTGGTAATGTTAACCATTAAGTCAACACTTGCGTGCTAATCTCCAATGTTCAGGCAGATTAGATTGCTTGGAGACAGTCTAATTGTCTTTGGGATCATTTTAAGGACTGTATGCATGGTTATGCATGGTTATTACACTTTGAATGTATGCATACATCCTTTAACTTTTAATGCAGAATACTTGCACATTTATACGTACACGTTCATGCAGCAGACAATTGTGCAAAGTTTACACAGACCGGCAAATATCGTATACTTAAAACAAACCTGAATCATAATCAGCACATTTAACAGGCAAGTTTAATTGTTATGATGTATTGATAAAGCCTAAAATATCAATGCAGCACAGTATAGGCTCCCTTACTATAACTAATGTACAAAAGTTACAGAAAAAAAATTGAACGTCTTGGTTTCACGAAAGGGAAAAATATGGAGTCACGTTTACAGACGGTCTTGCAAAATTGTGAGGTGGACCGAGTGGATTGCAACGTTGGCAATGATTATAACGTGGATTGCAAAGTCGGTTCCTACTATTATGGTTAGATTCATCCGACACGACAACGTACAAAAATGCTATACTCAATGCTGAAGACTTCATTTGGTACAGATCCTTTGAATTTCTCAGAAAGGTTGGATTCTCAGAAAGGTTGCTAATACTAAAGTTGTAGGGTTGGCACTGTTTGTTAATGTTAGCAACAACATTCAACAGGTAGAATAAAATTTTCAAAGGAACATTAATATTGTACTTGGTACTATTAAATTACTAAATATTGATAATATTATGTAGTTAACATGTCTTTAAATGTTAAAGTACATTGTGTTTTGATACAGAAATTGGTAATCCCCTAGACAACAGTCCGTGTACCTGAAGCTTTGGTTAGTACCATTATACTGATAGGGGTAACTTAGGTTGGCTCTGAATAAAAACAAAAAGTGGATATATATCAATAACGAAAATGACTGCTTGCACGGCAGAAAAGGTGTCAGGAACAAACATATATTTGGGTGCAGGGTTATAGCTAGGAGATTGTGAGTGCTGGTTAAATAAATTTGCGAAGCGTAGCGAGCGAAGCTCTCGCATCTCACGGCCGGGGGTCCAGGGGCCCGCTTAAGGGCCCCTGGTGGGGTCCAGGGGCAAATAACAGAAAAAGGTGACGTTATTATCATGTTTTACGGCAAGGGAAAGATAAATTTGTTACTTTTGTTGTATTTCACAAGCATTTTACTATTTTTTGTGCCGGCCGGTGGACTGTTTATTCACTTCCAATGCCGGCCGGCAGGCGTGAGTGGCGGTTACCACCGGCTGCCGCCGGCCGGCGTGGCTATAACCCTGTTTGGGTGTATTCTGACTTAAAGTTCTCATTGATTACTCCAAAATGCATATTACATGCCAACCCTAACGCATTACGAGTAGAACTCCTGTGACAAATCTTATGTGGTACAGGTAGGGCCCTTGTAATGTAATCTGCGAATTAATCAGGTCACACATCCAGAGTCTACGCATGCTTCTTCAATACCGCCCTCATTTCCATTCGGGGAACATTTCATACTGAAGTTTTGAATACAGTATGCCTACAGAAACAGCATAGCTCAGCTTAAACCACTATATTGGCCATATCCTGTCATGGGTCTCATCTGAATAGTTTACTGCAAAAAGGAAATATTACTTCCCTCTACATGTCCCCCAGCTTCCACCCCCACTCCCCCTAACCCCCCCCCCCCCCCCGTCCAGCCACAGGGAAACTATACAGTATTTGCTGTGCAAGTCCATTGGAGTTTTAGTAAAGTATATCCACAACGTACGTTTGGTCAAACTAAATGTACGGATGCCAACCCTGCTTTGTGAAGCTATATGGCCTATACTGATCCATAACTATTCTTCTTTTTTATCTAGGGTTTTGGCAATAAATTTTTTGAAAACACAACTTTTACTTCTAGTTTAACACGATATTCTCTTTTTTTTTCTTTACTCTTTTCATTCTCCATGTGCAGCAGTCTGTCAAATCAAAATTACAGAAACCAATTCATTGCTTCATATCAATAGATCTATATAGGTAGCTAGCACATAGATTGGAAAACCTGTTTGATCATTTAAGTGTATGTGCTCCGGCTTTTTCGTTTCATTTTGATTGAATTTGCATAACTGTATCAAGTTGCATCAGCTGGTGGTATTCGTTGAACCCTAGAATACTGATTAATTTGATTGCCAAACCATATATGGGCCGGTAATATAAGTACGGAGCGTACAATTCTTCCCACTCCTCGGCAGACAACATTAATGCTCGCCCTATCCTACGTGTGTAATTACCCTCAACTTTCATGGTTTATGACTTCCACGTCACAGAAGTTATTCGGTATACTGTCTGGGCATGACATGGCGAATGAAAAGTGGGTACTTCAACACATCCGTCAGCTAATGTTACACATCTGCATTTATAATCATATGTATGTGTTCAAAGGCCAGATGAATTGCAATAGCCAGAAAGCAAACAACTCATTACCAGTGTTATTAATAGATGCTAAAAGCAGCATGCAGACCACAAGGTTCAATTTTAATCTTTGCCCTCCTTCCCGCTTCTTGCCCCAGTCCACTTCCACCTCTCCTCCCCTCCCTCTACTGCTCCTTCATCTCACCATCCCATCTAATCCTATTTTGTTGGAAACTCAATTTCAAAGCTTTAATGACTATAACTATGGAAGTTAATATTATGACCTAAACAGTTACAAAAGACGCACATTTTACAAATAAAAAAAAGATTACATTTCGAGGGACACAAAAACTTTCTCAGATTGTAGATTATATATGTTACTTTTAATATTGGAAAAGTTACCAGCAACAGAATGGCCTCATGTCATATACATGTGTTGATCAGATTCTCATCAACTCATGCGTGGATATTGCAGGATTGATGAAAACTTGCCCACCCAAATGCAAAATGCAGAGTTGGATCAAAATTATGTTTTACTAAATTGAGCTGCTACTAGATCATTTAACAGAATATATTGTACCACCTTGGACAACAGGTCAAGTTAGTGTCACATCTCTGAATGACACCAGTAGGTGAATTCTTTGCTATTTCATGATGAAAGTAAGTTGGTTATTACTTAGATTTTGATATCAATATAACCTTTGCTTTTTACAAAGTCTTTTGAAATTCCCACCCCCCCCCCATTTCAACTACTGCTTCTGTTACAGACTGGTAAGCAATCATACATACAACAAGGCAACACTCTGGCTTGTCTTTACTAACCTCATGTAACCAAAATAACATATAGATGTAATGCTAGATTGTTATGCTACATTAAAAAGTATCAAAGAGTACACTTATGACCAAGTGTATTTTGTAACACTAAAGTTGCAGTAATAAGTATATCTTCCATCAATGAGCTCATGTAAGTTATGTAAAAATGAATTATAAACAATGGCTTAAAATTTAAACATTGAAGTCCTGTGGGAGCCACCAGCATCATCAATTTAGCATTAAAGGAGCATTTCCAGTGATATAAAGTATATTTAAGTTCAGAAGTACCAGCTACAGAAACAAATACTAGCACTCAATGTTGTTGTTTTTTCAAGACTATATAATTCTGCCTGAAAGTCAATCATCTGTAAAATTAATAATAATTATAATCAGCAGTTATTTTTGCGGCGACCACAAATGTGGGTGAAACCCGCATGGGCTTATGGATTACAACTTTCTGCAAGTCGGGTGGCTTCCAATTCAACATTTAAACTCAAAATTAAACTTAACTAAAAAAACTAAAATTTGGAAGCTTTTCAATTTAGAAAGTCACAGCACCGGTAAAAATTTGTTTTTAAACAGCTGGTTGCACAATTGTGATGTTACACTAGACTATTCTGCTTCTCAGTTTGGCAGGTACAGTCTAGATTAAAGCCCATAGCCATATATCATTAGTACATTAAAGAATCTAGTGCTTAAAATACTACCATACTACTATGTGCATGCAACTGTGGAAAGCATCACTGAATAAATAATACTGCTGCAGTACGTTGACTTCACACAGGATACAATGGGCCCTTATTGATTCAAAAAACCACAATATAGCACTGCTCACTCATACATATATTTATACATAATACCCATTTATACTGTACCAATGACTTATAATCTACAGACTTCTAACTAATTCAAGCCATCAGTGATCTGAAAATGAAATTGGCAACATTTTCATGACTCATCCAGAACAAAAACTAAAAACAAAGTCACTGTAATTGTGCAAAGTGAATCTATAAATCTCCGTCAAAATTTGATGATCATGAATGATGTCCACTCTTTTTCGTACCCTAATTTCTTGTTCCTTGATATAACTGTTCAGACTCCTTTGCTTTTGTAATATTGAGGTATTTCAAGCCCCCCCCCCCACCAACCCCTCTCTCCATCTTCCCTCATTATTGCTTGTAATATAGCTGCTGAATGGATCTCTATGCGGAATTCATCCCACACCAAGAAGGCAACTACAGTCCATTAACATAATCTCCAGGCACCCCCATTGGCACTATTAGCATAAAATATTTTCTACGATAATTTGAGACATTGCTTGTATGGTTTATGGTTTATAAATACGGTATTATTTAAATAATTTCACATTTGTAAAAAAAAAAAAAAAAAAAAAAAATTCTACATTGCAAATTTTCTTCCATGCGTCTGGAGTAGCTAAAATCTGCTTCGGTCTTCACAATTCTACGCCCTTCTTAATTCTTCCGCATTTCGATTTATGCAGCCGAGAATGATGTCCGTTGGATCTGAGATACAAAATGGACTTGCATTATGGTCACTTCTGATCAAAATGAGCATCTCCAGCATGGAATGGCCCAACTGGAAACGTTTAGGGACATTAACGAGTCACATTAGAAATTCTTCATAAGATGACGTAGAAATTGTAAGATAGATGCTCTGTTATAGTACTAATCTACCTACATATATATACCTATTCACCTCTTGCCCAAATTTAGTCTGTTACCCGTGTGCACATCACACTCTTTGCAAACATTTCTCACTAAAACTACCATGGTACCAGCTCAGTTTCTCTAGGCAATTAAAAAGTCAGCTCTAGAGAGCTTCTGCACAAATGGTAGGGAGAAAGTCCTTCATACGTAGACCCCACGTCCTAGCTACTCCGTCGTCACGGCGAATAGCGCTTGACACTGGACCTCAGTATGCGCACTCAATTCAGCACGCCTGAAAATCACCCGTGTCATTAGCATTCGAACGGAGGGAGCGTTGCTCTTATGTTGCAAATCAAAACCGTCAGCGAGATTCCAGTTCCTTGAAACTGTATCTCATTATGTGCTGAGCAATCTATCGGAGCCTAGTGGCAAACTAAATTGAAACATTAGTGTTAAATGCAAATAGATTCATTATACATTGAAGGAGGAAAAAGCCACCACATTCCGCACGTCACAGTGTTATAGCTCCGGAGGAACTGGTGCGAGGCAAAAGTGAAGTGTCCATGTGGCAGGTCTGTGTACGGGGGCAAATTATTGATTTTTAACCTCTCAACCAAATACAGTCTGCCAATCTTTATTCTTCTTTTTTGGGCTTTTCTACGAGATATTCTAATTCAAGGGCAAAAAAAAAAGAGAAAAGGAAAGGAAAGGAGAATTGGATGAGTTTGGCTAACCTGTTAGAACTAGTGTGAACTTAAACGTGGAAAACTGTGTTGAATGTTTCACGTTCATCTGCGTGCGTAACGGATTAGAGTGACTATACTTACAACAACGTTTAAATGATATAATCGGACATATATACAGTAGCTAGAGTTGAAAAACATAGATTAGCTACACTCCTCTACAATTTAACTAATAAAAAAGGTGAAACAACATAGGAATTTATGTTTTCTTGTTGCTTTAAACCAAATGTGGAAATTACAGACATTACCACGTAATCTTATCGCATTTAAATATTACGTGGTAATACATATCCCCCTCCTATCCCTCCTCCCCCCAAAATTTCCCTTCCCCTCCCTCTACTCGAGAGAGAGTATAATTATTAGTCAACCATACCAGAAATTTTTATGCAGATTCAGGAAAGGTCCAGCTTCTTTGATTACAAAAAAAAAAATATTCACTCCACCATTTAAAGGCAATAATGATCAGGCAAAGTACTCCTTTACTATACATATCAATGTGCTGCTAATTTACTCTTTGTCGTTTACAAAGAAACATGAAAGATGCTTTTACTTTGTGTGAAAGGAAATCTATGTAAAGAAGATGAACTCACCATTGTGTTTATATTAGACAGCCTTGTCCAAATCATTCAAATTCTCAAGTTCTGCGTAGTGACTTTCACAAAAGTGCTCCTCGTTACAGACACTTAAAATGTGGATAGTATAGTCGTAAAATGCTTAGGATGTGGGATACATTCCCACGGTCCAATCACTAGTTGGGCAGGCTCTGCACATAATTTTGACAACTCGTCGAACGGTTAAGTTTTTGCATCGTAGGAGTCGACGATCGATATTCGGCATTATGACATTTTTTGTTCATCTCTGAACTTTTAATGAGAATTGTTTTGTCTTCTCGTGTGAACTGGTCATTTGAAAATTATCATCAAAATACACATCACACAAAGCAAAATATTACACAGTAATTTCGTCCAGATCGTATCAGGCAAGAGGCACTTCGACAGGACATATATCCAATCAGCAAAGAGACATACTCTAAGTCTTTAAAAGCGGCATGAAGGGTTTTATTTCAGCTAATAATACAAACGACCTCATACCCTCAACCGCCCTCATGATCTGAAAGATGCACAACAACCAATGCCGTTCACAAGAAAAAAACTGCCATATTTTATATCATTAGAAATTGAGATCGAACTCAAAATGCCGTGCGACTGATGTTTTCTATTAAAGATATATACTGACAGTGGAACATTTCATTTTGCCAAGCTTACAAAAATCATAAGTATTAGTTGATGCATGTCGTAAATTTGAGGACGACTAATCAAAATAAACTGAACACTAATAATTTCTTGGTAGCCTTTAACGTTTTGACCAGAGGAACTAACAGTTATTAAAGTTAATAGATTAACCTTAAAAATCTTGAGCAATTTAGTTTGCTTGTTACTGCAGTTTGACGCTGAGAACTACTGATTTTTACTCCAAATACCATTTAGTGTGCCACTAGTAAAACGCAAGCAACCATCAAGTTTGCATTTTCTTCGACTGATGGAAGGATTAATTAAACCTGATAATTACACTTTCAATGTGACATGTTTACACACTGGTTAGTCATCTAAACTACATTCATTGATCATGCTTAGATTCAAAACAACATGTGAATGACAATTCAGTCCCCAAAAAAGAAACTTTCCAACATTTTATTTCCCTGTTAATTCCTCAAGTATTCAGAAAGTAAAAAAATTAATTATCATAATTCACAAAATGTATAGAGAGAGACTGCATGGAACTACTGTAAGCTACTAAAACAGAGATTATTTTAGAGAGATCGGGATTCAGTCCACTCTATTGCCAAAGAGTACATTAGATGTAAATTCACTAATAATGAAAATTTAAAAAAAGCACTAACAAGACGCCATTAAATTAAGTCAACTGTTTGTTTGTTTGTGTCCTTATTACATACGGCCGCTGTAAAACTGAGCTGAAACTTTTCGAAGAAAACATTAGGAAGTTTATACCACTCTGTACATATCCAGCTTTATATTTGTAACCATTACAGATCTTTCTTTTTACAGCTAAAAACAGAACTGAATTTTGCACTGTGGGAAGGTTATATTACTCTTCCCTGTCTATACTGCAGTGGTCCACAAACTTTTAGACTCACAACCCAGGATCTTCCCATGAGGACTGAACCACAACTCACCACAACCACCCCTCCACCGCCCCCTCCCCCCCCCCCCTCTGAATCGAACGAAAGATAGCTTGCCATAGCATATTTTCCTGCCCTATTGTCAGAAGAAGGAATAAATGGCCGTATGTATATAGTATCCCATCATAAAAGAACACCATTTATAGGCTAAATTATTACACTGAATTTGGGAGACGGAAACGTTTTCGAAATGAGGGTTGTGGCTGTGGGGTGATTGAATGCGGCTCTCTGTTACATTCTAAGGCATCCATCAAATTTTGCAATCTGAGGCATACATTTAGACTAAAAAAATTAGGTCTACTTAAATGCAAGGTACATGTACTTATAAATATCCTCTTGGATTTCAAAAAATCTCCCATCTGAATGTTTTCACCAGCTGGCTGATGATGATGATGATGATGATGATGAAGGTGAAGAGTGGGAGGGAGGTTGGGGGGGGGGAGGAGGTGGTTTGTTCCTCAGAATGCAACATTTCATGTGTAAACTAAAAACTTTTTGCTGAACACCCTTACATTAGAGACCACTTCAACAATGCCAAGGTCTCACCTCATCCTTTACATAATCATGGAAATCATGTCCCCCCCTGTATCCCCCCCTCTATTTAACTACCCACATTACTAACACATGCATGTAGGATATCCTCCCTGCATGGGATACCCCTTCCAGTTGATTCGGTCACCTCTGAGCTCAACCACTACGTGCAAATACAGTTGTGTTTACTAAATATAAATTGCTAACTATAAGCACATACTGAAGCACTGACCAATATTATATGTATATGTATATATGGACATTATACCACACAGGCCACAGTGTGCAAAGACCTCTCTGTACACACCAGACAGTTATAAAAAGCATTGTGTATGTTTAACCAGACATAATGCAGAACTCAAAAATTCTTATTCAAGTTTTTTTAATACGTTGAAGGTGCGATATATATAGACTGCGTAATGCTACTACCAGCATCTTATCATGATACTGAGTCCATACATGTTTAATGATACTCCCTCTGTTTACATTATGATGAATGCATTTCGTTTCATGTATAATGCAGCTTCCAACCAATGTAGCTAATATTTCATTGCTTTTGCTACAGGCATGTCACAAATCATTACAACACACTGTACTGTAAACCTGACACTTTTGAGCCCACCAGTCTTTTCTCTCCATAGCTTTGACTCTCTCTTTATCATTCTCTTTCTCTCTCAGCTCGATCTCCGCCTCTCAGCTCTCACTCTCTGGATGATCATGAGCTCCCTATTCTTATAGTTCTTCTTTACTAGCTACATGGCATCTAAATTTAATCCTTCTCCACCAGCGAGTGTAATACATTGCTATGATTTATAGCAACTTTGCTTGCATCCTTGTGGAAATCAACCCCAACAGTCCACCAGTCACTCCCGTTCCCTCCAATCACGCTCGTAACCTTTGATCTTTAATGTTCCTCACTATACACATTGCACATGAATGTTTTCCCCTATAAAACGACATACAGCTGATCAATGCTACAGGAGCCACACAGAGCTCAATGCACCCCACAAACATATATATACATATATATATATATATATACTCTCGAAAGCGACTCACTGTTTATGTTATTCACCCAATGTTCTATAGACTAAAGCCAGATAAACACTGCCTCCTTTGTACACTCATACAACCGCCACTGAATATGTGTGCTTGTATGCGTTTCCTTTTTTTTTTTAACTTGTTTCTTTTATTTTTTGCTTTCCCCTTCTACTTCTTCTTTTTCTTCTGCTTCTCATTCTGCTGCTGCTGCTTCTCCTTCTCCCCCTTATTTTTTTTTTATTTCCACGTTGGCCAGTAATTGAGAAGGAGAGCCACAGGCAAATCATCCTGGTTGATGAGAGAGACTGACACATTCAATCACATTGCATGGCTAATGCAAGAGAACATACGAAGAAGAAGAAGCTCGGCTTCGCACATGCACATGCAGTTGTTGAACTTGAGCTAGCTGTGCAAATTATGTATTAAGCATGCGTTGAATCACAGAATTAACTCAAGAGTTGGTAATATTTTTAGATTAGGAAGATTTTCAGGCAATGTGAAATTCAATGCCTTGTTGTTAGGCAGGATGGCACAGGGCTAGTACTGTAGATACTGTAGATTGTGCAGGGAGCGGATAGAACCGAGAGCATGCATGTGGCCCGAGTTGAATGCGACTGCGGCATGTATCATGTGTCTATGTAGTCATGTTGTGTACGATACAGACCTCTACATGTTACATGTATACAGTGCAAACTTGTAGCCTATCCAGCTTCACGACTTAACAGTCGGTAACACATGGTTTGCAGCATTGGTTTTGTTCCTTTGATTATATGTTTGATTGTTGTTGTTTTTTTCATTCTCCTACATAAATTTTATGAACGGACACAAATAACAGTTTTGTTTCCTCTTAATATCATGTCAACCTGTTTAGTCGTATGAATAATGTGTGTTGCTATTTTCCTGTTTGCAAACTGTGTGCACGATGTGTGAACAGGTTTTTAATTGATACAGTCGCTCCAACCACTTTACACCCACTACAGGTCAATGGTAATCATAAAGCAACAAATATATCCATATAATATCCTTAATGTATATTTCTAAAGAAACTTAAGGCAAAAATGCTTATAGTCGAGCACTTGTGCAATCTACGACTGAGGTAAATATTTGGATATTAATTGGACTGTCTCATTCTACCTGGAACTCCTGCCTATAAAAGTTCTTCACTGTCATAGCCCATCCCCAGTCCAGGCCTCCTGGTGTCTCTCTGGCCTCTTCCTGGACTCCACTGGCCCAGCCCCTTCTCTACCTGACCTCCCTACCCCCTCTCCCTGGACTCCACTGGCCCAGCCCCTTCACTACCTGACCTATCCCTGTCCCCACATGGTCCTGCCCCTCCTGGCAGTCTGCCCCTTCCAGTCTCATACCTCCCGATCCCTCTCCCCAGCCCCCTCCCCCAAATCTGAACCCTAACATATTCAACAAGTAGACTAAGCAGGAATATATCAACAAATTTAAAGTTCTGTGAGAGAGACTTGCAGTATCTATTTCAAAACGATGAAAGTCATGAGATATGATATATCAGTCGGCAGAATCAACATCATTATTCAGTTGGTTAATTTTTGATATTTCTATTTGGAAGTAAATCTGTGAAACAAAAGACTACAAAATGGCGATGGTCCGGCTTTCGCTCAACGAACAGCTGTTCTGATCTATCTTTCTAATGTACAGTTAAAATCGGCTGCATATATTGCAGAAGAAACAGACCGTCCCATCATGTTAAAGACATCATCAAGTTGCAAGAAGTTTGAAATGCTCCCACCATTTCGGAACTTTCTTTCTCTCTTTCTTACTTACTTTCATCTTTTGACATAAAAATAAAAGCTTGGATGAGGAGACAATTGCTTAGTGAGTTGCCAAAATCTGCTAATTGCAGAGAAATGGGAGCTGCTGCGTTACTTAATTCCCACGATGACGAGTACCGTACTTGCAACTAATTGATGGGGATTCTGTCGTTCATGGGTGTAATTTATAAAAACATAAAGACTACATGGTCCATTGCACAGGCACCTTGCTGCAAAAAACACTTGAGCAAAACTTGTCAGTGCAAATCAATTGCAAGTTCAACTTTTGATGTTTGAGTGAACCATGTAGCAGAAGATGTTAAATATAGTAGATTCTTATAAAAATCAAGACTTGTCAAACAGGAGAGACGAATATCTGAATTATTGAAAACATACTCCACCGGCATAACATCCATTTCAGCAATGTTTGCTTTAATACCTGTTTGCTTGTTTGTTTGTCTGTTTGTATGTATTTATATGTATTGTTTTTTTGTTTTTTTTACTATTAATCCAGTACGATCAGGAAGTTATACATTTTCCTGTAATACCTTCGGACATCGCCACCTACTTTATACTACATAGCTGGACTGTTGTTTGTAACAGAAAGTCTAGCTTCAACTTATAATCGCCACAATTTTTCTCATTCACTTTTTGAATAACTCATTGAAATATGACAAAGGAAGAGCACTTTTTTGGACACTGAGTTTCCATTTCAAAGCGTTCATCCGCTTAAGTTCTAACAGCGAGCATGCATGGCTTTATCACCATGGTGACATTTCGACAGCACAACAAGTAGTTTTCAAGTATAATATTGACGGAAAGTGTATGACACCTGATAACTTTTTAGTGACAGTATGCATACAGCTACAGAAACAGTACCGTTATATAGATTCACATATATATCAATGAGTTGATAAGAATCAGAGAAACTCCACCAGTCTCCCCCCCCACCAAATGCCATCAAACTTCTCTCCCTATATCTACCAAGTATATTCTAGAGTTAACCTCCCCCACCCCTCCACCCTCCCCCACCCCTCCACCCCCCCACATGCCAACAAACTTCTCTACCTATGTCTAGCCAGAATATTCTAGAGTAAAACTCTAGCAACAATATAAGCAATTTCAAACTCTCTTTGATATTCAGGTTTGACCTCTGACCTTTGAACTTTCATGTGTAACCCATTTTCACAATCACATTTCACAATCTGGAGCAAATTTGCCTGATCTGCTGCTCTATTTAAAATACAAAGTTATGTAGACTTTCCTATGTGGTATTAGTGTCAGTTACTGATATAACCCACTATCGATTTGAAGCCGTAGTCCACCCTCTCTCCTCCTCCTCCCCCCGACCCCCTCCTCCCCAAATAATCCCAGTCAAGGTCCTTTTGATAATGACCTTTGCTGACCTGTCACTACCTTGGTACCTACCAAAGTATGTACATTTCTTCAACTCACCACATGTATGTGAGGACTATCCCTCTTCCCAAAAATTTAGTTACATTTCTTACAAATAAATATGTACATCCCAAAATTATAAGAAAAGAAAAGAAATTGTGCTAAAAAGCATTGATCCTGCTGAATATCACTTAATTACACTGAATCTTGAAAGGTCCTGGCAAGGACTTACTGAAAGTGTGTCTGAGCAAACCAGTAGAACAGTTAAGGTTTTACCTATAATACATTATATGCAGCTTATTCAACTCTATGCATATTATCCCACACTCTAAAGAAAAATGTAAGGCCCACCTACTGTAATATTCGCAAAACCACTTCACAGTAAGACAATCCCCAGGCTTTTATGTACTACACTTTTCAATGTTTGACCCCCCAAAACCTCAACTGACCTTTGACATTTTCAGGCTATCAAATTCTGATGCAGGGAGTACCTCTGCCAAAGGAATGTACAAATTTTTTGTTGATAACTCTTTGGCCAATGCCAAATGCATTCAATCAAAACTAGATACCATTTACCAGATTTTTTTTTTATTTTCTATTTTTACTGCCAAAACGTACATGTATTTATCTCCATGGACTCAACGTGACATTTAACTTGTTATTCTTTCCTCAACTTCAAATATTTTTTTTGTAGCTTTTAGGAAACAGTTGACAAGATATGTTGCTTTTTTAATGAATCAAGGAGGCGTTGGCAATATTAGAAAGTCATTGTTACTTTGACCTTTTTTTGCTTCTCTTAGTTATCTGGAAGGGAAGAGGGAGGGGGAATGTTTTTCAAATACAATTTCTCTTGAGGCAGCAAGAACTGAAAGTTTTGTTTTCTGTGTTCCTGTATATATATATATGTAGTGAATTCTCATAATTCGTTAATTTCAGCTTAGAAATTGTTGCTATAATTTATTTAACCATTTTTCCTTTATTTCAAAGGTCACATTGGCATGCACAAGCTTCTTCAGGGTTAGCTCATGCACCTATCTGACCATGCACATATTTACAACTTGCACATGTATCATATTTTGTACATGTGTGTAATATAAATATCGTTCCACAGAATCCGCAGATACAATGAAGGTCACTCGACTATATACAGTTTTGGAGGAAGGTGATTTTACGCGACTTCATGTTCAATATGATATGTTCAAGTATACATGCAGATACATGGACACCTAATCCACCCTTCCAGCAGCCCCACCCCCCCCCTCCCCTCCTCACAGCAATGTTGCTGCAACAGGTGGTATATTCAACACCGCTGAACATTAATCTGCCACACCTACCATCTCAAGCCCTGTGTCAAGGTCTCCCTTATGTCACCTACAGTAGTTGTATCTGGATTTCGCAAAAGTTGAACGAGTTCCCAGATTTCATGGTTATGAAAATTTACACATATGGTTACTTTGCTTGGTGAATTATTATTTGTCATTTGGAATCGTGAAACAGTACATTGTTGAGTGTGTTATGAGTTAGAACGTTTGATACTGTAAAATGTTCTTAAAAGAGACCACAAAATATAACTTACAAATATCAATGGATCATTCATTTTGATTTTAAATCTATATATACAGGTACTCAGTGATTTGAAATACTATAAACTAAAGCGCTTGTTTTATTACAATTCCCACATAATCAGAGTGACCATTCCAGGGAAGTTGAGGAACTTGGGTTTTCTTGGGCAGTGTACATTTCATAATTCAAGTATTGTTATCAAAACACCAGTAATCCCTTTCTTCAACTTTCAGATGGTAAACGGACGCTAACATGATCTCAAGACAAAAGACATTCGCTCACTGTCATATTAAAATTCTTTAACTGTCATATTTAACTGTCATATTTAACTTTCGAATAATACCTAAATAATTGCTTTTAAAGTAAGATACACAATGACGATATTCCTACAACTTTACTCTAGTGTGCATGCATTAGAACAATCTCTTACAATAATTTATCGTTTGTAGCAATTTTCCGTTGAATTTACTTCAAGTAATTGTTCCACAGCTTCCTAAACATTGTTTAAACCATGACAAGGAAAAAAGGCTGCCTAAAATTTGCAGAAACAAAATTGATTCTCTGATCTTGAGGTGCAGTAGTAGTTCTTGTTTCCATCAAAGTAACTGAAGTTTCTCCTATTTTTGTCTCTCTTTTTTGTGGTGGGTTGGGGGAGGGGGAGGGGAGAGGGGAAAGGCTCTGAATTAAAGCAAAATGACACCACCGCACACATTAGTGTCCAGCTGAGTGACATAAATATCCATAAATATGACATGTACAGGTATATATACAAGTTAATCCCCCTCACTCCCCCCCCCCCCTCACCTTCAACAAAAAACCCTTTGAACAATGTGAAATGTGGAAACTTTTAACAGACGAACCCCTGAATGGGTTGTTCAATGTACTAACATTACTGATGTCTTGTGATGTAACTTTTAAAGGACGCCATGTATCTAGATAAAGAAAGATGGTTGGTATGGTAGTCATTTCATCATTTAAAAGTTCTAGCCATTTTGTCATCTAGCTGTGAAATGAACAATGAGTTGTACAGTACTTATTGGAATGTTTGTCCAGCTGTTAGACAAAACAATATTCATCAAGTTCAAATCTCAAGTTATAATCACTTTATTTGAAAGGTTCCCATGTTCATATTTATAAATCTGGATAATAACTAGACAATAAAACCATTGACTTGTTTAAGACTACAAAACAGCTTACATAAAATTTATAATTTTTTTAAAATGAAATATATATAAATAACATCAGGTGAAGGAGGTCAAAGACTGTTTGACCTTGGTATTTCAAAAACTAAAAAACAATTGAAGGCACATAAAAAAATTGACCCCCCTCCCATCACAAAGTTAAGAAAAGAAAGAAAAGATATTAAAGAAAAAAGTAGTTGCAGACATAAACACTACAATGTCAGTGCAACAAGCACATCCCTGGTTACCATGGTAATAAGACATTATTGCTGTATATTGATCATGATGTTCATATAAAATAACATACACATTTGTTAGTGTTCACAGCATACTATCATCTCTATTGGACACCAAAAGTCTCATCAAATATGACAAAGAACTGCTGTAAAAGATACATCTACATACATTATTATATGTTATAGATGTTCTAAAAGATTGTGCAACATATTCCTGAAGAGAACATTGATAGGGTGGTGGCTGACATGATCTTGTACAGTGATGTTGCTGTTGAACGTTAAATATGTAAATTTGACAGCTCATATATGCCAAAGTGCACCATAATACACATTTTAGGCGATCAATTTCTTTGTGATTTTACATCAATATATATACATAAATTGCCCTTTCAAATATGCATCCGACTTGGAGAGCTGACAAAAATTATTATTTTGTGACGATACTCGCAAAACGGTTCAAAACATGTATGAGGATGCTCTGAACATATATCATTTCGCATATTTTGACCTCATTTAATTTATTTGCTTGTAAACAACAATTTGTTGCATGCTGAAAAGAAAGTTGTCGCACATCATATGTTGTGTATAGCCATCACCATAAGAAGGTCACAACAGGACAAGATGTCACCCTATTTGGTTTTATAAACTCTTTATGGAAACGCATCACTAATACGACGGGACGTACTGTAACTCTTTGAAGTTTGATTGTACCATCATAGCTCTTCGTTTTTAGTTTTTTTTTTGCTGTTCTTGCTCTTCTCTGTGTTTTAAATTATGATTTCGGCAGAACTTGGTTAAACAAAAGCAATGTGTTTGAGTAAAACCCACACTGAGAAACGTTTTTAACTTTTTTAAGGTGAATTTTGATAAATGTTACATACATAATTTGCAGTATAACCCAAGTCTTTTACCCAATTGTCCTTAAACTGCTCACTTTAATATGAATGTAGAGCTGCGAGTGTATGTAAATGTAAGATCTTGGAATATATCAAGCTGTTGTCAGACTCATTAACCGAACCATTATATTTATCAATTACATTATAGAATTTTTTAACTTTTTCTTATGAAAATTGCTCTGAACAGAGGTCTTGTGGTTCAGATGTCCGGTCAGTCAGACTGCCACTTTGTCAATGTATGATATGTCACTGACTGCTATCAAGAGTTAAAAATCTCTTAGCTTTTCCTTGTTTTTTTTCCTCTATATTTTCACGATTAATGTAATTATTGATGTTATTAGAAAATATGCCAGCAAACATACATAATTTGGCACATAAATATTCAAATTTACCTTTTGCTCTCAAATGAATATGAAAAAAAAAGTAATAAATAAGAAATCCATCTCAACTTACACAGTTAGTTACTCAGTACTTTCTACCTATAGATGATGTCAGTTTTAGACTTGTTCAAGTCTTTGGCCTTTGGATACCTGTCTTAAATGATGATGGTTGCCAGACTTAAATTTCTTCTGAATTACCATCACATTATTTAAACTTAAATGTTTGCCCAATGCCATTGTAACAGGTTTTGCAGCTTAAACTTAAACTTCTACCAAATAGATTCTTGCCTGCATCATGGATCTCTAGCTAGCTAGACAAGGTGGTCTGATGATGACATCATATCCTATTTTTGACCTGTTGAGTTAGACACTGTAGTAGACAGACTAGTACAGTGTACACCAACATTGTACTTACAGTAGTCGGGCTATTACTTTTGGCCAGTCCAATGATTTTAGTAACCATCCTACTGTATATGAACACAGCTACTATTATGTCTGTTCATGCAGCTCGGCTGTACAGTAGCCCTATTTACTTGTGATCGGGGCATATTTTTTTGGCTGAGTTTCAAAATATACCATCAACTCTTACAAAGCCAGTGGAGCAAGTGGACTAGTAATTTACACCAATCCATTTTTAGTACACTGTGCAGTAAACACTAGATACCACTGCTGATTTGGCAGTCAAAAAGAGTTCCAGAATTCTTTGGGTCTTCAGAGTGACTTATATTTAGTAGAACTTTAAATACCATATTTAGTAAGTTCACCATGAACAGATCGAGTTCTAAGAAGTAACATTAACTTTTTTTTTTGACAAAGTCACAGATCTCTTTCATGGAACCCGGAACAGGAAGGCTGATCGATGTACTAATAGGTTATATCTTCCTCATGTCAGCCACTCTCGTCTTTTGGCACATAACCTATTTAAAGTACAGGAAGCTGGTGGCAACAATGTTATGTTGTACAGGATGTGGCCATACTGAATCATGAAGTGTAATATATGCTATGCTGTTGCTGTTAACCTACCACCCTTCATGTACACATGTATGTATACAAACATACATACCTTCCGTACTTGCACATGATGCATGCAGCACAGTATATCATGTTAGCAGACCTATTTTAGTACGTACTGTATGTACATGTATGTTATAAGCAAGCCACTCATGTGAACGAACCCTGTTGTCAGCCCACAGAACATTACAGTCATGTCCTGTCTATAATTTAACATTCACATCTAGCTGCTTTACTTTAACATAAAGACCACATACCAAAGCAAACACCACAGCATAGAACATGGCATCGCAGCAGACTGCCCTTTGACCAGTCAGCTCCCAAACATTTTTTTCCCCTTTTTTCTCCACAAAGGTCAACACGCTGACATTGGCATTGCTGGCTGGTAATGTGCTTCCTGATAGCAATATATATATAGGATATATAGTACAGCATAATGAATGTACTCTTAATGGCAGTTGACTCAGAGTGGACTGCAGTTAGAGCTGTCTATAGTGTTATGTATGTACGTTATGTATTCATGATCCGGAGTTGCACAATGACGTTGAGACAGATGCTTGTATTCACAGACGGTTTATAATCTGGGAATACAATCAGGTACAAATATCCAAACTTGTATTTTGCGGGTCCGATGGAAGAAAAAAGGGGGGGAACCAACCACGAAGACGGTGAATGCAACAGTCAGCAACATGAATCATGGCAGGCCATGTATCCACATTGTGGTCTCGATAAATCAAAAACCTTTAATCTTGTTTACTTCCAGGGATCATTCAGGCAACTTTGAGTAACATCTGAGACAGTACCTTCCAATTGATTATAGCTTCTTTTTTTTTTAAATCAAGTATGTTTGGCATCCACATAGAGCTCAATAATACTCAAGCTGCAAGATGGCCGAACTGTTACGATTTAGGATTTGCATGTTTTACAGATATGTATATGTATGCTATGCGGTTTGCAACTGTTTACTGTAGATACACCTACATATGAACGTTTCATCAAAGAGAAAATATGTATGTAAATGATCACTTTTGATCAGTTCAAACCACAGAATCCCTCATCATGAAAAAACTTTTAAATACATCTTATATTTGGCAGCTATATACACCTATATTTTAACCCTTCCTTCAAAGATCCAAGCTCTTATCTGACGAACTTTCTTCCAAAAGTCGTAAGAAACTTGCTCATTGATGGGATGATCAATGATTGCCCCTCAATGTAAAAAAAATCTTTGATACGACGACGTACATCCACAATTAAATGAAGAATCCATCCTCATATAGCAAGAGCTGGTTTAATAATATACTTTCTCTACTCTGTGTTAGAGTAACTATATATACAATTATAAGCTTTTGATTTCTTTCCTATCTTTCTTCTTTATTTTTTGGTTTTTGGCTGATAAAATGTCATACAGTATTTGAAGACATAATACATACTAAGTGGTAAACTGTTTACAACCACATAAGTTACAAATTAAAACATTACAGAAATTATTGAAACGTCCAATATCCGAATTGGTGCTTCTGATACCGAAATGATGATTTAAGATGTGAATTAAGAATGTGATGCATCATATTTTGCAAAGCTGAAAGTGAGGTTTGCCATTATTACTAATCTCCCTATATCTTCTGGATCTCACCTCTTCTCCTCATCCCCTCCCTTCACCACCAATCTTCTACCCCTCCCCAATTCCTTACAGCATTAAAAGAAGGTCCTTGTAGGTACAATTCTTGACTTGGCAATTTCATATTCTTTAATTCATATGATTACAAATATTTCAACACTTACACTGTCAGGTGCTGTTGAACTACTGTACACAGCAACAAATAATCTAGTTCTAACTTGAAGGGATCAGGTCTGAAGCTTTAAGGTAACATTGCTTCCCTTTTCTTTTTCTTTTTCTCGACATGGAATTAAGTTTCCTGTTTGCAATTTTAAGCTATATCAAATAATTATAACATGATGATCACATAGTGGATTAAGCTATATCAAGGATATAACATGATGATCACATAGTGAATTTAAGGCAGAATACAGCAAATCAGACACCATATGTAACCAAAGTTCGAAGGTATCGAGTTGCAGCCAGGAAAATATTTCATCTGCTGCAAAAACTATACTTACTCTTGATAAATAAAGTTGTACCAAATAGCAAATTCCTTTCATATAATTTAAACATTGATGTCCTCCACCTATTTTTGCAGAAGTTAGGGCTTAAGTTATCTCCCCCCCCCCCCCTCCCTCTTCCCAACTCAGCACCAGTTCTCAAAATACCTATGTTTACACTTATGATATGGATGTTTGCCCAGGTTATAAGCATCCAATGGATATGCTACGTGGCTTACTAACAGATTCACATGACTTTCAAGAATACAAATGACCCCACATGTAAACAAGGAATATGGAACTTTTGTAAGCTTCTTCTTTGATGAAGGGGGATATACAAGGGTATCTTATTTGGTGGGGGGAGGGGGATTGTTTTGTGATTGTTTCATGTTTTTATTTAATTATTAATTTATATATTTTTTTATTTATTAATATCTTAGCAGGAAGAACATGGAAAGTTTAGTATAAAAACTGTAAAAGATATCTAGTTCTCTACTTTAAGATAAATAATCTCCAATCAATCTTGAAACAATCGTTTAAATATATATGCATATATATGTCAATTCTTAAACAATTAATTATGTAAATTATCTGATCAAGAATTATCCATGTAGCCACTAGAATGCAAAAAGCTCATTTCATCATGTATATAATACAAGATTAAAGACTAACAAACATTCAGCCTGCATTGCCAATGAACCTTATCTACTCTATCGGACCATTTCGGCGGATTCAATGTATGTATGATAGGAAAAACCCCATCAAATTTAATTCATGCAACAATATGCATTGATGTGGTTAATGATAGCCACTGCAAAATCTGAAAATGGTTTCAACAGGACTATATATACTGAAGAATTGACCACTATGAAAGCATTGCTTGACTTGATAAATCAAAAAAGTCCTTTTTGTGTTCAAATAATCGAATACTGTCTCCAAAACTGCATTTAACATGTATTTAATCTACAAGACAAAACACTATGAAAGACATATATTTGCCAACTGTTCAAATATCAGTTGATCATATAGACTAAATCTTTATATTTATTTTTTTATTTTTTATCATTGATATATGATCCCAGGGATTTCTGTGATATATTTAAACAAGAAAGTCAAAAAAGAAAAGAGAAAAAAGATATGGGCAGAATTTGATTGAAATGGATAAATTTAAATGCCACTTGACAACATGAGCAGAATGAACAAAAAAGATAAAATAGAAAATCACTTCAATTAAGAACCTATTGGATTTACATCAAAAGTGGAAAAAGGAAAAGGAATATAAAAATGAAAAGCAGAAGTACAAATTTACCAAGATTTAGACAAAGATATTTCATCTTCAAAACACTGGTGTCAGATCATTATTGATATGAAATATTTAATATTAGCTTTGACTTTTACAGTTAGTGGCATAATGTAACCTTATTTACAAACAACAAAACTACAGTCCTAGTCCACTCTCTGGTTAAATTCAAAAGGATTTTTTAGCTTTATATCTGCAACACAGATTAATAGTTGGAAATTTGCAACCAGTGTAAACAATCTACATATTCATATGTATGTTTATTCATGAAGGATAAAATTTATAGCTGTTGTCTTGTTTGATTCAAAAGCAATAGATATGTTGCTTGAAAAGGTTCAACTTTAACTGACATAAGAAGCAGATTGCTGCAGCATGATCAATATACTGTATAACTGATACATACAGCCCCCCTCCCCCCCCCCAAAAAAAAGAATAAAAAGTCTGGTACATTGAACATGTTTTGGTGAGGGGAGAGGGGAGTTCAGGAGTGGCAGAGATACTTGACATTTTGCAGGAAACATTTTTTTCTTTTTTTATAATTTCTCAAATTTGTCCACCATTTTGTTCACTGACATTGAAAGATGACATACATCACATATTATCAACAACAACAACAACACTGTTTGTTTTCTCATCTATTCTTGGCACACTTCCCCTCATTGTCTTCTTTCTTTCTCTCTCTCTCTCTCATTTCTTGGCATTATTTACTCTTTTTTTATCTTCTTTGTATTCTCTTCTTCTGCTTTCCTTTAAACAGTCCTTAGAGTGCCTTAATGGAAAATGACAACATAATTTATCTGCTAGACTTAACAATAACATGAATTGTGAAGGAAAAATTACTTGAGTGTATTGTACAGGATAATTGATTTTAAGCTTAAAACCTGAAGTCAACTCAAGACTCATTTTTCTAATGATGTTTTGGGGGTAATGTTTGTCCCAAAGACAAATATGGAATTTCTTTTAAAAAAATTGTCTCAACAGTAAAATCATAATCATCCCACAGGATGAGGTAATATTTATACGACTACATTCTGACTGTTAGCTTCTCTTTTTTTTATATTATAAACATTTTTTTAAGAGAGCTAGATGTCTCTCTAGTAACATTGTTCTTCTCAGCATTTCAGAATCAGCCCTGTTAAACAAGTAATTTTGTTTAATTTCCAGTTAAGAAGCAGCATATTAGTATTATCATTGTTTCTTGCTACTGTTTCAAGTTATTTGAACTCAATCCTGTACCAAATAAGTTTCCTAAGAGCTAAAACAATAAGTAATAATTTAAAATAGTTCCTTACAACACTCAGTAAATATTTAGCCTGATCGGATGTTACAAAAAAAATTAAGAAAGAAATCAGGGTGCTGTCAGGTGAGGACCTGTTTTTACTGTAAATAGTTTGTTACTAGTAGTCTATACTTAAAACATTTTTAATATGTTATGACTATAGAATCAGAATGTACAATACTTATGTTTTAATTTAGAATATTAAAACAAGGTTGCAGAAGTATATTTTAATCTTAGTGTACTTCACTTTCTTTTGTAGTATATATTGCAGCCTTACAGTTATTAACTTTGGCTTCATGAAAATTTGTATAGTCTTTTTTTGTTTCAAACTAAATGCCACTTATAAGCAGGCAGACAAAATATAGTTAATCCTTTACTATTTAACTCTGTTCAGTATATTTATGCACTGTACTGACTTCAAGTAGAAGTGCTTATGAGCTGTTAAAATTGAGTTGATCAGTACTTACCTAGGCACTGTGTTATTTTATACCTTTCACATATTAGTCCTGTGTAATTTTAAATTACTTCTAAGTTCTATTCAATCAGAATTTAAAAATTGAACCAAACCATGCTATACTTTCAAGTGTTTCCTACATGTTTTGAATATATATGATCATTTTTAAAATGAGAAGAAATTGTTTTAAAAATGCCAAATTTCTAACTCAACTAAATAAGCCTAGATAGATACCAGAAACTATGGAAATTCTGTTCTGAAATTGATGACACTCCTTCAATGAAAGCTACAGTAGGCCTACCTTAAACTGTAATCCAAGTGAAATTTGTAATGGTTAAATAAACCATCATTTAACTGATTGAAACAAAAGCAAAAATCAAGTCTTTCATTTGGCATATGTACAGTCAATGCATAATATATAATAATAAATATTTGTTTCCTCTTTCCTGTTTAAAAATAAAGCAACACTTTATTCTTTAAGTGGTATAAATCTTAAAATCCTAGTCTAGCAAAGTGACTATATTGTAATCCTTCAAATACATGAAATACAGCCAGGAAGTTTATATGCCATTTCAAAGAAAAAAACACAGCAGAATAACCCAAACAAATTGTTCAATTTGTCAAGGCCCGTGCTTGAATGTTTACAAAATTTACTCTGTTGTTAACCATATCTAAGATAGATGAACTCTCCTATACAAGCTTGGCATGTTTCTACCCATACATGTGTGTTTGCTTTGTCTTTTCTTAATTAAAAAAATATATTAGAAACATATTCTTATCATCTTGAAAACAGTCACCTATTACTATCTGATTGCAGACAAGGTAGCTTCTACTATCTACTGTCTAAAAACTAGAGAATGTGTTTGCAGGTTGTTGTTTTTTATGAATAAAAAGGAAATAATTGTTTTGCTTCTTGAAAACCATTTAGACTTGTATTAAAAATTGTTTACAACAAGAAATGTTTACTGCTCTTTAATCTCTACAATTGGAAACTAAATTTGAAATTGGGAATGAAACCATAGAAAGGATTACCAAATCTGTAGAACTTTTTATTCATTTATGTTTAATAGTTAAACTGATTTTCTTTGCTTTTAAATATCTTCCAATAGAAGAGGAAAATAATAGAACTGATACATGACATATTTGTGAATTCCTTTCTAATAATACTGACTGTGAATGTTCTGACCTATGTTGCATATGAGTATGGGAAATGTTTGCCATAAAAAAAGGTCCAAATGTATTATCAACTTCCAATTTTAAATGATTTAGGCTTACACCAACCAGTTACATCATTAGATTTGCAAACTAATGGACAATATCTAGAAACTAAGGACCAACAAGGATGTATTTATGCAACTTTGCTGTCTCAGAAAGATGCAACAGGCTATAGGTCTCAAAAAACTGTCATATAAACCACAGGGCTTAGTAGAAATTATTTCCATTCCATATCGCAGAAAAGAACCAATACGTTCAAATCTAAGGCTATAACGTGCTAAGTATACTGTGACTGATAAATACGTAACCGAATACCAAAACACTTTACGAACAAATCAATTCCGATACGAATTGCAGTATCTTTACTTCTAAATGAACATCCATATTTACACTATTAATAATTTTCTGTGCAAGAAATATAATTTTCTCTGGCAAAAATCACGCTTGTTATACAGAAACTGAAAGAGATCTTATGAATTTTTGTTAACGTACACTCAGCATTGATGCTTGCATATATATACCGTAGTGTACTACTACTGCACAACAGTGTTTTAGCTCGGCCTTCTTGTATCTGACCGTTTCACATTCTGTTTCCGTCCGATTTAGCGCCTAATAACTACATACAGATGAATTTATTCGAGAAATTAGTCAATGTTAGGCCTTCATTATGTTTCTTCCGTCACATCGATATCATAATCTTAGAAAATGGTTACAATTCAACTGGTCAAAATTTGATCTGAAAAAGTTTTGCTGTAGACGAGTGACCAGGCGAACAGTGTAACTGTACATTGGCCGGTCTAGTTCCGTGTTTACACTAACAACCTCGCACTTGACCAAGTGGCGACGAAACTTAGCGTACTAAGTGATTATGTCCGTAAAATTAGTTCCTCAAAACTTGAGCCTAAAAAGAACGAAATTTCTTCAGACTTACCCGTTAAGGTTCTCTTAAGCTGCATAGGGTTGTCCTGCTTCCGGCGTGACATTCTCTCCCGGAGCCGGTGAAGCGGTGGACAGGGCTTTATAGCGAACAAAGACTGGCGTCCCTGCGCTGAAAATGGCGGTAGTAGTAGTGCGTTTGAAAGAATGAGACGAAGCTCGGTCCGCACTGCTGCGTGCGCACAGTCCATCTCACACACCTGACCGACAAAAAAATCCAGTCAACGTCGGCGGCGGCGGCGGTCGGGGGAGTGGCCCAGTCAAAACATAACACGCACAAAATAGCCAAACGTTCCCTATTTTTATTTACTTATAACTTATCATTCATATTTTTTGTACGAATGAGGCACGTCTGTTTTGTTTGGGGTGGAGCTCTCATTTCATTTTCTATTGGTTAATGGGTCTTTAGCCACTTTACTTGTTTTTTTTTTATGGTTTTTTTTTTTTGTTTTTTTCTCGCAGTGCTAAAAGAAAAGGGGATAACAGTGTAAGTGTCTGTATACTGATGACGCGAACCTGATGGATTCTTAAGGCTGTAATAGTAGAGAGGGAAATCATTTCATCTCCCTGAGAACATGCGTAGAAAACAGGCTAATCATGGATAATCTAGTTTCTTATTCCTCTTCTTTTCTTAATGTATCCATATTTTCATTACACTTCCCTCTCAGTATTCCTCTTTTCCTTCTCATACTCATCCTCATCCTCACCCCCCCCCCCACCCACCTCACCCCGTCGCTCTATCTCTCTCTATCTACCTTATGTTATCTAAAGCACGTTAATAGTGAGGGGTATTTTAAGGATTGATAATCATTTTCTCAAGTTTCTTATGTGGGTAAACAGTAAACGATCCCTCCAGCAAGGGCTATGTTTAGAGGAACGCCCTTCTTATGGCATCAACACCACCCATAGTGATAAATATAGCAGTGAAATGATCTTCACAATCTTGACAGACGGCTGTCTTGGACCTCTTGTATTCGTGCTTTCTTGTCACTGTTGCAAGATGCAGTCAGTTACTATCGTATAAGTAGTGTGTAGTCAAATAGAAAGTAAATATGCGGATAGTTGATACAGCAAGCTTGTGTAAGTACCGAAGCTGAGATGGAACAAAATAGAGGGCGTGCCTGTGGATCGAGTAAAAGTGGGTGAACTGAAGTTTTTGAAAGTTATATAACACGTGGTTTAGACGGAGGCCTTAATGTGACTTCTCTGTTGTGTATGGAATCCTAAAAGTGATATGACAACACAAACAAAAGAGAGAGAGACAGAGAAAAAGAAAAAGCTAATGATAAATGGTGACACAAGAAAATATGGTTAAATTTTCTGAAGGGATGTGAAGCGCACAATAACGTGTCAAAAATGGGGAGTGAACTTTCCCACACTCCGACAGTTATATCCGACGAGGCTTTGCTTGGCACAATTGATTTGTGTATGTGTGTGTGGGTTATATTTGTTACTTTTTCACATCAGCTATAGGTGGCGTCCTTTTCAATGGAGGGGATTGCGTGGGGAGGGGAAGGATAGGATGCGTTATGTATCGGAAGGATTCAAGGGTAAGTGGTTTACTGGATACCCTCACAATGCTCTATTATTCTTAGTTCTTATCTGAAGGGTTATGTCTAAAACCGGAGAACAGTATCTAATAAAAATGAGAGTTTATTTAGTAGTGGATCGATGAATGGTGACTTTTCCACATTATTATGTGAAGCAAAGACAAAGACCTACCATTATTATGTAAGGCGGGCGGGGGGGGGGGGATGGATGTTATAGTCATCAGGCATTGGATATCAAAACTGAGTCCTCAAATATGTAAGTAAACTTTGCGGTACTCATATAGCGATATCCGGGCCAAGTTTACATATACAGTAAGTTTACAGTATATATATATATATATATATATATATATATGTATATATATATATATATATATATATATATATATATATATATATATATATATATATATATATATATATATATGAACCTATATACATCTTACTTGTTTCTCGTAGTATTAAAATTACTTAACTTTATCCATTATCCTACAAGCGTCAAGTTTATTAACTATTCTATATCGGTTAAAACATACGTATAGGCCTATATATTATATAATCAGGAGGTTATTTTCACGACGCTTAAACGACCACGAATGTGGGAGAACCCGCAAGGGCTTATGGATTACAACTTTCACGCCTTCCAATTCAACAGTTTAACTGAAATAGATACTATTTTCAATTAAAATATCATTTCAGATAGGAAAACCGTAGATTGATCTTGGTTTGAAAGCCCCTAGTAATACCCGGCCAGCCGGGTATCGAACCCAAAACGTCCTGAGTGCTAAGCATCATTGATTCAAATGCCACCGCCTTTAATCACTCGGCCAAAGCACCTACACGGAGAGAGAGAGAGAGGTGGAGAGGAATACATTAAATCTGATTCGTATAATATCCATGCAGCGTCCAATACATTTATCCCTTTTCCTTTTTATGGGTTTTGCAGTAGTCCACCGACGTACAGACATTTTTATACGGGTCATTAGATTTAAAGTCTTACTTGTTTAGTTCTGTCAAAGGAGCCGCTATTGAACATCTGTTGCTTGCTGGGCTCAACTAAATTTCGTTTTATCTTGAGCTTGCAATAATCTGTTTTGGAAATATATACCCGTATTTTAGTCAAATGCATCTGTTTTTCGTGGCTTGACGTGACCAAAGTCAAACTTAACTTATAAAGTTAATTATTCACGGTTTATATGACGCTTTGATAAACAGGATGAAAATGGAGATTATTGTAGAATGCCCTGCAAGATAACGAATATGAAATTACACATGAACATGTATGGTGTATACATATATATATATATATATATATATATAAAAACGTACTAAATGTATGGAGTGAATCTTGCATTGAACGTTTGAGTGATTAATTGATATCTGAACATTCATGAGCACATCCCAATCCCCCGCTGCCCGTCCCCCGCATCCCCTCCCCCTCCCCATCATCTTCATCTGGGCAAAGAGAAATTGGGCCTAAAAGACAAACGGTGAAACGGTTGGTATCGAAATAATGAAGGGAAAATGAATTCGTTAAATGATTGACCATGCATAAGTAAGTACTTCATATATATAGGGAGTTGCAAATAGTAGGCAATTGTGTAACAATAAAGACTGATTACCGAACAGAGAATATGATCAACAGTGTCGTTGGATCGTACATGTTTATCCTGTAGAACAACGTTTACAATTATAACCTGCAAAAATAAAACAATTAATTTGCACAAAGGTTTTGCACAAAATTTTCGAAATCTACAACTCGTGTGTATTGTGTATCTCCCGGTATCGACCGTATGCACCATATGATCATTTTCGTCACCCAGTTTACTCATGTAAACTGGGCTTAAATGTTGATTTCTATGAAGGTTTATGATAGTGTAGGCGTTGGCCGTTCAGTTGCAGAGTGATAATGCAGGAGTATATATAGAACGAACTATATAACATTCGGGTTTCGGCACTGACTTGCATTGCAACAATCCAATTCCCCTTATTACCCATGCATGGGTACAGGTAATATATGAAATAAGAGAATGCATCACTTAGGATATAAAGCGTTGCCTTTTCAAATTAAGAATGGCTAAATTAAGGGCACAGAATTAAGTTTGACATGTTTTGAACTGTGTGAAATAAGTTGGCCTGACGTTTTGATCCTCCGTCGCAAGATCTTCGTCAGAGGCTAAAATCTTTTTTTTTTAAATTGTTTAGAAATCACGGTGATCAGTTCAGGTTGTATTTCTACAACACTTTGAAGTTTTGCCAAATGACCCTTTAAGACAGCTGAGGTTCATCCATGAAAGTGACTGATCTGTCTATAATCTAACATTTTTAGGGATGAGTTATTAGAGTGACAAAACAATCAATCAGTGGCGTAGGAAGGTACTTTTGAGTGGGGGGCTGAAGACTGATGGCCGACCTGGGGAGGGGTCTAAGGGGAGGGGGTGTACCCCTCCCCTTTGGAATTTTTTGCATTTCCAGGTGGCCTCAGATGCGATTTGGTGCAATATAGCACACTTCAACACCCACTTCATTTTGTAAACTTAATTTTGTATTTTCACCTGGCCTTAGATGCAATTTGGTGCTCCAAATGAGGTTTTTTTTCTCATTTGGAAATGAAAAAGGGGTTTTCTGACTTGCGAAACGGGGGGGGGCGGAATGATACTTCCGCCCCTCCACATTTTTCACTGGGGGGGGGGGGGGCTGGCGCCCCCAGGCCCCCCCGGTTCCTACGCCCTTGCAATCAATTAACATTAAAATTGGTCCACGCGTGCAACGAGGAGCGCCGAAGTCATCATCAATGTAGCCTTAGAGCAGGGTTTCCCTAACCTTATCCTCCTGTGGATGTCAGAGTTGTCCACGAACCCCCAACTTTTCGAGTCACGATCTGAGTCATTATTATACTTTAATACGCATAACAGTGCTTCGTAAAAGATCAAGTTCATATAGTGTAATATTGTAAAATGAAAAAAAAAAGAGTTTGTCGATAGGTACGACTTTTGTACATTACTAAATAATATGCTATATCAGATTTTAGTTCAACAAAAAGTACTCTAGTTTTGACTTTCAGAAACGTCTCACGAACCCCATGGAATGGACTCACGCACCCCCTGTGATTTCATGCACCCCAGTTAGGGAACCCCTGCCTTAGAGGAACATTTAATTTTCTTTGGCCTATATATAACGTATCAAGCCTATATAAAACCAAATCCCATCTAACAAACATCCTCAAACAAAGCGTGTAAAATGACGATGAACGGTATTCACTTTGAAAGCGCTTAAAGAGACTATACCGTCAAGAAGTTCTCCTGATATAAGAAGTACATTTGACATACCAGGGAATTTCCATAGCAACTCCCTGGACATACTATATATACCAAATTTTACAATAAGGTCAAATCCTGTCCAAAATTTAACAAAATCAACGCAAATATTTGTGCATACCCGAAGCAACTATTTTGTCATTCCCATTGGTTTTATTTCTTTCTTTTCTCTCTAGATGTATTTATTTATTGACTATAACTCGCACCCCCTCCCCCCCCCCCCTCTTATAATTAATTTTTTTACATCTGTGATATATTAGGTTAGTGATGGTAGGTGTGTGTATATATATAACGTATAGACTATATCGTTAAGGTATAACACTAAGGTGAACCTACCCATACAGCTGTTACTATATAAAACTGACAGCCTATACAGTACAAGATTTATATATTTTACCAGTGCATCTGGTCCAAGTTCCATCTCCTTTTCCACTGTATTTTCCAACCACTGAATTAAATCGATTTTTAAGGTTGAAAGAAAGTTTTTCAAGCATTCGTATTGCTTCTGTTGAAAAGAGCATACTGCAAGACGGTATTCTCTAAGCAGAAAAAGCTAGGGTTTATTTCTCCTTTAAACAAAGGCAAATATAATGCTTTTAGCTTAAAGTTTTCACAAATTAAAAGTAGTACTGAAAACCAATCTGCACTGGTAATAAAGATGTGTTTCTTTCTCTTTTTGTATCTGTCTGTTAACAATTACATTTCATTATTAGAAGTCAACCTACTGTCTTCTAACTTTGAAACTAAACGAGAGGAATATGTTAAAGATATATTCCATTTTGTATCAGATAGGAACACGACCCCTGACTAACTTTTGCTTTGAATGCACGCAAAAAGTATAGTCCAGAGGAAAATCTGTTCAAACTTTTGCAATTTCTACCAAGCGTTTTTAATATTGGCAGTTTTACCACACAAGTGAACTTGACATATAACAGGTGTGATGTCATATCTAAGCAATGACAGCAAAATGTTTGAATTTTATTGTTTGAACTTGGATTTAAATAAGGTTCCAACAGTTCTACGTTTTATGCTTAATATGCATCCCGCCAATTTTGAAGAAAATTCAATGAAGATTTTAAAGAAGAGCTGAAACTAATTTTTTATTTCTCGGGGTGATGATTGTTGCTCAGTGTATTTATCTTGATAAGATGAGCTGTCGCGTGTTTGAAACTTTTGATTGGTTCAACTGATAAAATTATTTACTAGGAACTAAGATACATTTAAAGAGTTGACATGAAGAAGCTGTACTGCCTTGTCATCGTGTGCGAAAGATTGATTGTTCTCTTTCACAAATTACCCAGCAAAAGGTCAAACCACTTTCTCGATCCTTAAAGGCATTGAAGATTCGCCCCAAACAGCGTCCCGCCATCTTTAAAAAGTTAACTTTCCGTTGCTTGCAAGTGAAGTTTTTCTCTTGTCGCTACAAAATGCAGACAGTAATGAAACGTGATACCTTGTTATCTTTAGTTGGACCTGAGATGTCCATCGCTGTATCGTTTGTACACTGTGCTGTGGGTATTGACCGCAGCTGTATGTACTGACTGTACAATAGTGTCTAATTACCGTCGGTAGCAGGCTGTGTGTGTATTTTTTTGGGATCGATGGTGGTGTCTAACACTTCTGTTACACCTCTTTCGAAACTAAATCAGATTACCGGCATTAGACGTTTCTTTTTGCGCGAGTCTTCACACCCTTTAAATCCGCAGCAAGGTTGGGTCACGGTGGGAGGGGGCGGGGAAGCATTTCCTCTGTGCAGACTATAAGGCGTTGAAAAGCTTCACAAGTTACCGGACACGAATATTGTGGTCCTCCTTTAATTATCCCCTCCCATCTCCCTCAACTCAGAACCCCTGGTATTGGACCTTATTGCTGCCCAGATATGATAGCAAGTCAAATGAGTGACATATATGCTTCAAACTTCACCAAATATTTTATCATTCAACCTGAAGGCGTTCCCCCTCATTGAGCCATTCATTGTCTAGTTGAACGCTCCCAGTTGTCTGTGGGTATTTTCTTTAGACGGTCATTGTACCTAAATTCTTGAAAATTTGAATAATATTAAACATGGCATTCTACGAATCAGTTGAAATTCTGATGACTTAAATATAACTTTGAAAAATTTATCAGCTAGAGTATATAGCTGGCCGTTATTAATTAACCCAGTATACTAGATGTTCTGACTATGTGACTCCCGGGCCATATTCGAAAATAAATGGATTTCCATCTGGCCCACAAAAAACAGCAAAGAAAAAAAAAGAATCGGTCCACTATATATCACGAGGAGCCATAAATTTGAGGACTCTTCGGATTTACCCTGACACATCTATCCTGCAACATATATGGGACTAGACTTCGACAATAAGGTGCACAGGATAGCAAATAATAGATTGATTTAGGTCGGGGTCGGGGTCGGGGCATGAACCGAGTGGCGAGTTGAAATGGGGACCATAGCCCCCCTCTTCCGTTCACCCCTCCCCTTACGCACCGTCACTGTACGTAGGTGCAGTGGAATTTTGATTCCGTCTTGCCCCCCCCCCTCCCCCTTCCGGCCTATGTAGAAAAGGAAGTGAGCGCATATGTCCGATGCATATACATCTGGACGAAAAGAACAACGCTCCTTTGTATTAAACGCAACACGGGAAGTGGCAGCCGCCAATAGATGTCGAGTGAAATATTAGCTATTGTTTATATATTGTAATTCAAAGTCAGACGTACGGTAGCGATGAAGGGCCATCATCAGTATATGTACCCAAAATATTTTATTTAGAGTAAACTGATTCCGAATAATGGAATTGATAGATGTCCTGTACGAGCCATCTCTCTCTGAGGAAGTTTACTCATTATGTTAGACATTGAATTGTTCGGTCCCCTCCCTTTCCCTACCCTTTCGATAAGTTTGTATGTGAAAGGTAAGTGCTAAATTTGGATTTGTACATGCATGCAGGAGATCAATTCTAGCCGTTCGTATTGAGGCTGCCATGGTAGCTTGCTATTCGAGATTCCTGTTAATTTGGGAAAATGTGTAAAATAATCGATCATTTCAGTAGATTAAAACAAACAAAAAACGGTGAAAGGTTCGTCCCAAAAGACAATCTTTTTAATATTTACTTTTACTATATACCGGTAGCTTATAAATTTGCCACGAAATTACACAAAGCTGTTGTGTGTATAAGTGTTTTTCTTGTCTGACCCTGTTTTGTGTGTGTTTGTGTTGTGTGCCATGTGTCTCTCTCTTTGCCTGTATATATTCCAATAACAGGATGTCCATATATGAGGAACCATATTCAGTATGGCTATCAATGTTATACGCTTACTTATTATGGACTTTGAACAAACGGATAGTTACAATTGTCTCGAACCACTAGTCCGTTAATGTAGACAAAACAAAAATTCTATTCAAGAAATAGCCTACACCGTTGCTTGTCTTCTTGTATAAGGTAATCAGGTGGGGGTGTTTACCATTATATTTTCATTCTATTATATATACGTAACCATGAAACAAGAGAACCAACTGTGAAAGGAAAGGTTTCAATGGACAGTTGTATAGGTCATACACTGCCGACGCACTCAGGTTGTACTATTTTAGGCTTTTTATCATGGCCTCGACATGAGCGGTCAAAGCCTCCCACAGATGGCTGTTTACGATATAGAATGTGTTCATAGTTGATGGTATGTAGAGTTGCATACTAAAAATAGCTAACACTGGTATACTGTCGGCTGATCATGATAATGTACGTAAAAATATCGGCCTGTACATGCAAGTGGTTATATATATATATCTATATCTATATATATATATATATGTATATATATATATATATATATATATATATATATATGTATATATATATATAGATATATATATAGATATATATATAGATATATACGGTGATATATATATATATAAATTTATACTATTTGCATATATTATGCACTTTATACATGGATACAACTAAAACATATCATTTATGATCCGACTTAAAACGGATTATTTACATATACAACAGCTCCCGCTGCACAAAGAAACAAAGACATGAATAAATTTAAGCCAGTATTGCCTTTTTGTCCTCAACCAACGACATATAAGTCTTTACAACACGTTTCGATAGCCTACAACAACAAAGCCCGCTACACTCAACAACACATACATACATCATAGATTTAGTTATGGCCTACCAAATGTTTACATGCATGTCAGATATACATCGGCCTGAAACCTTAAATTATTTACATATAGAGAAAGAACATAGAAGTGAATCATTAAATGATATCGTTAATTAATTCACACATTGTGTGCGAAGAGAACCTGCTGGAAACTGGAATGTGATTAAATGTAACTGTATGTATGCAAAGTACAACCAGCAGCTTAGCATTATTCCGAGGTCAGTATCGTAGCAATTGTGCGGAGGTCCCTGGGGGTTGGAGTAAAGAATAAAGGAGCGGAACGATTTCACCAACAAATTCTCCTAACACTACCCGACCCCCATCTCAAGACAATGAAGAAAATAATTAGGATCGAAAGAAACCTCCCACCCCCTTCCCCTCCAAGTCATTTTCTTGAAAGTCTAAGAAAAGTAAATTATTGTGAGCTTAATTCATAACTGTAACAGATGTGTTCCAATGACTTAAAACGTAAGCAGGACTGCCCTGAAATATCGCATCATAGTCCCGTACCACTCGACCACAATGATTCTACTGGTGTGTGAAAGCGTATAAACTGGCTTTGTATAACTGTCAATGAGGGCGTATTACCCAAGTGTTATGATTGTACAGAGTGCACCCCTAGCTGGTGCTTTTGAATCTGACAATTTACACAGAATTACCACTTTTTATAGGCAAGCCAAGCTGTGGTCGTGTAGTACGGACTTCGGTCTGTGACACAAGGTTCGAGGTTCGATTCCTACCTTCGCCTGATGAGTCCCAAAAAAGGACGAAACCGGTCGTGAAGTGGAAGTTTTCTGGTGTGTTAATCTTTGTTAATTTAATAATATTATAAACACATAATTTTACATGAGTTCGTCATGAACGGTGTCATTAATATAGACCTATAACCCCTATACATGTAAACATGCAAGCATGTCTCTTATTGAAAAGTAACAAATTCTACACAATATACAGACAAGTCTGTGTTTAACACGAGAAGCGTTTACTTTTACACCTTTAGGGACGTTCTTTGAAATTCCCTTCATTATGCAAAAAGAAAAAAAAAAGGGGAACAAAATATCAACGTGAGAAAAATACAACAGTTCTGGCTGGATGAGTTCCAATAAGTCCATTTTAAATGACCTAGTGATACGGTCGGTAGTCTGGAACTTAGGACAGTAACAATAATAAAACAAGACCTTTTCAAACAATTTTCGTGGAGTGGTAAGCCTTCCATCGAATAAAAATTTCGTGTTTTGCAAATTTGCATAGCAACCTGCATTTTTATTATTATTATTTTTTTTTTCTCATCATATATCACCGAATTGAATGAAATGGTTCAATTCAGGGTCGGACTTGCGCATACATTGCTAGACCCGAACAGTTATCCAACCGATTCGGACGAAGGTACATTGATACCCTGTGTGTTAACCCCCTCCTCACCCCTCCTCGTTACCACTGTCTGTTCCACTCCGTCTTCGCTATGGAGTCATTCTAGGATTAAAGTAAAAAGGTAGTGCGGGTGGTCGAGCTGTTTCCAACTATTACACGGTAGTTTTTTTTTGTTTCTTATAAGCCTTTCGATCTATAACATTCATAACTGGGTGATGGTTTAATTTGCATTATAATAGACACCACTACCACTCCTACCCCCCCCAACGCCCACCACACACACACACACAAACACATCGGTCAAATCTCCAACGCAATATTAGCAATTGCGTCCGCATACCATCACTTATATACTGGTCAGATTTTAATGTTATTAATGACATATACTGCAGTAAGCTACACTATGCCCTATCATGTCATATTATGTCCTACCATATTTACAATGCCTCTATGGCCTACCATGTTGTCGTGTGATGTGCCACGCGTCGCGATTCAATTATCTATGATCTTATTACCAAGGCACGCGCGACCACTGGGGGAGGGGTGGGATGTGGGATGTCCCAATAATGATGCTTGTTTCCCACCACCCCACACCCGTTGAACCCCCAGTCGGATGAAGTAAAACAAAAACCTGAACTACTTTCTCTTCGACCAAATTTTCCAGATTTGAGTAATATTGGCTAACATCATGCTGCTCCTTCCAGCGGATTCGAGCGTATATATAATTAAATTTCCTCTTCATTTTGTTTCTCCTTTGACAGAATTTTGGAAGGATTTGTATTATATTTTCAAATGTAAAAATAACAAAACATATAAATAAATAAAACAACCCAAAAGAAAGAGTATGAGAATGAAAAATAACAAATAATCACAAACGGGTGCACACCTCAATATCTTTACCCAAAAGTCAATATTCACTTGGGCTACTTTCACTTTTTTACTTGACAATAAACAAAGTTTGAAAAAGAAAATGTCTGAATGATGATGTTCGAACGGATGATTTTATTATTAAATAATTCAGGCATTCTATCTTTAGAAGTTATAAAACATGCTGCCAACGAGGAGAGTTCAATGCTCGTGTATATGTAAAGCCATACATATATACTACACCCCGACGATCAATGGTTAGCGAAATGGTAACGCTTATTACGTAAACAAAATCAACAAGGTAAGTAGCTGTTAATCTCATTTGGCCATTAACATCGAGCCTAGCTCAATCACGACACAACCTGAAAAACAAAAGCGTGGAAGGAGAAGGAGAAGAAGAAGAAGATGAAGAAGAGGAAGAAGAAAGAAAAGAAAAAAGGGGGAGAAAGAAGATGAAATGGTTAGCGGATCTGGATGGCTATGTGTAAGATCGGCAACCAATTATAAGATCGATAGACAGGTTATGTCTTACCCGGTTGCCATCGGCACTGAAAGGAGTTGAAACATAGCTCGACATTTTAGGAATTAAAGGAATATATATAGACAAGCTGCATCAGAGAAAAGAAAAGCTGTTGGAAGTTGGAACATATGAACATTATGGGATCGAGAGGGACATTGTCTCATCATGATGTATACCAGTGGGGACGGGGATGTTCAAAAGAAGTACAGAAATGAACAGATAGTTTTGTACACTTATTCAATGTTCTTATTTTCTTTGTAATCAAGAGTGAATCCAGGATGTATGTGTGTGTGTGTGTATTGAGAGGGTGTGGGGAGGGGGTGTGTGTAAACCCCCCCCCCCCCCGTCTTTAACCCGACGAAAAGTTGAAAAACTTTGTGTTAAACCCTCATTTTATAAAGAACCTAATTTATGTCCTAAATATTCCTCAGAATGCATCATTTTACGCCATTTTACGGGGGGGGGGGTGGGTGGGGAGGACGCAATAAGTCCCTTCATGAGAGTCCGCCCCCCTCCATTTTAAAATCATGGATCCTACCCTGCCTGGTCCTTATCTCATATTGTTGAATGAAACATTTTTACACCAATATCTTTTACTCAACATAAGTTAAAACGATAACTTTTGCTTTTAACAATGTATACTGCTTTAACAGTTGTATTATTTTTTTTTTAACCAATCAGTTTTCAAAAGAGGCCGCGATCAAGAACAGAGACCAGTTTGTTGTCATTACTGTTTATTAGTTACTGCAGAAAGATTAAAATGAAATGGATACATTTTTCTTTGAAGTACATCATATATACGTACTGATAACCCTCGAATACCATAGCCCTGTCCATTCCAGATGCCTGTTCCGTTACCGAATTAAAACAGAAGCTTATAACTGGGGGAGGGGGAGGGAGGGGAAGGGGGAAGGAGATGTCATATCTCAATTTATTTCATTTCCCCCCTTACCCTATAAATTTCTCCGAATGATATAAAACAACAATAACAGTTTACACCGACACGTCCACCACTTTATCCCTTCCACATTTCGGTGCAGCTATACTAACACGTTACCACATATTCTTGGTCAAAATCTGACCCCCCCCCCCCTCCTCCCGGCATGTATATCATCATATCCTCCGATATGTATTCTAGAGAGGTAATTAAGAACTACAACAGTAGATTAATTCGGCCTCGACGCAGTTAGTCTTGGCAACCGATTGGCTTGCAGCTTGTACTGATGGCGATCTAATGAACAATTTTAGCTTATATTATGGTATTTCTTACCAAAGTGTTACTTTTTTTGTTTAAAGCCGTAAAGCATCATTTTTGGCTTTTTAAATTTTTTTTTTTTTTTTTACATCTGGCACTGCTTTTAAAAGAGAAAGGGAAGGGAATATGAACATCGGGTATGACCGATGTGAGACAGAGGCAGGGTGGGAGGTGAGAGGGCGGTGTGGGGGAGGGGTTGTATTTCTATTCCATTACCTTTTTAATAATATTTCATTTGGCAGTGGCCGTTCTCTGTTTAAAATTTGCATTACAACGATGCGATGTCGACAGCACTTGGGTTGCATTCTATTATCAAAAATCATTAAACGTTAAAATTTAAAAGACCATATTTTGGTCACTATTTATATAAACAAAGTAGCCTCTTCTTCCTTCCTCTTAATTTTCTGTAACAGAATCGTAAAGAAAAAACATGACTTTTTGTCATTTTTATTTGTTATTTCTCATAAGCATTTCTATAAAGTTTTGAACTGGCTATATAAACAAAAAAATTAATAATAATAGCTCTGATCCACACATTGAATTAAGTATTTTCAATTTCATGCTTTTTTTTAAGCTGCTTTAACGAAGTTATTTCACCGCAAAACTCTTTACGATTCAGTTATAATTGTCGCGTGCGCTGGCACAACGGGTACATAAAGCTCCCAACGTTTTCTATTGGACTGTATTAAATTTGGTTTTCCTTTAAATGTATGCAAATTATTTCCCATAAAATCCATACATCTGGTCATCATGTTGCGTTATTGACCTCGGCCTATATTGTAAAAGAAAGCTGTTATCACGGTCGCCGATATAGTTCGTTTTACACCACATAACTTTTATTTTTTTCTTCCAAAGTTGAGGAAAATTAACGGTGAATTTATAACACTAAACACCTGTGCATTTAATCCTTGTGTCTTTGTGCAGATATAGATACTGCATTGATAATTACCTTCTTCCGTCTTTACGTTCGTTAGATAACACATACTTAATGTTGTGACGAATGTTGTCTGATGTTTAGTTTATGTAACGTCTCTCTGCAACACACTGTGAGAATGTCCTATACATAATACACTTGTTGTTAATGTTCGAATGATAGAATAGGCAGCGGCAGTGTACTATGACAAAGTGACGTCACATGTAACAAATGTTAATCGTGAGTTTTAAGTTTACGCCTAAAGATTTAAACTCTATCAAGGGTAACTCTTTGTATTATCAGGTGGAATGTGTCCCAATGCATAAACTAATGGATGGGGTGTAGGTGTGGGTGTGAGTGAAGGCATGGGGACGTCCAAGAAGGCAAAATGTATTGTTTTATATAATGGAAAGTGGCCCTTTCAGTAACGTTAAAGCAGAAACAGCTTTACTGATACACCCTCACATATATGTTCATGATGATAATGAGGAATGGGAAGGGATGGGGAGGGATGAGGAGGGATTGGGAGGAATGGGGAGTTTTGGGGAGGAATGGGGAGGGATGGGGAGGGATGGGGGAGGGATAAGGAGGGATTGGGAGAGATGGGGGATGGGGAGGGATGGGGAGGGATGGGGATGGATGGGAGGGATGGGGATGGATGGGGAAGGATCGGGAGGGATGGGAGGGATAAGGAGGGATGGGGAAGGATGGGGAGGGATTGGGAGGGATGGGGAGGGATGGGGGAGGGATGAGGAGGGATGAGGAGGGATGGGGAGGGATGGGGAGGGATTGGGAGGGATGGGGAGGGATGGGGAGGGATGGGGATGGATGGGAGGGATGGGGAGGGATTGGGAGGGATGGGGAGGGATGGGGAGGGATGGGGATGGATGGGAGGGATAAGGAGGGATGGGGAAGGATGGGGAGGGATTGGGAGGGATGGGGAGGGATTGGGAGGGATGGGGAGGGATGGGGAGGGATGGGGAGGGATGAGGAGGGATGGGGAGGGATGGGGAGGGATGGGGGAGGGATGGGGATGGATGGGGAGGGATGGGGAGGGATGAGCAGGGATAAGGAGGGATGGGGAGGGATGGGGAGGGATGGGGATGGATGGGAGGGATAAGGAGGGATGAGGAGGGATGAGCATGGATAGGGAGAGATGGGGAGGAATGAGGAGGGTTTGGGAGGGATGGGGAGGGTTATGCAGGGATGGGGAGGGATAGGGAGGGTTGGGGAGGGATGGGGAGGGATGGGGAGGATGGGGAGGGATGGGAAGGGGGGAGGGTGTGAGGGATTTACAAATGGTTTCGTTTTTGATTGAGTATGAGTCAAAGGCTGTATGTATCTCTAATCCTAGAATGAGCCCTTTTGAAACATTGTTTGTGATGAACAGACGGGATTTATGTTGTTCTCATATTTATGTGATATCAACTTTGAGCAGTTCCGCATCTCCACAGTTTTATGGATACAATTTATATATGTCTTGTCAATAGTTCTGGTGCATATCATATTGTTGAAGGTATACAGGGATTACTTTTTAGACGAAATTGATATGATTTAGAACACGATGTGAACAGGAGAGCACAAAACCACATTCTCAAAGTTAATTCCAGGAAAACTTAATATGTCGTCTGTAATCAACGTTTTTTCCTCTTTGTTTTTTAAGTAAATGAACAACGGAAAACTGACCGGAAAATTATAAATAATTTCCTAGCTCATTTCTTCTGTTTAAACAGATAGCCTTTATGCTCAAATATCATCCATACATGTATGATAGAGATGCTTAGCATGACCACCTCGCCCCCCTCCCCCAACCCCTCCTCCTCCGAACCACACCAACAGCTAAGAATTTTTGTCTCTTTAATTTTCAATGTATCCAGCGTCAAGTTACTGCTCTTGGGTTTGTCCTCTAGCAGCCAATTTTTGTCAAACGTGTCATATCATGCTTTGCCACCAGTAAACATGAGGTATCTCATTTTGATGATCTTTTATATTTAAGTAAAATACTAAAAATCAATCATTTCAATATCGTTAAACTTAACAGTAATAGAAAATATGTTTAGAAATCATTACATTTTATTTTTCAAATCCATTTTACAAACAAAACTCCTCCATCACTAGTTATTGACACTGCATATGAGGTCTTTTTTTAAAACTTGCTCAAGTTGAACACCTTGTGTGTTTATGTCAAAGAACAACAAAATCTCGAATTCTCGCCAAACAAATCAGCGTTGCAAGTTTGGCGTTTTTCAATTTCATTGGGCGGAGGAAAGTCTGACTCAGGGCCTGCGAGTCGATTAATACATTGGAATTCCTTTTAACAACGTTTCACGCTCTAATGTTTATCTAAGAGACCCACTCCACTTGCAACGGACTGCGAACATACACAACTTCCCTCCCCCACCCCTCCAAAAAAAAAACAAAAAAAAAAAACACCGAGTTCGTTCTTGGCGTTTGTTTACCCGATTTGGTCGCCAATTTGGCCGGTTGCGTCACAGAAGAAAAACCTAGCAACCATGAAACAGATGTGTTTAGGTTTTCGTAAACCTTAGCGTTAGCTATAACTATATGACGATATAGTTATATTTGTTTTCTTTCAGTGTATATAGAAATATGTTTGATTAGACCTATATATACTATCGTGTATATAGATTAATGCAGGCGTGTGTCTTGGACCTGTTTTTTTTTCATTGGAATTAATTTAATGTTCTCTATTTGAATATAGATTATAAATTTCATTATGTGCATGAGCAAATGAACTTCACATAAGAATTTGGTATATTTATATATATATATATATATATATATATATATATATATATATATACAGTCGCCATGCAATAACATAGATACATGATTCCAATCCCTCTGTATAGACATACAGATAGACAATAAATTATGTCCATTTTTCATTTCTCTCTCTATCTCCCTTTGTTTTTCTTTAGATTAACCCAAGGCTTATCTATCCTTGCGCTCCCATCCGTCTCGGCATCAAAGAGAAAATCTATTTTGAATAAAAATTCATTTGCCTTAGGGGCTTTTTCGTCAACAATTTTTTTTTCTTTTTTTTTTTTGGTAAATAAATTTTTCTTTCATTTGGTATTTTCTTTTTCACGAAGAGTGGGAAATAGTATAAGTAGTGATATTAATATTTATTGTTTTATTATTAATTCATCGAATAATGAACTAAGTTGAAAATTTTAGCAATATGTTATCTGTTCGACGAACCAATTACTTCATTAAAATAACCAGCCCTCTAGTTAAAAAGAATGATGCATATTCCTTTATAGGTTTTAGTCGTTAAGAATTCTCCGTGTAACACGTTGACACGAGAGACAGAGTGTGCCCATCGTTATCCAAACCAATGTTGGATAACCGCGACAAAACTAGACCATCCTCTAACTTTTTAAGGGCTTCTTTGTTTTCATCTATTTTTCTTGATTCGCTTTCTGTTTTGTGAGCTTGTTGAGCAGGGGAAAAAAAGAGAGAGACAAGCTTAATAAAAAAAAAACTTTTGATAAAGAAATTTAAGTGTAGTTATTAGTCTATAAATATTAGCCCAAAAACCTCATTTTTTTCATTCGAAAGTTTGTACATGTGTTACCAATACTTTATATTGTTGTTTATATTGCTGTTGAAAATTGTATTTAAAGTAGACTGTATCTTAGAGAAGTAAACATTAATGTTGTAAAAATAAACATTCAAAAGAAACAAAATCAGTTAACTTTATCTATTTTGTTCAATTATTTTGTTTACTCTATTCAATGTTCCAATTTAATTGTCTGTCCATCTGCCTGGTTTTCTTTGCGTTCTTTCAATTTTTTTTTGTTTTTTTTTGTTTTTGAAGATCTTGCTAAGATCGAAACGGCAGGCCCTCCAACTTTATATGTTTACTTACACAGGCGTTTGCGAACAGGTTGAAAACAGTTTTCGCCTTTTCTCCCTTGAGCAAACAAGTATATAAACAAAAACATGTAGTGGCTATGTTGTAGAACTGTAATACAAAACCCCTGCTTCGTTTACTGCAGTATATAAGCAACAAGTATCAAATTCTGTGTGAATATACTAAACTTCCATAATCCAATTTTCTCAGATTCATTCAAGTAGCATATATTATGAAGTGTATTGTTTCTTTTTGCGAACGTTATAATGAAATGTCATCTTACAACCTGCAGAAAGTTCACGTAAATTTCAAATGATACGATCTACCATGAAATTAACTATTAAGTGGAAGTCAATATTCACACTTTTATCGATAAATTTTTAGGGATGTTGTAGACACAGAATTCCCATCGATCAACTTTCATAATTTTTGTCGTTTTTCTTTTTAAAGAAAGAGAAAGGTGAAATGTTGAAACTAACTCAAGTCTCATCCATTGTGAAATAAATGACCTAATATTAATTAGATATTTCACCGTAGTCAAGCATATTATTCTATCAAATTAATCATTTTTTTTTTAAATGATGTCGCATCTTACTACATGTTTTATAACATATCTGTAAAAATTGTTTTGTGAACAAACGCCTCTACAGTGTCTCATTTATCGTTTCACTTAAATCAACAGAAAAGGTACCGTAGGCCTATATTAATTCATCTTTATACTTTAGTTTGTTTGCGCAGACGTTAACAGATTCGCCATTTATTCATATAGTCAATTGTGATCAGTGAAATTCATAAAATATTAATAGGCTATAAATACGAATACATCCCACACACACATTCCAACACCCCAGCTACTATTGGCAGCTATGAATACTACTTCCACACACACACACCCATAAATATATATATATATATATATATATATATATATTTGGTTGTTTTACTTCCAATCACTTACCTAATTCAATTATTGTATCTCACTCGAGATCCAGCCTTTCTCTAAATGCAGTATAGTTGTTTAACAGTTTTTCCGTTATTCCTATATATATATATATATATATATATATATATATATATATATATATATATATATATATATATATATATATATATAGATATATATATATATATATATATATATAGATAGATATATATATATAGATAGATATATATATATATATATATATATATATATATATATATATATATATATATATATATATATATACAAACATACACACATATACATATACGACGATCCAGTACTTATTACAAAAAAAAAATCATTAATAAACGTAGATGCAATTATAATATGTAGAGTGATGTTTTAGAAGTTGAACATTTACTACATTACGTCGATAGTGACGTCAGCACAACATAAAGATCTCCGGGAGCGAATCATTCGTAATGATACTATGCATAAATGTCCCTCCAGACTTAACTAAAAATTCGTGTATTTTCTTCCCCTCTATCAGTATAATCTAAATTTGATCTAAACGAGATAGGAGATCAACGTATAACATATCGCTACCCGTTGTGATGTGAAAAGCCGTTGTGATACTGTTTTAAAACCTATAGGATGGAAAAATGCATTCAGTTTTAATATCAACAGGCTTTAACATCGGAAGAATTGAATGACAAGCGTTGCATGGGTTTGAAGTTGCGGCTGATAGTGTTATAGCAGAATATAGCGTTTCCCACCACGAGATGCTTTGAAGTTTGAGTAAAAACTTTGTGGGTTTGTACCATCTGTGTATGAAGAGAAAGAGTATATTTAAGAAGCTATAATTTGTGACAGAGTTTGACTTTTGGATCCTTCGGTACGTTCATGAGCTAACGCAACTTGACCTATATCTTTCATCATGCTTCCAGCTTCCTAGGCCTAGTCTTAATTTGTATATAAAACTCTGGGCGGGAGTTTTTATTGTCATATCATAAACTCTGTTTTAATTTTCATCTGAATACAACGCTGTCAATTCGAGAAAGAAGAAGAAGAAAAAGAAAAAACAAAAGGTTCAACATCCTTCACATAGATTTTACATAGTTCGCAAAACGGAACAATTATACTCGCAAATAATAAATTGGAGAAAAACATGAGCATATCTAATATGAGTAACAAAACGTAGATAGCTGCATTAATTCTTAAAGGATCAAATAAACATTTCCCCTAATTAGTCAACCAGATAATGCATGGACTCATTTGTGGCTTAAATGTTTCATTCGAGAAATGATGTGTGAAATAAAGAGTCAAAAACATTTTTTAATTCCAGATGCGATCAAACTTTTTCAAGGTGATTGGGTATTTGGTGAAAAATACATAAGGTTAAATATGTTTAACACTATACGTTAAGCGTCAGGGTGCGGTATATATATATGAACAAAGTATATGAACAAAGTATAGTTACAAACTGTTTACCGATTATAGTCATTTTTATCATCAATACAAAAACTAACTATATGAACCGATATTATCACCTGTGTCGTTTTTCTTCTTCTTCTTCTTCAATTTATTCAAAATGTTGATTAATGAGACTTTAAAAGGTGGAGGTGAAATTAATTCTGTTAGATTGGACGACCATTGATGCTACAAACACCCGATATATATTTGTCTAAGGGATGGACAAGAATTCAACAAGCTAACAAATTACTGAACATAACTGACCATTTTAACAGTCTTCTCTTGTTTTTAACTATACCCAATATTTTCAAATTCCGTTGCCAAATTTGGCCCGGAAATAATGAGAGAGTATGGTGTTTGTCTGTGAAAGCAAGTATACGCATGCGTGGGGGTATATGAATTGATATTAATATAACACCAAGGTATGTAACATTTCCTTACACAATCTCACTTGTATAAATATCAGCTGTATTGGCTGTAAAGTTTGGTATGTCCAAGTTTGCTAAAAAGTAAAAGTCTTAAAAAAAACAAAAAATATCTCGTATCGAATTCATCGAATGTTGGTTGTCATGTCCTCAATGAGATAGCAAAACATAGAGACGGAAAGGAAACGAGAATAAAATATAAATATCAAAAATACAATGTTTTAGAAAATATTATGGTGCAGGGTGCATGCATGTACATGTTTATTTACTTTGACATATTAATGGAAACTTTGTACGTAATTGTACTCTTCTATTGTACTACTACAAAGTAAAATGTCGGGTTGAGGAAAGAGGGAAAGGGTGGGGTGGGGGGGGTGGAGCGTGGGGGTATGTTTGATAACAGAACGGACGTGTTATAGAAAAAAGGGGCAATGCATGCGTTTGTAAAGATCTCGTACTTCCATGCTATATTCATTGACCTTTAACCCTATATATCCGCTATTTTCTCCCTAACCCCTATTCAGAAAAACTGTACATGCATAATATGCACTTAATCGTGGACCATTGCATGGAAGTAACCAATGGTAAAAACGGAATATTTGGCCTCCAGCGAAAGTATACAGACATATTTTTTTTGGTTTATATTTATATTTTTAAGAACTAAGCGCATAAACGTCTTACTTGTCGACGGGCAATCGTTATACTTTCGCCAGGAGCAAACCATAATGTTTGTGATAATGAAGTACGCAGTCAATAGGACGCACTGGCTGGTTGGAGTACTTGTATAACGGCACGTGATTGGTTAAAACATATTCACAAAATGCGAAGCAAGTCGACTTTTGGTTTTTTGTATGTCACTGTAAGATGTAGGCCGTCGGCAATACAAGCAGTCAGACTAAAGGGAGACTATGTCCCGCCATTTTTGTAAACTATTTTCTCATTTCTTCTTTAGACTTTTTGCCCCTATTTCGATTGTTCTCGCCGCTGGGCATTGACTCCGATGAAGAAGAAGAAAAAGGAAAAGAACCCTTTGGAAGGGACGGATCTATTTACTTACGAAAAATAGAAAGAAAGATAAAAAATGGAAAAATATAATATACATGCAGAAGTTTTGAAGTTTTGTCTGGGCGGAAACTAAACAAACAAAGGCCAAATTTGTTTTCTTTAAAAAAAAATATATAGAAAAAAATGGGGTAATGCCCAAGAGCGAATTGACACATGAGGATGTATAGTTTAAATAATGTTTAACCATTGAAACAAATCACATAGCTAAATAATTATAGGCTTCATAGGGGACGATATAGGCAAATACAAACCGACCGAGTTTTATAAGACCGCGAAACTGTCGTCGCGAGTTAGGCATTTGCATACTAAAATATAGCGGTTATCATTAATGCAATGCATAAAGTAATATAATTCTAGATTTTGTGTCGTACTATATGTTAGGATACCGGTTACGAACAACTGGACTTTGATACGTAGGCTATGTACGCTTTAATCTGTCTATACCAGGGTTTTCCAACCTACCACCCGCGGGCCACAGTCCGGCCCGCCGTTGCGTCAGGCCCGCCAGAGATGCTCTACGGTGCGAAATTTTAGTAAGCAAATTTATTGATAACAATTTGAAGCTATATAATCAATCATTCGAACCTTCTGGGTCCAACAAAAAAAACGGCATACAGGTCAGTTCGCGTGACACTCTCAGCGAAGGGGGGGGGGGGGGGCTGGACTTTATTCATCTGTTTTATCAGGAAGGAAAATAAATCACTGCGCTCCGCGCGCAGTGCTCACATTTTGTTGCCTTGGGCTTCGGGCAAAAAATCGAAAAATCGAGAGTAGGGTTCATGCGGCCCCCTCCTTCATCATAATCATTCCATGTGGCCCTCCACTGCAAAAAGTTGGATCACCCTGGACTATACCTTCTTCTTGTAGCCAACACTGCATAACCAGACATGGCTAGAAGGAGGTGAAGGAGAAGAGGGGGAGGGGGGGGGGGGTGATCGGGCCCTACATCAATGCGGGGTCCCGGGGAAATTTGGGGTAAAGAATGATGTATTCTCATTTTAATAATACACCAAGTTTGCACGTAATGAGACGTGGGGTTAACTGTTAGAGAAAAGCTTATATTTAATCACGCAGTTGTCATTTGGTTAAACGGGATCGATTGCTACGCCTTACATACACAGTTAATCTCTGCGAAAAATAAAGAACCTGATGTTTCATATATACATAGACAAATGACGTAATTGCTTTCGTCTGTAAACCTTTCCTTCCCTGCAGTGAATCCACCTCCCCCTACCCCCACTCCCTCAGCCCGGTGCATGCAACTGATCGGGTTCCCTCTGGCCTGAAACCATAATGTCGTTGGGCTGGACTCCCATGTCGCTGGGCTGTGGCCCTATGTCGTTGAGCTGCAAAACGACATTACGACTAAATAAGCACAGTTGAGTTGACTTGTAATTCCCTTCCCTCGGCAACCCCCCCCCCTCCCCCAGCCACAATCTTCACTAATCCCCACTAAAGGTATATTACATACAGGATGGCCGTAATGAAATTACAGTATTGTTTCAATGTCACTGTGCCTGCAAAGGATCTTGTGTATTAAATACCGTATGTTAACAGCGGTAATCTTTGCCTTACTTTTAATGAGGCTAACTACAAACAGTCACATTAATGTTCCCTTACTTACTTCCGTGCAATCATCAAATGTATTGGTGGACCGATATTGTTTGCAACAGTTGTTAATAAAACTGATCTGTAAGAGTGATTTCATTTTCTATATATATATATATATTTTCTATATATATATATATATATATTTTCTATATATATATATATATATATATATATATATATATATTCATCGCATTAACGATCGAGGCAATGTCTGAAGGGTCATATATGTGCTGTGGCCGAGTTGATAAAGGCGGTGGCATTTGAAGCAATGGGGCTTAGCAATCGGGAGGTTCCGGGTTCGAAATCCGGCCGGGTCATAGTAAGGTGGGTTTTTCCATCCAAGAGCAATCTACGGTTTTCCCATCTGAAATGACTTTCTTAATTGAAAAATATTCCAAATTTGAGTTTAAAATGTTGAATTGGAAGCCACCCGACGTGTAAGTTGTAATCCATAAGCCCTTGCGGGTTTCTCCCACATTTGTGGTCGCTTATGCGTCGTAAAAATAACTTCTGATTATTAATATATTTGTTAGATTATTATATATGTCTATACTGTGATACATTTTTGTCAATTCCATATATGCTATATATAACACCTCTAAGTGTAAATATCGTTCCACCTTCATAAAATACCCCATGTCCACATTGATATGCCGTTGACAACATATCAGACAACATTTATAGATTATACATTAAACTGAAACTAAAGATAGGATAAAAACCACCACATCTGTTAATAAAAACATTGTTTTGAAGTAGCCTAGGGCGATAACAGACAAATAAAATTCATGCTTAAAATAAGATAACAACTCTTTTGTTTCTGACACTGACAAAGCGATTTCAAAGTCCAAATTTTGATGATAACTTAAACCGACTTCATCTTTTGACCAAATAACAAAACAAGAATGTCTGTTAACATATATTACAGTATTGCGGAACACTGTTGATTGTATATACACATTATATAGATACCGTTATCATAGAAACGACATTATGAAATGTAACATGAACAAAAAAAGAAAAAGAGAGGTAAACAAACCCTAATCGTTCCTTCGATGAGAAAACGTCAAAGGTCTTGTGAAGAGTACATAAAACATAAGTTTTTAAAAGAAAATGAAAGGTTGGACCCAGCCCTCGTTTGATTGGTTTAGTTTACACGAAACAGAAACAAGGTGACTTTTATTGACCTGTACGCATACGTGATCAAGTGGCAATGCAATTAAATGATAAGGTGTTAGTATTTGGACTTTGGGACATGTGAAACAATGTCTTAAAGGATAACTTAAACTGCATTAAAGTTTTAGTCTCGATATAGGTTACGGTATTGTCCAAGAAAATACACACGTATGCGTGATCAAGTGGCAATGCAATTATATGATAAGGTGTATTTGGACTTTGGGACATGTGAAACAATGTCTTAAAGGATAACTTAAACTGCATAAAATTTTAGTCTCGATATATGTTACGGTATTGTCCAAGAAAACACCCAAAAAGGAAATAATTGATTTCTATCAATGTTTTTACAGTTATTGTGGTTTTCAAGAGATTCTCCTGTAAGATAAGATTAAACATTTGGAATATTCCGGTTAGGTTAAAATTTCTCAAAAAAAGTTCAAGCTGTTGTAGAAATACAATGCGGAATAATAGCAGTGGTCTTTAAAGACCAACAGCATATCAACATTAATTTTGTTTTGTCTATAGTTATACTTTTTAAAGCCTTTTTTATTATAATTAGTTTGTAACATGCCGTCGCTCGGACGCGCTTTTATGTTATTGTAAGCCATCGGGATGTTAAATCCAAAATTCGAAAAAAGTTACCAAAAACTAAATGATTTGAAGCGTTTTACATTATGTTTTAGCCTATATACTTTACATTATTTGATATGTAGCTCGTCTCTTTATACCTTACCTCACCCTAACCCAGTCCGCTTACCAAGCCACCTTTAAATCGGATATTTGTTTCGATCATTACCCCTTCATGTACAACAAAGAAAAGGGGAAGGGGAGGGAGGAGGAGGAAGATGATATTTGAGTTAGGTATTATAATTATTATTATTATGATTATTATTATTATGATTATGATTATAATTATGATGATGATGATGATGATGATGATGATGATGATGATGATGATGATGATGATGATGATGATGATGATGATGATGATGATGATGATGATGATGATGATGATGATGATGATGATGATGATGATGATGATGATGGTGATGATGATGATGATGATGATGATGATGATGATGATGATGATGATGATTATTATTTTTATTATTATTATTATTATTATTATTATTATTATTATTATTATTATTATTATTATTATTATTATTATAATTTAAGAGGCTGTGTTGGCAAATCGTCCTACTGAACTATTACTGTACCTTTATGTGTACATTCACAATTTGATTTTCGTATTGATAATGTACGTTTTATCTTACGTTTCTCTGACACAATTATTTATAATGTTATGTATTCTTTGTTTTTATATATATATATATAATAACCTTCTGTGCTGTCTTTCTACATATCAAAGTTTTACTTTAAATTACGTTGTAACCCGTGGCCAATCTTAAACTGCTTTATTGTAATGACTGGCTCTTGATAAAATCAAATCATGTTGTTGAGACAGTCAACAAACTTGATTTATTAACTCAAAATATGTTATTGGTGACGTCATAGGTGAAGGTCCACGATTATCAATCGCTGACGAACTCGTTGTTTGGCTTAAGTTAATAGTACGTGACATGGATCCATCTGGTAATGGTCGCCACTTCACTGCGCATGTCCTCTGTAGCTCTGTCGAAAGCGGATTGAGTCATTGTGCGCATGCTTAGTATAGGAACCCACATATAACTTGTTGAGAGAGACATAAAACAAAAGTCAAGCTGAGTTTAAAGGAAACATTTACGTTTTGGCTTTGATAAATCATTGGTCGGCCCTTTGAATACAATTACCATATAACTGTTCAGTACATTATACCTTTAGTATATAGCCATGATTTATTACGACAATGAAGAAGAAAAACTCTACCAGATTGGAAAATTTACGATTTGCTTTATATGTATGTGCAGGTAATCGATAGTAACATGAAGATATTTTCTTAGTCTTAGTTTGATCATATGCAGCCTAGTTTTTGTGTAAGGTTTGTTAAATTTCGTAACATTTACGGAAAACAATATACGAAACACATTTTCACAAGTATATCTACACAGGTCAGTCTACAAGTGTCCCGAGCCTCAGTGATACAACAATAGGCTAGATTACATCGCGGATCTGGTCTTATGAACCGTTACGAACCGGAAGGGACATGGGAAAGGGATAAGGACGTCATTATATCATTCGGCGAGTAATACAATGATATAAAAGTCATAGAAGCACCGGAATAGACCCTTTTATATGTTAGGATAGGGTATAGGATCTGATGGTCATAATACACAACGGCAATCAAGAGGTCTTTAATGGGGACACAAATCCGACCATCATTATTGTTCTGTGAGATAAATAGAGATAACTATCATAGACAACTTCCCCGAAACAGCTAAGAAAACCTTATTCTGTGTGGGAGATGTTATATATTTAATATTCCTGTTTACACTCAGGGCTGGAGGTTTGATCAAGTCTAAAATATGACATCATCCAGCCACAGTGCTTTAATATTTAAGGTATATCTTTATTTATTGCATTATGTTTATTTTCTGTAATGGAGATAAGTTTTGGAAATTTTGATATCTTAAATACTGAAGTTGTTAACATGGGCTAGTGATAACATTGGTTTCAGTGTCGACACTGTTAACATTATACCTGGTAAATATGAAAAATAAAAACAAGGTAAATGTAAATGGTTTGAGATTCTAGCGGGACTACATATATGACCACACCGATTTACAAAATGACAGTTCACAGATATGACTTTAAAGCTCACAAACGGAACAAAGATTTTTCTTTGCAGTTTGGGGGAGTCTTTCTTCACAAAGATCCCTGTCATATAAACTGAACATGATGGTAGTATTTGTGTCCCCTTGAAGGTTCCTGTAGTACGTGTAAAGGTGCATATACATGCCAAGTTTCAAAAGTGGTGGGGTTTGACGAAATTGTTATGAATAGCTAATATCCGAACAATGCTTTATATTCACTTTGATAATGCGTGCATATGATGTTGTCTATAGCATTAATAATTATAAACGATTATTAAAACGAATAATCTAAGGTCCTTGTTTAAAGGCAGGAAAAGAGTTCCTAACCATTTTCTGATATAGAATCAGAATTCATACTGCTCATACTGTCAGTACAAGTGCTTCGAAGCGGGACGTGAAGAACAGTAAAACTGGGTCGTTCAACATGTTACGTAATTACAACACAGATCAGTTTGAACTGATTAATGGGTACTCACCATTACCAGTTTTAACAGATAAAGCCATGAAAATCGAGTTATCACCAAATAAATGTTCATGGATTGATCAGTTTGTATTGTGAATAAGAAACAACCGTTACTCGGTTTAAACTGAATTAGTGTGTTATAACACCGTAACACATGTTAGACCTGTCACTGACAGATGTACATGGCTTGATTAGTGTGTACTGTGAATAAGAGCAGGGAGTTGTTATGGAACTCCCTGATAAGAGCGACGACCGTGAATCAGTATAAAACTACGGTGTGTTGTAAATTTATCATGGTTAAAAAAAGTAAAAAAACAAGGTCTTAACTTAACCGCATAACGTCAGGCAAAGTATAGTACCGCACAATGGATGAGACCCATTTGTATCCAGCTTTGGCAAAGGAAAAGAAATCCGTTGCCCCTTCCTCCCTCTTACACCCCTATTACTTCCGTTTTACATATGAAACTCATCTCAAAATTATGAATTTTTTATCAACCTCCACAACTTTCAATGGATTACACTTAATGTTATTGCATGCAGACTTTTAAATATATAACGGAGAGAGAAGATTTGTTATGATGTCGTACCATGGTACATCTATGTCTCTGAAAGTTCTGTTTAACACAAACGTCGGCGATTTATGAGACAATGGAATGAGTAGAGAACAAAATAATTTGCATAAAGTAAACAATATCACTACATTTTGCTTTTAAGAAAGTAAAAAAAAGAAGAAGAAGGAATATGAAGACAAGAAGTCGATTAAATATTCACAAAAATATGGTACTCGAAATCATTTTATAAGCGAGAATTTATACAGAAAGAGAAAGTTTGACCAAAAATGAGAACGCAATTAAGACAGTGACCCATATTAAACCAGTTCTGTTTACATAATTAATGAGGAGAATTCTGTTATTAAAATTATTTTGACTTTACTTAGAAACGTTCAGTAGATATCACGAGGCATAACCTGGAAGGGAACACAACAGAAAATGACAAAAGAACAAAAAAAAATATTCACATTCAATGAGAAGAACATTAAAGTAGAAGCAAACACAACGATGCTTGCTTGTAATGGACAAACAACCGCACATCTACCCTACCCTTTCGCTCTCCTTCTTCTAATCAAGAAAAACAACAACTATGAAACAGTGGCGTGTTTAACCAATGGTTGAAGCATTACAACAATATTCGTCCCTCTCCCCTCCCCTCTCGCCCGTCTCTCTCCTCTCCCCTCCCTCTCCCCAACCCCTCCCTCTCCCCAACCCCTCCCTCTCCCTCCCTCCCTCTCCCCTCCCTCCCTCCCTCTCCCTCCCCCTCCCTCCCTCTCCCTTCCCTCCCTCTCCCCTCCCTCTCCCTCCCCTCTCCCCTCCCTCTCCCCTCCCTCTACCCTCCCCCTCCCCTCCCTCTGTTTGCATTTTTAATATTCGTCACTGAGCTGTGATTGAAACAATGTCAAGTGTTACATACGTAGTCTTAAACTTTCTGTTACCTAAAAGCCTTTCGTTGGTTTAACGTTTCAATGTTTTATATATTGTTTCCTTTTTTTTTTCCTCCAACAAATGGGCACTTTTTATCAACAATTTTCTCAACTTATCAACAACAGGGCATTTTTAAGTTACCAAAATGGTAAAAGGGTTCTTGCTACCAAAAGAGAGCACTTGGTATTATTGAAAGGGACACTTTGGAGGTTTTTCGCAAAACTATAAATTTGGGTAGAGGTAGAGGGGGGGGGGGGTGGTTGTGCGGCATGTGCGTATACTGCTATTCAAGAACAGTCTCAGAGACAGAATTATGGATTGACATTATTAAACATTCAAGCAATAAAATTGACTATTCATTGATTTTATTTTACTCCTTTTTTATATCTAGATTATAGTCATAAACCAGCAGAAATCCATCTCACAGAGTCGATTGTTCCCCAAAATAGTTGGTAAAAGAGTTATTCATATTCACTATTTCTGTCATGTAGGTTAATGAGGATAATGTATATTTGTTCTCGTTGATCAAACAACTTGCATTAATGAAGACGAAGCAATCGAAAGTCTAGACATTATAAATATCCATGAATTATACTACCAAGGATATTAGCATATTGTAAAGTTGAAGGTATTGTAACCTTTCAGTAACCTTACAGTCTTATTTATATACCCTAATGGAATATACTTTACAAAAAACAAAAACAAAAGTTTTGTCTTTCAACTTAGATAACTTGCTTTTGACTCAAAATTTCAAAAAGCAATCGAAAGTCTAGACATTATAAATATCCATGAATTATACTACCAAGGATATTAGCATATTGTAACCTTTCAGTAACCTTACAATCTTATTTATATACCCTAATGGAATATACTTAACAAAAAAAACAAAAACTAAAAAAGACAGTTTTGTCTTTATTACTTTGCACTTTCAACTTAGATAACTTGCTTTTGATTCAAAATTTCAATATCTTTAAATATTGCTTTTCCCCCTCTCTGTCATTATCTTAATCATTTTGGAATATAAAATCACAAGTTATCTATTGTTGACTTGTTAACTTAAAAAAGAGAGAGATGTATCTGGTTTGTTATTTGTTATATATATATATATATATATATATATATATATATATATATATATATATATATATATATATATATATATATATATATATATATACATATATATATATGTATCTGCCTACTTCGATGGGAATGAGCCTATACTAAATGTTCAAGTACATAAAATATACTAAAAATAAAAACAACCACAGTAGACATCATTATTTTAAGAGGTAGAGTTAATGTGCAAGCCACAAAATATATCAAAGTGCATTCACTCATTTAACCGCTCTAAGGACAAATGACTGTGTTTACCAAAATAAAATATCCCAAAAATTATAATGATACTTTTTCAATTCTTTTAATTTATATTGTTAACCCTTGGCACCAAAGTCAATCCAACTTGATCCACTCTAAGTTCCAGTCCCATACATTAAGATCTGACCAGTGTCTGATTGACATCATCTCGGACCTTAAGGTCCCCCCACCACTCTTCATTAAATTTGCAGACGCCCCGGAAAATGGACTGTTGGCATGTCTCGTATTGAAGGTTTCCACGCATTCAAGCCCCTTGACCTTGGGAGCTCCTAGACTTGTGTCTCAACTGCATATTGGATAACCTATCAATGACCCTGACCCTAACCCTGACCCTGGTATGATCATTATAATGATTCCTTGTTACATTTGCCAAATACGAAATGTTACTGATCGTTATCAGCATCGCCCACACCCGCCCAATTTCCCCCCCCCCCTTCCCCAGCTCCCCATATATGCTAGAACGCCAAATAATGGTCACCTGTGCCTTAAATTTCAGGAAGTATGTTACTGCCGCTAAAAAGATTTTCATTATCACAGATATATGTAATTGTCTATTTTAACACAACTGTCAATCATTTTGAGGATCAGAACCTGTAGGAAAGAACCTTTTAAAAAACAACAACAACAACTTCTAGCAATTTTTCACGTGCTACAATTTTTGGCCAGTACTGATAACAATATAAACGGCATGCATCATTTAGGTCTTAGGCGTATATCCGATAGTTGTATACATCAGTCCATGGCGTCTATGCTAATCTGAATTGAGTAAGATTTAACAGGTTGTGTTATTTTGTCATGATTTTGATAAAGCTAAATAAAAACATGCTATACCTGGTTGGACGAGAGGAGACGAGTCACTGTGACTACAAAATCGAAAATTATTACTTTGTTTTGTTTTGACTTTTACTGGTGATTTTTTTAATACCATTGAGCGCATATACTTGCAGACAATACGACTGATTTTTAAAGATTATGTTAATTTTATGTTAATTAAGTATGGGTTGGGGGGAAGGGTTGTCGGTTGGGTGATGAGCATTGAGTGGGGTAGGGTGTGGTAGATGGTGGGGTCTAATATTTTGGTGACACGTCACACAAGTGTATTGTGGATTTTTCTTTACTTTCTCTCTCTATCCTCTAGAACGAAATCATACCATCACTTTTATATGAAATTCAAAATGTATCCACATAACATGCATGTTTGACTCTTTTCTTTGGCACTAGTGACCCCAGTAAATTATTTTGGTCGGGTTAATAAAGAGTTTATTAACCTTTTTTTGTTGTTTTGTTAAAGCTCGATTTTAATAGTAATGAAAAACTAAGAAGAAACTAATGACGATTGAAAGTATCACTAAAAAGTCTAGATATAAATCGTAAGAAACAATGATAGCAAATTGAAGACCTTTCAAATTGTCATTATTTTAATAGCATGTACTTTAGTTGTTTGTTTCAAACTCTGTGTCTGTGCTCCCATTACACTGATAGCATTAAAATGGGGCCCATTAAAAGCATTTATTTCCTAGAGCTCCTTACATAATCATCATCTTACAAGCACAGTATTTTGTATTTGTTTTATTCCCTTAGCGATTTTTTTAAAGAAAATCTAAAAAGCTGTTTGGTCAGTATAAATATCATAACATCAAATAATCAGAAAAATTAAAGTTTTGTTTCCATTACAGTAAAAGGAAAATGAAGGAGGAAAAAAACCCTTTTTTCTGTTGTCTTTCTCCTGCTCTTGAGATGAAGTTACTCTCACTTAAACCTGTTTTCGTTTTTAGTCAAGTACAGAAAACCTTTCAGTATATACATTAGACAAAATATGCATTAGACAACGTTAATTTCTTAACATATAAGTGGTTATATGCGAAGATTCCGAATGGATGTCTATCCTGCACGTGACTATCGCATCTCTATGTATATATATATATATATATATATATATATATATATATATATATATATATATATATATATATAGTAATTCAATAAAGAATAACACACCAGAAAATCTCTACTTCACGACCGGTTTCGTCCTTTTGGGACTCATCAGGCGAAGGTAGGAATCGACAGATTGTACAGATTGCACAGAGTGCGCCAGGGGCGCACTCTGTACAATCTTAGTACTTGGGTAATACGCCCTTAATGACAGTTATTCAAAGCCAATTTATACGCTTTAACACACCAGTGGAATCACTGTGGTCGAGTGGTACGGGACTATGTTCGTGACACGAAGATCCGGGGTTCGATTCCTACCTTCGCCTGATGAGTCCCAAAAGGACGAAACCGGTCGTGAAGTGGAATTTTTCTGGTGTGTTATTCTTTATTGAATTACTATATATCTGTCATACCACTATACACATTCATTTATATATATATATATATATAAATTTATATACCGGTATATATATGTTCGTCATCATGTTCATCATTTATGATTATCCTTAACTCTATCATTTTGGTAATCATTATGATTATCACTTTGCTTATCATTATGATTATCGGCATTTTTATCGTTCTTAGTATATAATATTCTGACTCTCATTTCTGTTGCTGTGAAAACGCCGTATATACGCATGCGCGGCATCATCTTAGATTCGGAAAGTATCCATATTACGCCATACCCACTTAACTGTTCGAAGAACTGTGTTGCAATGCACAACACATTCTTACAACGACCCCGTATAATCATCAAAGGCACATTTACATATAGTCTACACAGTGAGAACCGCTTCAGTATAGCGTTGACAAAGGAACCGTCATGATTAATGTCTTACAGACTCGTCACATTTGCCTTCACATACTGTCTATGTTGACATGGAAAATTGATGACGCTTCGTCGTTGCATGGCAAAGGCTCTTATACACATAGCACTCGACAAAAACACTGCAAGATAAAGGGCAACTTTACGAAATGGCAAGGAGATTAATATACTATACGGCTGTTGTATAGGAAACAGGTAACTTTGGCCGAAATGACGTCATCGGCCCAAAATATGACCACCATAGCAACAAGGTCTGATCAATCGGCCTTTGGAGACTGGTTATGACATGAGAGAGGTTTTTTTCTTCGATACTAGTCTGGAAGACGTCTGTAACTCTAATTTACCACCATTTACCTTCCTCTCAGATTGTCTAATCATTAAGGCACTCTCAGCGCTGAAATTGTAAGCACTAACGCGAGATCTAGCTGCTAGATCATTGAAGGGAATATACGACAGGGTCTATAACGTTCGTGACGTCTGCTACCGGTACAATAGTGCATATACCGAAAAATTTAGCGCTGAGGTGAACACTTCACTATTGTATATCATCATTGCAATATAACGGCATAGCTAGTCACAAAATATTGTTGTGATGGTGACTTAGTGTGGATAGATTCGCGGAGGGCCGGGTTGACCCTGTTCACCTTTGACATTCACTCGAAACACTAGTGAATTCTACTAATTACACTGTGTTTTCATCCAAGATATGACGTTCAACTATATGCATAACCCTGGGAGTTAAGAGTTAGTTTTATCTCCGTTTACTTCTAACTTTCTTTAAGGGCGAGCGGGGGGGGGGGGGGGGGGGGGAAGGAGCTGGGCGGAGATAGGGGTGGGTATGGATAAGGATCAGTGAGCAATGGCACGAACCAGAGAAACAGGATAATCGATATGCTGATTGTCCACTGCCATTCCATTCTTCCTCCAACATCAATAGCACATTATCCTCTCCCATCTATGATTACTATATATACGCAATAGGCTACATATACATCAATACCAAATGAAGGACAGTTGAAAGTCTATACGTGTACGGCGTTCCTGCCATACATCGTTACATGACGAACGAAATCACATCTATCGTACCTTCTCAATTAATTAGTACATTCATCAAGTACATTTAGAAAGACGACGTATAGTATACCGTGTATTAGTATCGTAAATACAAAGATGGCGGCCTTCTCTTATGGTATTCAACACTGGAGTATATTGTAGCACTCACGGAAGTCGGTGTCTCAGAATATATCTGTCTAAACTCTAACGGACGAAGACAGCAATTAAGTCAAGATAATTTATAATACAGATTTCTTTAATTTCATATAATTGATGAATATCTCCAAGATTCAAATTGAACATTCTGTAGAGAACCAAAGTAACTTTCTGACATTACAGTGTCGTTTGCTTACTCCTACTTTGGCAGAAACGTTGATCTATAGGGGGAGGGGTTGGGGTGGGGAGGGGGAGAACAATCCATTCATGTTTGGATAGATTGTTCACTTGTAACAAAATCTACACTAGGGTGAGATCATTTGAAAACACTGTAGAACGTTCTAATGTCATAAGATTTTTTATTTGCAAATTATTAGCTTATTTTTACTTTGGCAGAAACGTTGATCAGAACAAACAAACAATATATATATACATGTATATCAAGCCAAACCATTACGAGCCTCAAACACCTGATAATGTTGAACTCGTTATTTCTCTCGCTATCAAATGTTATTGAATATAAAGTAATTTCTAAGAGACAATTGTATTCACGGGAGGATCCATGATTTTAAGATGAGGGGGGGCGGCCCTGGGGTCGTAAAAGCCGACAGCCAAGTAGTGGGTGTGGGTGTCCTTCTACAGAAAGGCATTAGTAATATTTCTGATGTGAACGGTACATTCTGAGGCATATTTAGACTGTAAATTAGGTCTATAATAAGGTAAACACGCAGGGTTGTGCTAAAAGTGACTACTTTTAAGTTTTTATGTGCTATTGAAAAGAGGGGGTGTACAGCCTATACCCCCTCCCTCACCGATCCTATATTCCCGTATGCCGGTAGTAATGTCATAACAGATGTTAAAATCTGGAGAAAGTATAACATTTTAAAATAAAATCAACTTTTATTAGACAAGAATTACCATACGTTCTTAGAAGACGTTAGATCATAGCTATGGACTGGTCTAATTTGCATATTAGAATCGGACCTGAATTCGTTATTGTCATTAACAGTTCACAGTTTCAATTCATACTCCTGTTTCTATTGTCTCTGCTTGAATGGAATGGAAAGAAAATCAGTCATATGGACTTCTCGGAGAAAATATTGTTTTTAAATAATTTGAGTGAATTTGAAGTGAAATATGTCTTTTGAAAGGCACGCAACTACCGTATACTTATAGTTCATTATACGAGTACATGAAACAGCATACTTATATGCTACACGTCGAGTACGATTCCTATTGGAATGAGAACGAGTACAAGCTTGAATACTTAATCTTCCAAAATTTAAGGAATTTATTAGTTTTTAAGGAAAGTCGCATAAGAAAGAGTTTTACCTGGGCACGAAAACCAAACTATCAAACTATACTGACACATTCCCAACCTAAGTCCCAACCTTGCATCGATACTGTGACTGTATGAGTACCACCAAGAGTACAAATCCAAGGGGGGGGGGGGGGGTTGTACTAGTACAGGTAACTGCATGTGCTGGAGTATAGGAGTATACGGACACATATTATCGATTATTTCGTCAATTATTTATAGATATCTGCCGAGTGTCTTGAAGAAGTATACGAAGGCCTATAGCCTATAAGCCTATATATATCGCTGCATTGTTTATGAGACTTACCAAGTCGATAAGCATACAAACATTTCACCAACATCCCTAACCTGAAAAAGCTACTCCCCCCCCCCCCCAAAAAAAATGGTAATTTTATATACACCGTACAGTTATACTGAATCATTTATACTGAATCATATATTCGTACATTTATACTGAATCATATATAACACTGTAATTTGTTTTATTCTATTATATGAAAAAATTACCTCCCCGCAATGTATATTATAACGAACAGCCAAAAGAAAGTGAAAGTTAGAATATAAGCGACAGCCGCCTATACATACAGTCACCCATATCAAAATGTGAGACCACGGATTCTTAGAAGGAAAAAAAAATGTATCTCTTTCAGAATGGTACTGTTACTCCCATACCCTCAAAGAATGAGGAAAGCGGAGATACGGAATATGGTTTACTATTGTACAACGAAGTGAAAGGGGAAAACAAAAAAATTCACAATATTCAGTTTTCAGACAGCGGGTAGCTCTATAGTGTCTGCCAAAAAAAAATAAAAAAATAACCAAGTGGACGAGAACGTGAGGGGCGGAAAGGTTATCGAACGACCCAACTGATATGATTGAATTTGGTTTACACCCAGATCTGACCTTTAAACGGAAAGGCCATAGATCAAGATAGGGATCCGGATGACGAATCTTACAGAATTAGACCTGAGTTACGTTTAAAGAGCTGTTCGGTGCTTCATGTCATGTTATGTTATGTTTCTTTCTTTCTTTATTATTACTATTACTATTGTTATAGTTATTATTATTACGAAAACAGTTTTGTTTGTGTGTGATGACTTCGTCTATGAAACCAACAATTCCGGGCGAAATTTATTTTGTTAGAATTGAATAAATATGCTGTAAAGTTATACTCGTTAATTACTTATATATGGTCATGTTGTTGAAATGTAATTTTTGAAAAACAATCCGTAGATTATTTTGGTGAAATTGATGGTGAGAAGGCTACTTTAATCAGACATTTTGACAGTATATACATCATCTATCAAACAGGTTATAGCCTTTACCTCTTTTTACTTCTAATAGTGCGGTGTTCAAGTTTTAGCTCAATGACACCATGTACTTTTCTTCGATAACGCTTGCATGTGTCGAGCAGCGTTAAGCATATATACACGTCGGATATACTCTTTTAAGAACCTTTTAAAAGATGGACAAATATTTACGTCTAGGCTAGACCAATAAAACGAAACCAGAGATGGACCATATCTTACCGCTCACTATTGAGTCAATGTGGATAACGCAATATGTTCACTAAATGTCTCGATAACATTCAATGACTAAATATCAAGAATACTGAGTTGGTACATCCATCTAGCCCATGTATCATAGGTATCATGTTCGCCTCACTCATCGACCCCAACCCCACCTTTCGAAAATTAGTTCCTCCTATCTCCATCGGTCTACCCTCCAGCTTCTTGTTGATTTTAGCTGTTATGTATATATATATATATAAGCTTTGTCATATAGCGGTTATAGGGTGACATTCAATAATAGCGTGTCGATTACTTATTGTTCACAAACATGGAACAGCCTCTAACCCCCTCTGCCCACCCGCCTCCCCCTCTTCTCCCCGTACCCCTACACCATCTGTACACTCTCACTGCACCACCTTTATATCCATTTGTTTTGTCCTCTTCTTCGCAAGCTGCTTTGTCGCCATGCCGTGGTTCTAGTATGTTCCTAATGTTCTGCTGATACCGATGCCGAGAAACATTCACCTTGAATGTAGTGCGGACCTTTAACCTTGTTTTCATCCGAGGTATTATTTATACCTTTGTAACACGTCAATAAAAATGCTCGAAAACTCTATTCTCTTTAGGACCGAATATTAACGGTTTGTCGTCTGCGTGACGGAATTTGCCGTCCCGGATGGAACATACTACTGCAGCAGACTATAGTTGTAAGCGCATGGACTTCTTGTGGCAGTTAATGGGTTATTAAAAGCTATATGAGGAGAACGGTCAAGATATATTCAGTATTTTACTTAATCTCTGTCGAATCATCAGATTCACCCCATGAAATGCAGACTTCACTGTTGTTCCGTTATCTGTTAGTCAGTCCATAAACCAAGTCTCAGTTAGGCCATCAAATTTTTACAAATCGGAAGGGACTATAATGTGAAACAAATAGTCGCATCGCGTGATTGGATCGAAATACCTCCTCACTCAACCTGTCTTATTTCTTAAAGGGATGTTCAGATGTCAATAAATGTGACACTTATATTGAAGAGAAGAAAACTATTCCGCACTGTTAGTTAAAAAATATCATCTCAAATATCTTGTTCCAAGTTCAAAATATGGTTGATTCAACGGAAAGTATTTTTTACCAGAAAAACCCTTCCTTTCTCCAGACAGTGTATTTATGGTAAGGGTTCTTCTGTGGTTGAAATCATGATAAATGTTATTTTTTTAAGCTTTATTTTACTGTGATACTGCTGTTGTTGGGTTATCTTTGAAAATGTGATACAGTTGGAATGATTGCTTGGCTCTCAAAAGATTCCTTCTTTTACAATTTCATCAACATGCAACTTTTTGTTTTTTGTTTTTGGTAAGAATATCATTTTCCTCTCAGTGAATAAATGATTTGCACAGTAGTTATAACAAACAAAGACATTATTATCTCAATTGTCAGGTTTTCGTCCTTAATACTGCTGTTGCCAGATACATTCATAGAGTTTCAGCAAAAGTGTTACAAAAAACACCTTGTATCTCCAGGAATAAAATCGCTATAGGATTAAGTTTTGGGCAAATGCTACAGAACTTTACCAGCTACGTTTGCTATATAAGCAATCGACTTCAACCACCGAAATACCCCTTTAAAGTTATAAATAACACGGATATCACTATTCAAGAGCAGTAGATGATATACTTCAAGTTGAAACTTGTTTAATACACAGGGTCGCCATTTTGCTATACCCTTTTTTCTGCCTTCAGGGTCTTCATGCAGCCATTTCTGAAGTGATTTTCAAATGACAAAAAAAAAGGAACGTTATATAACATATGCAGATTACAAAGGTTAAAAAAATTAACACAAATCTCAGCAAACCCGTAATTTACAGGATGGTCGTTGAGACTTAACTAGCCTTTTGGCCAACTGTAGATGTAAAACTTTGCAAACGGTGCACCAGGAAAACTTCACCAGACGATATCAGAAGGGTATTCTCTGTGACGTCATATGATTAAAAAAAATAATAATATAGAGACCTGTCTTGTTGAACAACTTTCTCAAACACAAAACTCTGACTGCGTTTGGGAAATATCCAAATTCAAAACTCGTATTAAGAGGCGGACATGTTGCATTGTCTCATAAATGCCGTTAGAGCCTGCAAACTGTTACTTTCCTTTTTGATTTTTTTTTTCTTCATATTTTTATGGTAGATGTAATAAGTGTTGAAAGTTGCCGTCATTAGTTCATGTTAAAAGCCTCAATATTTTAGATTCGGCATTTTCAAAACCCCTATTATCATTACCAAAAATAAATCAAATATAGGTGTTAATATATAAGTTTTAGAAGGGGGCAGAATTTCAAAGGTTTCTAAAAGTCTGCTTATGAAACATTTCAGTAAAATGTATACAATTATCTTAAATAATATACAAAGATGACTTCAGACAGAAATATTAATACTGATATGCGATATGTAAAGGGAAGAAAATAGTGCTGGTAATATTTCTAGATATTTACCTTTGGAAATATGCTAATTACCTGGTATTCTCCTTTAAGGCTACATTGATGACGATGATAGTGGCCTCAGTCTAGGCCTTTAACGGTTACATCATTCCATTGTTTCATAAATTGTAATAACTCAACCAAAACCATGTCCTTCAACTTCATATAAACAACAGAACACCCTTTCGATGACAGTGAAAACCAGTTTGTCCTTGACAATGTTCCAAATATGTCATTTGAGGCCATAAAAATCTTGCGTTGAGTTTGCGTTGCATTTTCCTCCACGTTTTTCCGTGAAGAGTTTGTTTGATTTCGTATTGCAAAGAATAACCCATTGCATATGTTATTTTAAATTGATTGTCACGTCATGTCAAATGTATACCAATTGGTGATTTTATCCACTGAGGAAAACATCATTTTTTACCACCATCGTTGCATCGTTTGATCAAATTCCATATGAAGGGAACACTGACTGAAGCCACGTTATAACATTCCAATTGTATATTACATTGACAGGACAAATCAATAACACAATGATTACTGTATGGACTGTATGGGTAAAGGCTTTCTGACATTCGCAATATTGGAGTCTCCAATCCCTCAGCAAAATCCACACCAAATCAAAAATTATAATAATGAAAACTAATGTAAAAGAATGATTTTAGGCACAAAATTAATTTCGATATTTTGTAGATCGTTAAGGAAAAAAAAAACCTCACTGACAGTAGTATATGTTGTATCTCTGTAACACTTTATTGTTTTAGTAATGATCCTTTTAACAGCTGCTGAGGTTCATCAGTTTTATTGACTGGATTATATAGAACATGTTAACTTGCAATGATGACATCACATAAAACCTACTGTGACGTAAGAAGGGCTTATCTTAATAGAAAACCGGTAGTTTATATTACCAAAAAAAAAAAAAAAAACATCTCTAAAGTTATAAGAACAAGATATTGAGACTGGTTTTTCAGCTAACATAGTAGGATATATTACTCTTCCATCTAGCGTGTCACATATTCTGCCATCGGAATACCCCTTTAACGCTTAATCACTTCGTTGTCTGTAGACATTTCAAATATTATAAAAGAATCAGTCATCCATAAAATTCTTTTTTGGAGGTTGGGGGTTAAGTATATTCTGCTTCATTTTATTCACCATTAAATATACCACAAAATAGAAAATTTTGTCAAAAGAATTCTTTTGGTTAAAACCCTTTACATCATAACACGGTCGTAGTTATACTTAGCTTGTTTAGATTTTAAATAGCTTGTACAGGCTCCTAAAGGTAGGTGGTATACGCCGTGGGCGTGTCCTCACCTATGGGTTATGCTCTGATAATCTTCTTTATATTATTCATGACTTTGTAAAAAGGTTTTCTTTTCTCTCTCCATCTCTCCACCTCTGCCTCTCTCTGTATTTCTTGTGATTTTCACGTGAGAAATTCTAGCAAAATAAATAAGTCACTATGCAGTAATAATTATGTTTTCTTTTTAAATTAACAGTGACTCTTACTGCCCCGTAAGCGAGCTAACGGCTGCTTAATTGATAAGTGTTCCTAGTGTATTATTACGACTATTATTATGACTATTGTTTTAATGGCATGAAGTTATCAACTTAAGCCTTAAGTAGGACGTTTTCCTACCAGAAAAGCTCCCACTAAGTACCACATAGTAAAATTAAAAAGCAACGAAGATTGTTCTTAAGTGCGGTGGAAATGTTAATTCACTCCTGGCAAGCTTTTGTTGGATAAAATCTTGCCACCGGCTAAGCTATCAAATATGGATATTTAAAAAAAGAAAAAAAAAGCAAGGACCTTTAATTACTTGTTGTTGTATTATTTTTTCTTCAATCCCTGTAATATTGAAGTGGATCCTTCTTTGCAGTGGAAAGTCAATTGAGTTCACTGGTTATTTAAACATTTAGCCAGGTCTGTATACTGCAGCAAAGTCATCGTATTGTCACCAACTTTTATCTGTTATTCTGAAATTTCACCCCATTTCATTTTTTTTTGTCAACTCATAATCATAATCGGAATTTCAGCTTTATTATTTTTTCTTCTTTTGTTTCCCTATTATTTTTTTATATTATTATTTCTAAACCACGACATATTTAATTTATGATTTATTCCCGTGTTTGCTTTCTTTCATGTGTAGTCGTGGCTTTTGTTGGTATATACACTCCATTCATACGAGTGGATAAAAAAAAAAAAGGATGAGTCGATATTTGGTCCACAAATCTTGATGCCAATATGTTGGTTGTAGAGGGATTTGTGTTTATTGTTTTACGCAGTCGTAATAATCTAGTATACAACCCATACAACTAAGGCTATCTCAGAGTGTGATAGTATAAGGTGTTATAACTTCTCCAGTAGGACCTTTATCATCATGCAGTCTTTTCTGTAAAACAACTGATGACCTATTTTCTTAAAGTCATGAATATTCAGTGGATTGTGAACTGCTTTAAATAAATATATGCACCGACCCTATATAGGAGTCATTCACAACACGTAAAACGTCCCTTGTTAGAAGATACCATTTATCCGACACGTTTCTTATCTTATCTTAAAGAGAATTCAAAAGAGACACAGACACTCACCTTAGTGGCTGAAAAACAAAAAGACATTTCAATTAGGAGGGTGGAAAAAATGAATTTAATTAAGTAAATTTTGGACAGCCATCTTCCTATAATGATCCTTGAATATATCTGTTATTAATTCGGAGCTTTATGCACCCCAACTGACGTCTCTTGTGAGTTTGGGCAAAGATACCATAATTACCAGTAAAGGGATTTGACGTGTGAAATCCCTGTACATTTATCGATTAATTGAACATGTTTAATCACATTTTCACAAATCTCGCATACGATTATTCATTTCAACCACTAGTAACCTTTAATAGCATATATGTGTGCACGACGTATGTATATATATATATATATATATATATATTAGTATGTATCGTGTTATATGTATATATATGTGTGTATATATATATATATATACATATATACACACATATATATATATACATATATTACGGTACATACACAAACGTTATACCCTCAATTCATTGCATATTTTAAAAAAAAACATGCTAATTGAAAATGGTTTTCCCATGCCAGATATCTAAGTGGCGCCCACATATATAATAAGAACACAAACAGAAACCCCTTAATGTCAAAAATTTACAAACAAGAACATGATTAAGTTTAATGAAGCGGTGGGTGCAATTGAATCAAATTAACGCATTACAAGACAAAAGAAACAACAAGTCCGTATATGCATCCAATAATGTATGTTCTTATGTGGATCACGTTGAAGCCCAATGGATTTAATTTATTAGTTTAGGAGATACTGCCTATAGACCACATTCATCATAGCGCAATGTACGCTGTGGAAGTTCCTGTAATGGCCTAAGGCGCTAAACTTTCCATTAACTTCAAATTCAAGATAAAACATAAAACCAACGAAAAGACTAGGAAGGTTTTTTTTTTTCTTTTTCGTTTCTGAATAAAGTATGAAAAAATATATTCGCAAAATGGAAGTTTTGTATTTTCTGTCTCTCCTTTATCTTTCATTTTTTGGCGAAGGAGGTATATGACTCCTATGGCCTTTTTTCCTTCTTCTTCTTCTTCTTCTTTTTCTCCCTGGATTTGTCTATTAAACTAATTATTTATATTAGCTATCTATATACCGCGGGCAATTTTTTACTGCGGATTTTGGAGATGCGCACATGTGCTTATACGAAAAATAATATAAAGTGAGATATAGATATTAATACGTAGTGCGTCAGTTTTAAAGAGACATTAGGACACTTTAAAAGCAAATCCAAACTCATCAAATTTCACCGAATTTCATCATTCCCCGCTCCTGCAACGATAATTCCATTTAGCAAAACGAGAGCTTTAAACAGAATATTTTGTAAAATGGTTTCGAATTACCATTTATATATGATAGTACTTTATGTTAAATCTGGTATAGAAAACCAACAAAGGTATAAACTCACAATTTTCATCCATTTCAAATGTTGTTTGTAGATAGGTCATACATACTTAACCAATAACAAACTTTTGTCAGACCGCCACTTTTTAGATAGGTGGGGGTGCTATTTGTGTACTTTATGATCGAATAACAGAATGTTCTATATACATCGTATTTAGTTATATAGGCTTCTGTTAAACTTACCAAAAGTCCTTCCAAGTTTATCGAACCAATATGCGTCGGACAACCAGCAGGATTGAGGCATTTTTTCATCAAATAAATTGTGGTAAACTTTGATTAAGAATATTCTATATCTGATGCAAAATGCAGTTAAAGACCCACATGTGATTTTCGGTCACCCCAGGAGAGAACGTGAGTACTTAACATGCCATTACAACTTTTAAGCATCAGCACACCCCTCCTCCCCCCTCCACTACCCTCAAGTCGGCTCTCCTTTCCAAACGATTTTATTCACAGACTATTCCGGGACCACCTGGTACCTTTATCAACTGCATAGTGAAGTAGAGAACACAAACTTCAGTGGCGAATGCTTGGTGAGTTGATAATTGTTACTGACCACTATGTATCATAAAATTCTTTGTTGCACAGAAAGTTCACTTTCCTCGAACACTTATAATATATGCATATAGTATTGTTGGTACTGCGCATGCGGAATCGTTCACTGCACTATTTTGGTTTGTTATTATTTCTTTGTTTTATATCTTCTATTTACCGAGTATGGCTATAAATCGTACAAGTTACCATTTTCGTTAATAACCATTAACTGTTACTGTTTTATTCTGACTATACGTGGTAAACAACTTTAAGTAATGATAAGGGATAGGTAGTGCAATATATGTATGCGGTTTAATCCCGCTCATTACGTATTGGTCTATAGTGTCATGGGAAAGGGCGAATTGGCTTACCGGCATACCGGCAAACAGACAAACCGGCTCGAAACCGGTGCGCCGCTGCCCCTACCCAATCCGCACCCACGGTTGACCAATGTTGGTCCTTCAGAAATCCATACAAAATAAATAACAGTGAATTGTTCTATTTTGAAAACAACTTCACACAGACGAAATTTTTTCTTTGTCGTGGGGAGTTTAAAGTGTGATTCCAATTTAGATAAAATGTCGAAGAAAAGACACATTAGAAATGTTCCAAATATATGCATATTTGGATTAAAATAATAACGTATAGGGATTGTCACCAATATAAAGCGAAACACGTCACAGTACCCCTAACCCTGACCTATACCTCTTAGAAAAACTCCTCACAATGCAGAATACACACAACCGCCCCCCCCACCCCAACATTCTTGAATAAATGGAGGGTAAGAGGGCAGGATATGTTATACCTGCATATCAAACTATACTTAAATGTATGTGTGTACGTATGTGTGTGTGTCTTTTTCTCTCCGTTCTCTCCCCCCCCCCACCCTCCTCTCTTTTTTCTCTCTCTTTTTCTTTATCTCTCTCTCTCTCTCTTCCCATCGGATACTGGGGGTCGTTCTACTTCTGGTTCTTCTGGAGATTAAATCTTTTTTCTTTCTTTTGCCATCACAGAATCATGAACTTTCAACAAGTACATCAGAGAACACCGAAACTTTAAAGAAACAGGTACAAATTAATAAAAAAAAAAAAAGCGTCCCCTTAATTTGCATTTTTCTTATGTTGGACTGTAAAAATCTGTATTCATGTGTGGTTTATAATCTAAAAGGCTTTAATCTCCACATGCGGGCTTCAATTGATTGTTGGTCTTATACCTTGGCTCGTCTGAGTGAAGAAAACGATTGCCCCCAGGCAAACACATTAATATTATATTCATGAACATCTTTGTACCGTATTCTTCGCTGGACGACAACCTGTAATCGCATTCTCTACAAACAAACAGACACACACACACACACCCACACGCACAAGAAGGAGGACATTACGCTTTTGAAGGAGGATCAAAAGCCACCTTAATACGAAAGGCAAATAGAGGGTATAATTTGTGATAAAACCATAAAAATTGAAATCATCTTGTAAACCACTTGATGTACATCTTAGATCAACTCAAATAATGTCAATTAGGGGAGTTTTCAGAGTGAACGATTTGAAGAATAAAAATTTCATTTTGTGAAAGGCACTTTGTACTTTTAGGAATAATGAGCTGTATAGGACACTGTAATATCTATGCTCTGTATTCTTCTTCTTCTTCATCTTTTTTTTTTCCAGGTCCAGCTTTGATTTTTAATGGGGATAATAGAACAAGAAGAAATTTGTGGTTTTGAATCATAAGTATGGTATTAAGGGATGTTTATTTCTTTCCTTTACTTTTTTTGCACTTCAAAGTACTTCATTTTATTCAACTAATCCCCGTCCCCTTTTAATGATACTTCACATAATCACATCAGTATAGGAACAATACTTAGGCCTCTATAACCGAATTGGTTAAATCAATGATGATATATTTATATATATATATATATATATTTATATATATATATATATATATGCCTATATATATATGCCTATAGGCCTATATATAGGCCTATATATAGGCTATATACGGTTTGAAGTATATGTGATTCCAAACATTGCCGCTACTATATGTAACCCTTGTGTACTCACCGTTTGGCAGGCTTTGCGTTGTTCCTAATATAGTAATGTTTATGTTATAGGTATATACCTGCTATCGCGCTTAAAGAGCGTAAAATGACTATTGCTAACGTTTGTGCGACTGCGCGTCTGTATACGAAGCTGTTTTGTTCTGGATCGTATTTATACCGTTAAATGTTCGCAGTCATAGCAACTCCGCACCAATTTTAATAATCACTTTTTACCAGAGGACATCATCATAGTTTGAGTTAACATTTGTTTCTGTATGACGTAGATCGCGTCATGTATACGACCGACACCGAGAGCTGGTTACGTTCGTTCGACTCGAGTATTTTTACGGTGCGTTGTAATGCAGTTTAGACCCTTGTATATATTCATGTATGTATGTATGCATGTGTGTATGTATGTATTTTAGATTCTCCTGCAAACAGGAACTCGCAAAGAAGCCTCAATGGCTTACCAAACCGCAAGCTGACCGAAATCAGTCTCTTAGATTCATATTTAACGTCCATGATTATGAATTGTCAATTGTCAACTACTCTGTATAACTGGACGACATACATTAATTTTGGAGTGACTCGAACTTGGGACCTCGGAATTGGGACCTCGAATCTGGGACCCTTCGAAAGATTCTCAGGCGATCGTATCTATAATACGACCGAAGGAATATCATCAGTGACGTCACGGACGTGACGTCATGGAACCGCCTTTTCTAACCCTCGATTAATTCCAAACTGAGTACTTGGTAGGTATTATTCTAAATGTCATCGGTATAACTTTCTCACTTTGGAGAACAATTTCAAATGTCTTGGATTAGGTGTCACTGTACCTTGAATAGTTTGATTTTTTTGTTCTTGTACACAATGCAGTGTATTTATGGTTAAAACACTAGTAAATGGGAGTCATACAAACATATAATAAAAGAAATATCCTATTACAGAAACCCTGCAGCTAGAACTGAGCAAGTAACCATACGTTATATATTATGTCTTTTTTGTTGGTTACAAAATGAGTCTTACTATACCGTGTACACAATCCACCGCAATATCCACAAATAATGTTGGATATCTATGATGTTTCCTTCTTTCTTTTATTCGGTTTTTTCTCCCCTTTTTAGAATCTTTCCTTTTTTTATTGCATCGAAATGTCTCACCCCATTGCATATGTTACACTCAAAGAAATACTAAACGCCATATAGTAGTATGTGACACCCTTATACAGTAACGGAATGAAATACAATCCCGTTCATAACCACTTTCATCTTAAGACGGTTCAATTACAACAACTGCATTCTAAATGTCTAACCAAATTTGTCACAAAAAAAAATAGGAGAAAAAGAAAAATCAAAGACTCCCACCTAGTTACACTTAGCTCGTTTTTTTCCTTAGAAACAACGACCCTCTTTTCATTGGTTTACTACGCACTCGGTTAGTCTTCACATGACACAGTTTGCAGGTTTCAGCTTCTGAAATATATCATGGAACCCATAATCTCATCCGACTGTCATATATATGTAATATACGGATTGATATATTATAAACAGAGTTGGGGAGACTAAAAAACTATATCCTAAAATGGCTGTCAGGTTATATATATTAAGTTATAAATATAACGTTATATATATATATATATATATATATATATATATGTTGAGACTAGTTGAGACTAGTGGAACACTAGTAGTTGAGTTGTTACCCAGAGCGATCATCAGACAACTGTTAGTTATATATATAGATATAGTTATATATATAGTTAAATATATAGTTATAAATATATAGTTACATCTATATGTATATATATGTATATATATATGTATATATATATATATATATATATATATCTATATATATATATCTATATATATATATATATACATATATATATATATACACACACACATTTATATTATTCAGATTATTTTGTATATCCCAGACTGTTTTCTTCTTTCTCTTTCTATCTTTTAGTTTCCTTTGCATTAGAGAGGATGCTCACTGTTGATTATGATGAGGGGCATTTAGATTTATCTGCACAGACTGATAAATGTCAGATCGAGATAAAGATTTCTTAGCTCATCATCAAAATGCTAAGAACTTTAAAAAAAAAAAAAAACAGAAAGGTAAAAAAGAAACAGAAAAGGTACAGAAGCAAAAGAAAAATTAATATTTCACAAAGTTGTCTCGACTGACATTCACGTCTTTTCTTTCATGCAGGAGAGATTACGATCGAGGCAACTTGGATGGCTATAAATGTAACAATTCTGGACATGAAATCACCTTGGCGATGTTATAGGATACACGTCAATGGTTTAGCCAGAATCCACTTAAACAGATGACTATATGGAAAAAAATTAAACTTTCATTTCTCGCTATACTCATAAAACCAGGTGAGCTATAAAAAAAAGTCAGAAACACAAAAAAAAGAAGGCAAAAATTCAGGGAGGTAAATTGAGAACGAAATTTTGGATAAGTTACAAATCTAGGTTGCATCCAAGCGGGTGAAATTTTAGTCATCGTCCTTTCGAAACCTTACTAATTTGTTTGTAAAAAAACCGAAGGAAGATTAATCGTGGCGAAGACTATAATATTGTCGGAAGAAAAGTTAGAATCTAGCTTTGGTATTTGATAAATGAAAAATGTCGTTTCAATCTATGCCTATTCTCTCATCATTTGTAAACAATAACTATATGTAGAAAATAATCATGCGATTTAGGATAATTGATTGATTGATTCATGAATTACTTTTTGTTCCATAATACATCCGTTCATACATCCGTTCATCCATTCCATTCACTCCACATTAATATATTCATAAATTTTTTGCTCTTGAATTTATTGATGGTGCAGTCATCCATTTGTTTATTCACTCATGAGAGGATGCATGTTTGCTTCATTCCTTTGTCCAATAGTTCATTAATTCATCCCTTTGTTTATTCATCCGTCAATGCAGTTAGCCCATGCGTCCATTAGTTCAGAAGAATGCATGTATAAGTTGAACGTATCAATCACTCATTTATTCATTAGTCCTTTGTTTTCCATTATTCATTATTCATGATTCAGTTAGTCGTTTGTTCTATCCTTCGGTCGGTCGGAGAAGAATGTATTCGTTTTTTTTTTTTCTCAATGTTCACAAAAATATCCAAAACCTTTTTTGGTTGAGAATATCTCTTTATTTCTATAAAATTTCTGTGGTTGTTTTCTGAATATTTTTGACTATACTTGGAATATGACATGACGTGATATTTATGCTAATTGTACGTATAGGCGAGACAAATGCAAACATTTTAAAGGTTACTTTTGTGTTAATTTCCTAATACTTACACATACTTTTGTGTTTCTTTCATAAATTATAAGTTATAATATATGGTTTATTCCCCTTTATTGTGAATGTTAATTTTATTCGTACATATTATACAATACCATACCCAATGGGAATGTTTATCTTTAACTACACGCTACTCTGCATTGTATATATTGCCTGCAGCGAGGTCATCTGATAATCTTGAAATATTTGCTAATCCGACAAAATAATCCAGAAAACAGTCATTGATGATGATGATGATGATGATGACAATGATGATGACGTCACTGACGTTGGTAGTGACGATTATTATTATTTATGAAAAAACAAAAAACAAAACAAGTACGTTACTTCTCTCAAAATGATACAAACAACATTAACAAACAATTAAAGTATATATCAAGGTAACCCCCCCCCCCCCTTTGAATGCCTTTACTGGATACCGAAGGCTGAAATTAAATGTGTTGGGCAACGGCCCTCATGTCTGGATAAACAGTTATAAACTATAAATGTATTGTTCGATACAGGTGACAAATGCCTACAGTGAAATTACGGCCTTCCTTACCGGTTTCGAACCTCTGGACATACAATCAGCGTCCATAGCCTAGTGGTTAGGGTGTCCGCATTAAAAGCGGGAGGCCCGGGTTCGAACCCCGGTGGAGGCTGGAAGCTATTTCACTGTTCTTGATTTTCCAACTCGTTGCGATTTCAATTATATATATATATATATATATATATAATAGCTCTCGTTTAACTTAAATGGTACAGTATACATTCAAAGGTCAGAACATCACATACCACATTTGCACCGTTCTGCATTTTTAAGGACAGTCACCATGCAAAGAGAGAAAAAGAGAGTGGGGTTAATTAAGGTAACGAGAACACTTGATCCACTCTCATTCTTCTCGATCCCAATCTCCTTACAGCTTATACATTCAGATTGTAACCCACGTGATCACTACGGCGTGCAGATGAACCCATTTACATCACATTCTTCGATCAACCTGTTGAAAGTCTCATTCATACATTGTTACATATAGGCGTAAGATAAAGGTCACAGGGGATTTGAGAAAAGAAGGTGGGCGTTTGTAAGTTCTTCTTTTTAAGTATTCACATTTGGTTAATTACTAAGTTATGTGTGGTCATTATGATAACATAACATAACTAAATAAATATAATAGGTTACCAAAAGATGATGGTCGAAGTGATTTCTTATTGTCTTTTGTAGCTGACAGTTAATCACTACAATCAGAATAGTTAAATGTCGTCATATGAACGGGTTATTATCAATTAATATAGGTTACGTATAGTATGTGCTAACAGTAAATTTGTTACCATTTCTCTGTGACAAATATCTTATCAATGCTTGCTAAAAATTGTTCTGTATCTAAACGTTCCGTATAAGAAGTTATTTCCTTGTAACATTTGAAAATGTTAGAAAAGTTCTCAAAACTATCAGAACTCTATACGCCTGACCTTTTCATTTAAATTTGTCATCGTGGTGAGTGGTAAATGAAATGTATAAACTTTCCCATGTCAAACAAATTATTCCAATCGTTGCTTCTCATTCTACTTTCCAAAATGGTTTTATAAAGGCTTTTAAATCTTCCTATCTCGTGCAGCGCTGCATGACAACATGTATATCTATTTATATATATTTATATATATATATATGCATACAAAATGTTTAGTCATCTATAGGAGATAGTGTCACCGCGTTCGTTGGCAAATGAAAACATCATTTTAGACCTTCACAGTCGAATTATCAGGGGGAAATGTCGCAGCGGGAGAACATGCAACGACTTGTCAACCTATCCGCTGTGGCTATAAGAGTATAGTGTCGATGGACAAAACTGAAGTTAATTAACAGAGCGTCACATTGAATGTTCGTTCGCCTTCATTCTCTCGTATATTTGTCTCAATGTATGGGAGTTCAAGGCTAACCCTAATTTTCGGCGATAAAGCTCGGGGCAACCGTGGTCGTCGAGATTGGCGCCGCTAAAATCAATTCACTGGCCTAAGTAATGAAATTATCTTTTCAGCCATCGCGATATGTCTTGATACGTCCCCGTTTCTCATTGATGGCGATTTTAAAGCCCTTGGGCTGTGATATTCCTACTTGTCTTTATTCTTCTTCATTCTAATGAATAAACTTTGCAATCATGAATATATCCCGATTCATGGAGTTGGTATTGGGTACCTCTATGTATATATAATGACTACATCGATTAATATATGTAGGTATGTATATATATATATATATATATATATATATATATATATATATATATATATATATATATGTATATATATATATATTTATATATATATATATATATATATATATATATATAAATATGTATATATATATATATATACATATATATATATATATATATATATATATATATATATATATATATGTATATATATATATATATATATATATATATATATATATATATATTTATATATATATATATATATATATATATATATATATATATATATATATATATATATATATATATATATATTTATATATATATATATATAACTGTATGTATATATATATATATATATATGAAAATAAATATTTATGAAATATATAGTTGAAAATGATACTGATGTGTTACCTTATAAACCATTTGCTACTTGCACTCATACCCTACCCCTACCATTCTACCAACTCCGCCCCCCCCCCTGCGCCTCCCATGTAAAATTATACGTGAATAGTAAAGTTCACAGGTGTCTCTCATACTAACATACTACGATCAATTAACCAATTCACCACATTAACATTACTGTTGGGTCATTTGTTTAAAAAAAAAACGTTCTTGTCGTGAACATAAGTCGCCCACACTTTCCCTTCATAGCGAATGTTGTTGACCCTTCTGCCCACCCCCCGCCCACCCACCAGAAAAAAAAGGGAGAAGTGTGTTGTACTTATGGATGTTTTCATGTTAATATATAGGTGTTTCTGTCTTAAATATGAAATCTCTATACGACAAATCCACGTGACGTGATTAATCTATCATTAAAAACATCCTTAGCCCTATTTTATCTCCTACATAAAACACGGGGAAGATTTTTCCAAGAAAATAAACAGAAGTATATTATGGTCTGTTGAATTATGTATATAGGGGTAAAGAAGATAACACATTATGTCTTGAAGAAGTATTATTTATCAAACTAGGTGATAGATATACCATTAATTACTTTCTGTGTGAATAATCCTATTTCATCTCGACTAAACACCACTATACAAAGTACATACTAATAGCGATGGGTCTGAGTGTATAGTCAGTAGAGTCATGCAGTTAACATTAATTGTAAAAACATATCTTTGCATATTGGTCGGCAATCTTTACCACTTTTCCTTTACTACAGTATCATTTACTAAGTTAAATCAATTTAACCAAACCACCATCATATCTTTCGTCATCAAATGAAAATGTAGGAGAAAGTTACTCATAAAAGATATTATTTATAATTTGTACTCAATATTTTGTTTTCGTTCAGACACGTGTGACACAATTATCGAAGTATTTCAACTTTTTACAACTTTTCATTTTCAGTCTGTGAAGTAAAATTTGACTCGTCCAATCTAATGTTAGTCAGCTTTTAGTAGCGCAAACCATTGCAACGTCTAATGTAAGTACATCTCACAAAGATGGTTTAATAGAGACACAAACCCGAACCATCCTTATTAGTCATGTGATAGAGATAACTGTTTTGAACAGCTTCCTCCCAACAGCTTAAAAATCTCATTCCATTTGAGAGATATCACAGATTTAATAGTCCTTCTCTACTTTCCGTTGCTTGCAAGTGAAGTTTTTTTCTTGTCGCTACAAAATGCAGACAGTAATGAAACGTGATACCTTGTTATCTTTTATCTGGACCTGAGATGTCCATCGCTGCCATGTACACTGTGTTGTGGGTATTGACCGTAGCTGCATGTATTGACTGTACACTAGTGTCTAATTACCGACGGTAGCAAGCTGTGTGTGTATTTTCTGGGATCGATGGTGGTCTAACACTTCTGTTACACCTCATTCGAAACTAGGTCAGATTACCGGCATGAGACGTTTCTTTGTGTGCGAGTCTTCACTCCCTTTAATATTCCTTCACCTATACAACGCTGAAGACTTGATCAAGTATAAGCATGAAATCATCAACCCACAACTATTTCAATTTTTGTATGGTTTTCTTAAGTTTACTTATTACAATGTTTATATTCTGTAATGTAGATCGGTTTAACAAAATGATGATTCTTAAACAAGTTTTAAAGTTCCTCATTTATGAGCTAATTTCGGCATTGATTTCAGGGTCATCACTGTTATCTTTCCATCTTGAAAATATGGAAAGGAAAAACAAAGAGAAAGTAAAGAGGTATTTAGATCCAAGTGGTATACTGCGACATCAAAGATTTATAAACGACATCTCTGTGGAGACGCGACTTCCAAAAGGAGCAAGACTTCCTTAGCATTATTTGGGGAGTTCTTCCTCCTATAAAGATGTCTGTCAAGGATAGCTTGAGCACAAGGCTGAGCTTATGTCCCCCTTTTCAATATTACATAACGATGCGTTGAGCTTATTTCAAAACCCACAGTGCGACCGCTCGCACCATAATAATAAACCCTTTGCTCTGTAAATTTCATTTGAACACAGAAGCATCCTATGAGATCATCATTGTCGTCGTCTGCAGACGATGAAATTGAAACACAAGTATGAAAAGTTTATCGATGGCGCCATATGGCTTTGTATTCCACGGATTGTATTGCTTTAGAAACGTGAAAGGTTTCATGTATTTCACAGGCAAATGTGAAATATTGTTCCCTTCATACTGCCAGAAAATATTGATCTGATGAATGTAAAATGCAGAACTATAATTGGCAATACCGCGTGTAGTTTATAATATCTACTTCTCTCTATATAGCAATTTTTATTAAATCTAAGAAGATTTCGTTTCTGCTAATTTTAGTCAAACTTTGAAATTTTATTTTTTTTGTATTTTCTTTTCTGTTATCTCTCCGTTTTCTATAACTTTATAAGTTTTCCGCGATAAATTGTTTGAAATGGGACGCTCTATGCAGTGTCCCTGTAGCTCTCTATCTGACCCCGAGCTGTTATTAATACCGGCAGTCATAGTCAACCTGAACGTGCCGAAGACCTTCTTATATCAGTAAGAATATGGTATTCCATTTTCAATAAAATGTATTTTTCAAGTATACCCTTATTAATTGAACAGAAGAAAATGCCATTCTTGTTTTGTTTTTTTCTTCTTTAAATCCCTCAATATCAAAATTTAGTATTCTAGCACGATAATGGCTGGAAGGTAGCTCATTTATTTATATCTGCGCAGTCAAAATAGAAATCAATTTTTTTTAGTTAATAGTTTACAAATATACATTTATTGAGTAAACAAACATAAAAACCAAAAACAAAGAAATAAGTCCTTCATATTTGAACAGGCTATTTCTGTTAGCCCAGAGATTAATTTATATGATATTTCTACACATGATCGTCAAAGAGATCCTAACGACATTGGGACGCCTTCTGTGAAGCACCCCTCCATTAAATTTATTCATCAAAGGGTTCCATTTCATGAAATTAAGGTAAATAAATTGGTACTTTATACTCATCAATTTTTTAACTAATTTTACTTCCCTTAAAAAAATAAACTAATTTACATTGCCAAAAGATAAGCTAAACTTCTTCAGACCTTCAAACATGTTTTTTTTTTTAAAACAAACCTCAAACGATGAGTCAAAAGAAGGAGAAGAATATGAAGAAGAAAAAGAAGGAAATATGAAAGAACGATACCAGGCACGTTTTGGTTTACCCGGTGTCTTATATGATCAACATTCTTTAATATACATATTCGTTTGTCGTATTCCGCACCATCTGTAATTTATTTCATTTTTTTTTTTGGCGTGCTTTCTATACCTCGTGACTTAAGTGAAGTAGGGGTTGTATGGTACATACCAACCAAAACAAAAGGGGATACCCGGTTGTACCAAGGAGAGGGATAAATATGTTAACAGATGAAGGGATGTACTGATTAACCACGAAAGGGGATACCAAATACATGGACAGAATTTTTATTGTTGTAGTTTGTGTCATTGTAAAACTGACAGAATAGATGGTGGAAACAGCAAGCCAAACCAGCTACATTATAAATAGCAAATGATAATAATGCCCTTCATAAAGTGTACTGGTAGGGGAGGGGAGTTGGTGGGAGGGTAGGGGAGTATTCTACAAAAACGGTAGCCAGTTGTTTCACCAGTCGAACGCACTTACGAATATGTGGTTGGACTTGATTGAAAGATCAAAAACATGAGCAAATTAATTAGTCTTATTTTACATTTATGAATCGGGCGTACTCATGGTATTGTGAAGTAATTTCATAGATTTTTGCATTGTCACACCACATTTTTAAAACGTTATTGTTAAGTCCAACTCTTATACCAAGCAAATACATACCCCGGTGAGCTATGATCTAATTTGCATATATCATTCAGGAAATATACCATATTTTATTATACTTATACATAACTTGTTTTGCGTTTGTGTTACAACAGATTCTATAGAAAATCGTCATAGTATTTTAAGCAACTTACCATCAACATTTATGAAGCTTGGGCCTATCAAAGTTCACTCATCGCCTGCTTTACATATATAAATCGGGCATCTCTTATTATCTTGTATACTTATGTGGATTGATGCCATAGTGCCGAAACAGGTAACGTCCGTTCCACCATTAAACAAAAACCAAGTACCTTTTTATTTCTCGAAAGCTATATCTAAAGAACGACATACTCAAGGACCATGAAATTTTCTGCATACTTTAAGAGTTATTGCAAAATATTAATGATTAAAATTGGTTAACTTGCTTGTCGGCTACAAAATGCCACCTTTCAGATCAGACCAATTTGCTTCAAACATTCAACGAAGAGGTAAATACTTAGTCAATAAATGGCGTTATTACTGGTTCATAGAACAAAACTTTTCGGTATATTATTTCGTATTTTAAAGCGTTTCAGTCTAGAAAGTAACATGCAACAACGTTAAAGCTAAATATAGAAATGTAAAACATAGAAATAACACATGGCTTTTGCAGACTTTTCTAATTAAATCAAAATTAGCAGTTCGTTTTGAATTTTTCCATCAGTAAAAAACAAATATAACAAGCTCTTCGCTTTTCTCTCTGTTTTCGCCAAAAGACACGGATTCACGTCACTAATATAAAAAATGTTGTCTTATAACTAAACCGTTTCATATTTTTTATTCTAAGTTTTTGTGTGTGTTTGTTTTTCTTTTCATTAATGTAGGACAGATGTAATTGTCAAACTAATTGTCCTCAGCTGTTTAAAATGGACCATTATGTTTTTAGTTTTACATCAAGACCTTCCAGACGTATTTGGCTGACAATTATTACATGTACATAACCTCAATATAACAACAGTGAAAGTTTATCTTAGTATATTGTGGTACACACAGATCCAATTTACATTCATTTATAAATGAAGTTGACGTCAAATTTAGGAAACTGTTCATTTCTTTCGAAACGGAGACATTTGGTTATCTCTTCTCATCTTATCTCAAGGTCTGCGTAACAGATTTACAATAAAAAAAAATCTAAAAAGAACCGTTTGAAGTATATATTTAATAATAATGATAGATAGATAGATAGATAGATAGATAGATAGATAGATAGATAGATAGATAGATAGATAGATAGATAGATAGATAGATAGATAGATAGATAGATAGATAGATAGATAGATAGATAGATAGATAGATAGATAGATAGATAGATAGATAGATAGATAGATAGATAGATAGATAGATAGATAGATAGATAGATAGATAGATAGATAGATAATAAAACTTAAAGATCACCTAGATACATGGTCTATAGCGACATCAGAAATACAAGTATCGCCATTAGAATAGATGGGATACAAAACCGACATTATAACGCTGTTACATAATGAGAGGACTTGCCACCTTTAAAATATTTTCTCTCATGAATGATTTTTTGTCTCCTTGACGACAAAATGAAAGTCCATAACTTTCTATTGACGTAACGTCAAATAAATGTTCCATAATTGAAGCCGTCTGTACACTACATGACATATGTCACCTCTACAATATATTGATCAACATTTCTCTAATTATTGCAGGCTACACGCAGTCCGTATGCAAGTATATATGCATTCATCTTCTTCTTCCTCTCTCCACGCTTGTCTTTCTTATTCCCTCTCTTTCTCTCCTGTCGCCACATCTCACTCTCCAATGTTTAAATTATGGTAGTGACACATTAATATCATATTTTTAGGTCGAATAAATTTTCACACCAAATGGCGTTTTCTCTCCCACTTGAGTTGTACTACCATGTCAAACATGAGGGTCAAAAACTGGGACAGACAAGCAATTCCTCTCTTGGAGGATACAAGTCAAGACGTTTTCGCCTTGTCCTTCTCCGGAGTAGGTTGTGGACCACTTGAGATGGAGAAATGCGCGAATTTAAGGAGGTGTGTTTGGGTTTGATTACTGTCTTGAGCGCAATGACCTGATACAAAAAAAAAGCCAACGTCAGTTATTTACATACTCCTCTCTGTCGATGGCTTATGATACATAACCAAGAGTATTCCATGGTTATAACGCTCTTAATAACGCGTCCATTAGAAATTCAAATTGCCTACGCATTTTCAGCCTCTCCCTCAATCCATCTTCTTTATTTTCTTCATTTTTTTCTTTTTCTTCTTGTTCCTATTCTTCTTCTCCTTCTTCTTCTCCAATTGACGCCACAGAAATGCGACCTTAATATTCTACTTTACGGTTAAAAGATTTTTCACTTAATCAAACCCTCATTATTAAAAAAAAAAGCTACCGTCCTACTTTTTGTTTTAGTGAAATATGAACTTCAAATTTTGGAGACTGTCTTTTTTATTATGGACTTCAGCCTTTATTTTTGTGATAATTTTTGTTTTTTTGTTTTTAGTTTGTTTCTTATATTTCTGTATTTCCTTAGAGAGATGGAATTGATAGTGAAATAAATTAACAGAACGCCAAGGCATTAACCTTTACCAGCTTTCTCCGTAATTTTAAGACTTAATGTTTTGCAATGTTTCACATTTATATTAACATCTCATCTGCAAATCACGCACATGTCATGAATTAGGAAGCTTATTGCGCACTGGTTCAAAAACTGAAATATTAAAAAAAAAAACGAAAGATCTTAATAACGAAAAAGAAGAAGTAAGATACAAACAGGAATTCGAAAATTAAGCCATCAGAATTCACACATGTGGATTCTTTCATGTCTAAAAGGAACTCATTTACAACTCTTACCATCATTTTTGCCCTGTTCGACTCGAGGCATGGCGTATAAAATTGGTTAATTGATTATTCACAGATATTGTGAGAGCTAAAACAAATAACTTTATTCAACTAAAAAGAAAAGAAAAGAAAAGAAAAGAAAAGAAAAGAAAAGAAAAGAAAAGAAAAGAAAAGAAAAGAAAAGAAAAGAAAAGAAAAGAAAAGAAAAGAAAAGAAAAGAAAAGAAAAGAAAAGAAAAGAAAAGAAAAGAAAAGAAAAGAAAAGAAAAGAAAAGAAAAGAAAAGAAAAGAAAAGGAAAGAAAAGGAAAGAAAAGAAAAGAAAAGAAAAGAAAAGAAAAGAAAAGAAAAGAAAAGAAAAGAAAAGAAAAGAAAAGAAAAGAAAAGAAAAGAAAAGAAAAGAAAAGAAAAGAAAAGAAAAGAAAAGAAAAGAAAAGAAAAGAAAAGAAAAGAAAAGAAAAGAAAAGAAAAGAATATATATATATATATATATATATATATATATATATATATATATATATATATATATATTTGTCACCAAATATTCAAACTTGCAGTTATTACTGGTTACAAACTTTCTTAAAGTATACCGTACTTTTATGATGAAAGCGTTGATTTCATATAAGTTTTTTATCATATTTACAACAATAACAAAAATAAGGAAAGATATCAAAACAAGTGATAATCACTAAAGCGCTAATTCCTTTTTTTTTCAACAACAAAAAATCTGTAATCGAACCCTTAGTACATTACTGTTAACCTTCTTATCGGAGACAAATTTCCCACCAGTTTTTAGCTTCCTTCTTCTCTCCTTTTCTTTCTTTTATATTTCTTTTCCATTACGGCAATAATAAGCTTGGACACTTTGAATAAATCAATTATTCAATTAGCAGTAGTAAGTGTATTAACACCAATGGGACAGGATCAACGAAAGATCACGTTTTACTATTTAGGCAAACTTCTTTTTTTTTTTAGGCATTCGGTAACACAATGAATAATGTAATAGTAGAAGAAGAGCATAATATAGACAAAAAAATTACTTCTGACACTATTTGTTACTTTATCAAAATAATGAACAAATTAAATATGTTTATTTATTTTCCGTTTGAAAAAAGAAAAGTAATAAAAAAAAAACTGAGGCATGGAGCAATAATTAAACAACAGTTATAACTATTGTTTAATATATTCGTTTGTGAGTTATATGCCTATATACTGCATACGAATTAACACACTTCATCAGTCGTGACTATTCAATAATGACAAATCATTAAGGCATATTATCTTCTGATGATTATTCCCCCCAAAAACACAATACAAAGACAATTCAGTGTAAACTCATTTAGCTGAGGTTTTTTTGTTTTAAATTAAATACTTCATGTGGAATATTATGATTGCCATCGGCGAGCGTGACCCTAAATATGTTATCTTACACTTCGTATGTCCTCTGCGCCGATGCGCGCGCCTAGCCCTGTCAGGTTATAAATTATGCATATTGACCAGAAGCAGTACCCCAAGGTACACCAATGTCATCTGTATGTCTGTTTATTCCCATATGACACTAACATACATTAAAGCCACACGTGCACGCACACATAATATATACAAAAGAAATCGTTGCTTCTCTTTTTTTTTCTTATCTATCATGAGATTGATATTTGGTTCTTTACAAAAGTAAAGCTTATCAGCGGGCAGATCTTTTTTAGTGAAAGATTGCCTCCCGTGCTTACTGATAACATTAGGCTATACATGGTTGCTATGGGAATGATTTTTTTTTGGCATCAGTCATAACATGGCAGAAGGGAACCATGTCACGGTCATTTGTGCCCGACCTATATATGAGAAGTAAATCTCTCTTGGGCAGAAGTGGATGACTCGACTTGTGTACATAATATATGAATCAGAAATAAGCTTATGACGTATAGTTTGATGCATTAAAATATAGAATATGAGATATACCTTCAAGCTCAAAAATGTTGTATTTGCTAGATTTGTTTTTACAGAAACACTATTGGCTTTGCTTGTATTTCCTCGGTATTACGTGGTGTATGGAATGCTACGCATGTATATATATGAGAATGGAACGTATATCATTGGGAACTACAACGGTTGTCCTAATCTTTTAATCATACGGTAGATATGTTGTATTTGTTTCTAAGTAACCTAAAATCAAACAAGAATGACTTTGACAGTATCATACATAAATAATATGCATGAGACATAAACGTCATGCCGAGATGAAAAATTATGTAAAATTACAAAGGAGTATATAGGAAGTGTATGAATAGTAGAAATTTCATCACACATTATATGATGTTATATATAATGGTCATCAATAACGCAAGAACGATAGCACACAAAATCATATACACTGGAATTGGTGCCGTTTACTTTACGTTATACGCTCCATTGATCTTGTGACCTTCAACCGTTTTATTCAATATTACTACACAAATCTTTGAAGTCTTATGTCCCGTATAGATAGGCCTAACACTGTGACACACACCATATATGTTGCCAATTTGCCTTAAAAATGTCCTCATTCGTATTTAAAGAAATTATCTTTGGTATTTTTTTTTTTATTTTTTTTTAAAGTAGAACCAATTTCAATCATCAGCCTCAATTTATATGATAGAGAATTTTGCGATGAATAAACCTTCCGAATACATATAATGAAAATCATTCTTCGTTTGAGGGATATATCTTCGTTCAAAGGGGATATAGACCTGCCATTTTATTAATCTGTGATGATTAAATTCTTTATGATATTTTCGTTAATAATAAAACGCGGAGTTGACACTGAAACTTATGTCAGTATATGAGGTCATGCAGTCATAGGAAGAACTTCAATATTTGAGAGACGACATTTTATGAGACCGATCTCTATTAGAGGAAATACACGTTGATGTAAATGAAGAATACCAATAAACAAACTCAAGCATTATATATGGCTCGATAATGTCATATTTAGACTTGTTCAAGTCGTCGCCCCTTTTGTGCGAACTTGGAACATTAAATATAACGGTATCTCACCCGATACTCATGGTTCGTACAGTAACTGCTATGAGTATCGGCTGGATATCTCCTAAATGTTATAAGATTTGTGGAGGGAAAATCATAATTATGAGCACCTCTATATCACATATAGAACAATGGTGATAATTAGTAATGCTTCCTCTGTATGACATTCGTACCATTGGAATGATCACAAGAAATAGGTGATTATATCCGATGATTATGTGAGCCTAACCTCTGTGTCACCATCAATTGAGACACATCATGACATGACCATTTTGAACTACAGAAGTGGTTATACAACACCACAATTAGGGTGTGAAGTCTATTGGTTTTGTATAGTTTAGGATGAGTTCGAGAAATTCATTTTCTGACGCAAAAACCGTTTTGATCTTTCAACTTCAATTATTTTGGCATTTTGGTCTCTTATATTAATTGATATTTTTTAATACTGTAGCGAATTGGACAATAACGACCAATTAAAACTTAGTTCCTTGATCAATATGGTTGAAAATATTAGGTCAGTCGTCCCTAATAAAACTTACAAAGACCAAAAGATATACTAAAAATACCAAAATTATGTACATATTCTCCCTTTGTAAGACTTTTTGATAAAAAGATAAAACATGGGAGAGAAGCATCGTTTTAACCAAAGCGAAAATGTTCAAACTAGGGATTAAATGAATGTCCAAAAGCATAATAAAATATTCATTTGTGTTGCTGTTAATATTAAAAGTAGAAGACCGACCCCCACCCCCACCCCACCCCACCCCACCCCACCCCACCCTCTTAAATAAAACGAAATGAAGAAGATAAATAATGGGTATTGCCACTTGACTAATTGAAAAATGATTGCCTATCCAAATACAAAATCATTAAAAGGGGAAAAAACGTCATTTACTTTGGAGCATTTCGTAAAAGAAAAGATTCTATGAGGATTGCTTCGTGTCATTTCTATATAATTTGGCGAAATTTTAACTGAAGAGTTTTCTTCAAGATTCTAAGTGTAGAATAAGGTGACTGCTCTGGGCATTCATTAAAAATATATGCATTAATAAAAAAAATATATGCACAATTAGGTAGACATGTGTACCAGGAATTCTACAATGTGATAGCTCACAAAATATATATGCACGAATTTAGGTGTAGAATAAACTTGTATTTTCCTGGAGAACTTATTTTTGGATATCTTTGAGTCCCCAAAGTTTTTTTTTTTTAAACTTTGCAATATTTCAGCTCTCTTCTCAGTTTCTGTTTATCATTTTACTTATAAAATACTAAAATATGTTCAGTCTGATAATTCATCGCAAATGTTGTAAAGCATATCAAATTTTCTCCCAAAAAGATCATTGAAAATGTAACCGACGCTACATTCTGTGCTGCAACAGACGAAACATCGACAGTTATTTGCGCCGATAGTTATTACCCCCCCCCCTTCTTTTCACTAGAAGTAAACCGTTAAAGTTGATCAATTACATTGCTTTGAAATGAACACAGAAAAGTACGGTACCTGCAAACAGGCTATAACAAACAAGGGTGAATTCCCCCCCCCCCTCCTCCCCGCCTTCTCAGAGTAAGCCCGTCCTGAAATTGATTTGGAAGCTTAATTAGCTGTAAATAAGTTTGACCATAACTGTGTACACAGCGGTCATTCCTTACTTTGTATACAGCCGCTAATATGTATCGTTTATTTCCATATCTTCCGACACCCATGGTTACAGCAACGACCTCACCCGATCCCACACACCCCTCCCGCCCACCCCCACCCTAACCACACCCCACCTCTACAAACTTCATTGTCAGTAGTTTGTAAGAATGAAAGCAGAATACATGTAAGAATCAAAGTAAAGTGAAAGTGTCAAACGAATTACATGAAATGAACGTGTATCCATTGGGGAAGGGGGGGGGGGGGTGGAGGCGTCGATATACACATATGGACAGCGTATATTACATCGCTTTAATAATAATAATAATAATAATAATGACTGTTATTTATATAGCGCAGGTATCCAGAGCACAAGGCAATGTTCAAATGCGCTCCCAAAACAAGTTAATCACGTGTCATCTCAGAGATAAAAAAGAAACTAGATAATGATTATACACACCAACCAATTCCCTGCAAACCCTAGGAGGAACTTGCTACAAGATCACAAGAACAAGTTGATCGAAAATCTTTTCTAAAGAAAGGTACCTCGACTCTCACCACCAACCTAGCCCACCAACCCACCCCCACCTATCCATTCCTTTATAAACTAAAGAAGGATAAAAAAATTGAATACAAATTCCAAACCACAGTGAAATATGGACGAGTTGATTAAACACACGTTTGCTAAAACATTGCAGTGACCTGTTAGCATTATGCATATACATAAAACAAAACGACTGTAAGAGTACAGCGAACACTTAACATGTCTGTGCGATAAAATGAATCATTTCTATATTTTTTTTTCCAGGGTAAAGTTATTAGTATTATTATCATTCCTTTTTTTTTAATTCGTCTTCTTCTTCTTCTTAAGACCTTAATATTTTCGTTCTTGGCTGAAGAATCAGTTGATTTGCCTCTTTTTCTCTTTTCTTTCCCTTTTTCCAAAACTTTCATTCGTATCTGATGCTCTTGGCGAAAGTCATCTTAATGGAGATAATGGACAAAAGTGAGTAGTGTGAATTACACGCGCCCTTGGTTACTAACGGTTCGTTTTCTCATAAAACCCAAGGTTTTGAATAAGAAAACCAATCCACTTATTTAATTTCCATCAGTTCCGAACGTCAGTTTTAATACAATTTCTACTGAACAATAGGGTTCAATCTTTTTGTAAAATGTTCTTATTTAGGAAGACCAAAGGAGATAGATAGAAAGAGGGAGAGAGAGAGAGAGATAAAATGGAAATGGTTACTTTCGTTCAATATATAATTTAAAAGATGTTTTGTTATAAAAAAAAAAGGTTCAATCAAGTCAAATTAACTTCTATGGATGTTCTCATTTTTTTTTTAAAACATTGAACCAAAATGAAAAAGAGTAAAGAAAGGACGTCTTGATTTGAACAGTATAATATTTCCATCCTTTCAAACCATATAATAAAATTATCATTCACAATTATCAAGGTCAGGATATAGTATTTCCCTGCTTTTATGTTACTAGCCATGAAGGCTAGGGGAGGCAAGAAACTGACCACACATTTCGTCCAAATTTATCATTTTATTTCTGAAAAGGAAAAAAGGTTTCGACACTGTGGAAAATTTTCATATATATATATATATATATATATGTCGAGTAATCGGAATATAATACTACCCCCCCCCCCCCCGCTTCTCCTTTCCCCTCTCCCTTCCACGTCCACTCCCTCGCTTTCTCTCTCCCGTGACCTATATACAGTATAGTTTCTTACTTAAGTTGCCGTTTGGGGTCGACCTGCACTATTTTAGGCCTATCTTTCAAAACTTTACAGTTTTATTGCTGGGTATAGTATCACTGTGATCAAGTCATGTAATGTTTTCACTTGTTTCTATTGGACATCTCTCAACCTAAACATAAACAAGAGATACATGTGGATAATATTTTCTTTTGCTTAATTTGTAAACCTTTGAAGTCAACAAATTTTTTTAAACTCTGGTACGTTTTTAGGTTGAGTTCGAGAAAAGGGTATTTCATCTGTTGGTCGAGTAGATGGGTAACATCATATTGTATCGGAAGCAAATTTAACGCAAAAACAATGCAAAATACAGCTTGTCAACACAAGTGAAGCATGCAGTTAGTATTTAGTTTTTGTCACCCGCATTCAAATCAGTTAACGGTAATAACAACATCAACAGATCCTATTCTTATGTGCATTGAAATTGCACACGGAAGACCACGTGGGACAAACCCCGGTGTAAAACATACAATCCATTGGGCCGAATCCGGGATATAGTACAGGCGGCGAGGTGAAATCGCTGAAACCGACCCCTAAGGAGGTGAGTCTGGGGTTATCCCCCAGGAACCGGCTCTCATGAAGGTGAATTTGGGGTTATCCCTCTCCCCCCCCCCCCAAAAAAAAAGAGAAAATTGTTAGATGTTAAAGGGTGAATTCTGGGGTATAGATTTAAATCATAAATTAGGTATATATACAAAAACAAGTTTGTGCTAGCAACTACTTTTGAATATTTGTATGAGGTGGTATTTAGCCGGGTTGGGGGGGGGGTGTAGCCCCAAACACCCCGCCTTAGATTCGTGCCTGAAATACGCTTATATATTGCAATATAATATGCGAAACAAATTAAATACTACAACAGCTATGAATTCGAATACGCGTGTTTATTCTAAACCAATCACAAGACTTGTGTTAGCCAATATGGTCATATCATATATATGGAATAAATGCGAGCATTAAATCAGCGAATCCAGCGTCAGATGCGCAACTTTAAATATCGAAGTACATCCACATCAACCACTCCTCGGTGTTTCCCATCCGGTATATATTCCATTTTAAAAACGCGTATGTAATTCGATTTAATATGCGTATATATATTCGAACAATTGCGCGTATATGTTCCATTTTAACAAGTTCGTATATACGCGTACGTACATCCAAAGTATTACGCGTATGTAATCTCCATTTAAAAACGCGTAAATATCTGATGTTATATGATTTATGTAGATTTCGTTTCCACAACTTTGAGTCCCCAAATTATTGAGGTTTCATGTCATACGAATAAACTGTTTCAACGAGAATCGAGAGTAGCCGCAAGTTAGGATTGGCTGTAATTTGGGGTGACCATAATTTTGAAATGTCTTACCTGTTTGTGAGCAAAACACTTGACGATCGTGAGGCTTCAGTCTGTATATAGACAATCAGACCAGGGAAAAAAATTCAACCGATCTGGATTTCGGATCCGGGTGAAATAAAGCGTAAGTCTGTTATGCTTTATAGTATTACGTAATTGAATTGATCTTACTCTGTTGACTAAACTACGGAATAACAATTGAAATATCTCCCCCTGCGCATTCATGAAACACTAACATGACAGGAAAATGCAGTTACTTGCTGTGCTCATCATATTAAATTTATTGGAGCGTTAATAATACCACTTTCAACTCTGTCTGTATTTTATTATTATATTTATAGATTCTTAGTATTTTATTTTTTTTAGACATATATATCTATATAAATACATATTTTTAATGTATCTCTCTTACTTAAGCTTCTATCTGAGATCATAAGAGGTAAAATATAATATGTGAAATCAAACAACAGGAATGACTTTTGCTAAAAGGGTTGAATTATGCATGATTCTTCAATACCCTTGGAAACTGAAAGCGATTCAGAAGGAAAAAACAGGTCGAAACAGAACGATGATAATGATTTCATATTTCTCTCAACGTAAATATTGTCCTTATCAATTTCCATCTCATGAATCAAACCGATTCAGTGGCTTGACGAGTAAACGAGAACGATTCTGAGGACGCCGGAAACTACTATAATGATGAACTTAATCAACTGACCTTTCCTAACGCTATAAGCTTGATATTTCTTCCCTGCCGCCCCAGCCCCTGTACCTGACCTGCCCAACCCCCTCACCGACGTGAAAGAATCAAACCTACAAGGAATTGCTCGTAAAAACTTTTCCTAATTCCCTCATCTTAGACGATTATGGCCGTGTACGTGGACTTTATTTGAACCAAATAAACTGAGAAAAAGAAGTAGAAGAAAAAATAAAGGCAGTTACATGCGGCATATATATATTCATCTGAAAATTACCAACAGTACAATATTGTCCTTCACACCCTTTCCCACTCCCCCCCCCACTCCCTCATAATTCACACACACACAATAAAGAAAGAGTCACTCCCGCTAAACTTTGAAAATAAAATATGTCCCTAAAAACTCTCCCTTCATGAATTTGTAGTCAGTTATATGACCGTTATAACATGGACCAAGAAAACGAAATTAATTAAAGCGCTGCAAACTAATTCATATAGAGTTTTTCTAACGGTAACGGACCATCCTTTTATCCCCTTCCCCTCCATTGCCGACCTAAATTGAAGAAGAAAAAACTGTGCCTCAAATTTAGCCAAATGTGACCATAAACATGGACTATTATATAAAATGAATAAAAAAATCCATTAAAACGCTGCATACACTACTTGAATTCAGGACGTGAAATTGAATACAAATTGGCTGTTTAACATATTCAGGAGTGGACGTGGACGTGAAAGTATATGTTGTCAATCAAACTAAAACAAAAATCATCTAATACTTAAAGTGACACCATCGGCAAGAAAAGTGGGTATACCTAATTTAGTTGCAGCCATTTAAAGCTTTAGCCGTTAGTCAATACATTTTGACCAAATTCTAAAGCTGGAACTGCAAGGCTCAGGGTAGTGAAATGTATTTTGTGAGTTTCTGTAGTGTAGTCTGTTATGTAATATTTGGTGTAACTTTGTTTGGCAATACTTCAAATTGTTCAGATCCAGCTGCTTATTTATTCGTCCACGTTTGAACGAAGTCCTTGCGTGATTCGCTTGTTGAACCCTCGTGATTTTGTGTTACGTAATTAGTCCTTTTCAGTGTCCATTTGGTATACATATATTGCGCGCACACGAAAAAAAGGACTACTGGCGTTAGTTGCGTCTACTAGTATATTTTACATGCCAGATATTTAGCCATCTTAAAGTACTTGTATCTTGTGAAATGGTTAGAAAGTTTTGCTGTGTGTAATAGGGACCAGTTGAAGTGGTTTTTTGATGTTCTTGATGTTAATGGGATAAAAGAGGTATAGTGGTGCTTATACATAATAAGTTAAAATGCTTTCTTCGTGTGTGTTTGCTGGTTGACGTTTGTGCAATAGTGAAATTTGTCTAGTTTTATTTGTGCCAAAAACAAACTATATAATGACAAATTGTTGTATTAAGTACTGTAAGTATTCTATTTTTGTATTTCGATAGTTTTACGGAGCCATGGAGTCTTTGCGTCTGCGAATAGAATAAATTTGCGGTAACTCCGACTTCTGCATACTCGTCCTTATTTTCGTCTCGCCACGACCGTTACACTCAGTGTAGAGAAGAGCTAACAGCAACCAACGTATAATTGGAATCGAAATCTACCCCCACAGTTAACATGCAACGAAAAACTTTTCACGAAGGAGGTATATTACTCTGGCCGGATATCTGTGTTATAAACACCCCCACACGCCCGCCAAACATTTCGACTTGGTCGAGCTACCGAAGATTGGCACAATGTAATTTTCCCTAACCAATCGGGTCTTTCTATATACTCATTGTATGATGATCAACATCATTGAAAAGATACGTTTTTTTAATGTTTTTCATTGTTAATTATTGGTAATCATTATTAGGATTGGCAGGTAGTGAGGCTACACATAAATAACCCATGTATTACCCTTGCATCATTATACACATGCTGCTGTTATCTATACTATGTACCGAACAATGATCACGACTGGCCTATACCGGCCAAGATCGACCTCCTCCAAGTTGGTTGCTAAGGGTTTGAACAGACTTTGTGTGCCATGCTTAAAAATGACGTAGTACATACTAAATCTATATAGGATTACACATTGTAGGCTATACAACGCTAACAAAACGACTTGTTTTCCAAGCTGATACCTCACCTTGCCTAGTAAGCTATACATTCACATATACCGTACCTATTCCACTATGCTTCGATCAGAATTTGTCCATACTACTATATAAGCTCAGAATACAACTTTTCTACCCACTCTACGATATATATATATATCTATATATATATATATATATATATATATATATATATATATATATATATACATATAAATATATATATATATATGTATATATATATATATATACATATATATATATATACATATATATATATATATATATATATATTTATATAAATACTTCGCTAAGATAACACAATATGTACACTATAGGGTAACGCCATTCATCCTCTACCATACTATAGTTAAAACAGAGCCTATAATGATCACACGTCAGTCTTCCACCAAGTCAAGCCTTAGGGTATCTTTGACTCAGCCTCTAGCATCACCGTTCGTGTAAGTCCACTGAGCTGCGATCACATCACATACATTCAAGCTTTAATACCGCATCTGTATTCTCAAGCTTTTGTCCTGTCTCTTTAGACTTTTATAATATTTTTATTATATTATTATATAATAATTTTCAATGAACAAAAAGAAAACATAAACTATTAAATAAAAGACAATAAAGAAATAGAAAAATAAAAATATCTGTTGACTTAATCAGTATCAAGTTTGACATTGCTCATAGCTAATTATAGAGAGAAATATAGCAAATGTGTCCGCCGCCCATTTTCTTTTTCCCATTTCGTTTTCTTTCGTTTTACGGATTTAAAAAAAAAAAATTAGCGAATGATCACAGAACGCCATCGATGGATGTCCTTATTTGATGTCAGTCAACTGAAGACATATTTTGTCTGATTTTATAATTTCAGACAGCTCGCGGCTTTTTCATCATGCTTGTCCACTTTTCAAAGGCAAATTGTCGAGTCCAGATTTTATTGATTTTTAATTATGCCTGATTTGCTAGCTGTGTTAGCAAGCCACTTGTTTTTTCAGGTTCTGTCAAACAGTGTAAATTGCTAAATATGATTTTAAAGGTAAACTACATTCACCCTTAATATTTTGAAAGCGACATAATCGACCATAAATGTTTTGTTTCTATGTTAAGGCTTATTTTCTTTTCCACCGTCTTTCACAAAACGCATTTCATCAAGATATTGATTTTTCTCCCCCCTCTGTAATTATATATGTTCTAGTTCATTGTTTACGTATTTCTATTTTACTAAACAGAACACAAGGACACTACGGGATATACTGATATGTATACAAACAGTCCGAACTGGGCAAAAGTAAAGATAAAGTTGTAATTATTCATAAATAACTGAAGTATTCATAATACGCAAATGACGTCACAACAACTTTCCTCTCTTTTCTCTTCAGAGTGTTCGAGACTAATAACAATACCCACGTGTCTTGTCGTGGTCTCGGAGAACATTCCAAAAGAGATTTTCACGCCGAAAACGTGGAAGCGATCATTGCTGTAATGATTCCTACAACATGTTCCAGTATTGCTTTGGCCGATATTTTTCAGAAGTGGTATAATTAATCTAGGCGTCCTTGGCCCCCTCCCGACTGTCTATTTCAAATTAATATCCTATAACAAAACATGCAGTCCATTAAATTGAAGCGATGAATAAAGAAATATAAAACAGAATTTTATTTCTTTTTTCATTATTTTGATTTGTATCTGATTCACGCTATCGTGTCAAAAAGACCCGGGCGACGTTTTGATGTTGTAAAAATATCATTGAAATAAAAGCCCTCCCCCTTCTCCCTTCCCCCTTCCCATCCCTCCTCCCCTCTCTCACTCAATCATCAGCGCCGTCCTAGCGGTAATCAAACTCATGCATTTCCATCTGAAAACGAAAAATTGATAATATCTGTAGGGACATAAATTGTGTATCTACCACATTTCCAAGTTTCTCTTTTATATTTTTTATCTTAATGAGTTGAAGTAAACTTTCGTCCTTTTTCTCCTTCTTCTCTGCAATTAAGTAACTTCTTCATCTTTCCTTTACCTGGGGCAAGATAAAGTTTTTTGTCATTTGCGAAACATTGGACGTAGGAGTTACTCATACCGTTAATGTCATGTTTTCACAGTGTCAAAATAGATTCTTGTCAATCTTAAACAAAAATGGAAGTTTGCGCGGTGTGTCACCTGAAGCTAGCTGTTTCTGACTTGTGTTTATTTCTTTTCTTTCAAAGAACTTGAAGGAAAACAAAGTGATTTATATGTGCTAATACCAAGACTATAGTTCATACATAACTTAAGGTAAGTCGAGGAAATGCCCCGCAACCCTCCCCCCCCCCCCCAACGTCACTCTTTGATATATTCTTTACGAACAAGGGAGGCGAGAAAATATTCACTCCGCCGGCAGTTTTAATCTATAAAAAAAAAAACATTTTTCGCAGTCCGCGCCAACATGACCAATAAATCGCCATCCCTTCCCTCTCTTGTTATGATCGACAGTTTCTAACACAACGAAAGACAAAGTTACCGGTGGCAAGCGTGAACAATTTTATTTTTTTTGTCCGTCTTTAACGACTAAGGCGATTTAAAACTTCCACTTATTAGTTTCAAAATGAATTAACTTTCCGTTATTAAAGTGGGAAGCGTTTTGTCGAATATAATTTAAGCCATCAATTATGGATACTAAATAGTGCAAAGAAAATAGAGTTATTAGATCTTCGAATGGCGTTCCATGCATACAGTGGGCATAGTTGGCCTAAATATGCCCATCAAAATATAGGCGGATGTGACCATTTCTTTCTAATTTCTTTTCTTGTGTGAATGTTTCATTATTTTCGATAAATAACTTTATTAGATTTTAAACACGTTATTTTGCAGAGTTTAGCAGAGATTTGAATATGCTTCAACCCCCCCCCCCCCCCCCCGCCAACCAGAATAAAAACGGGAGAAAATCTTGTCTTATAAAGTAGCCTTTAAACGACAAAAGTGTGGGAAATTGAAGCTTTGTATTTTTTTGCAAATCACCAAGCATTTAATACAGCTTTTGTTTTGATTGTCATTGTTATTACATATTAGTCCGTTTCGAGATCTGACTCGGTCGTTTTTACAAGGTCATTTCCCCGATTACCGATAACTGTACAATGGCAATCCTTCTCCTTCTCCGCTGATAAGTGCAATTAAAGGCAAATATTACAGCTTGTCATCATCTGTAACAATTTAAAATTTCGCCATCAGTGTCTAGTTAAATTCATTTGTTAGTCTCCTTTATTGGATAAAGAAATGACTATGGCGATGTATCTCTGAATAAAGCCATTTTGAAGCGGTTTTAATTATGTATAGCCCCATAGTTGGATGATAAGCCGCTTCTCACAAGTTTAATGAATCCTGTGACGAGTTATAGTCAAAAATTAAGATTGAATGTAATAAGATGAAACTAAGACGTCTAGTCCTCCTTATTCTTTTGTGAGTGATCAAATATTTTAGTACGATTCTTTGAAAATAAATTCGTCGACCAGACACTTTCCCTAAATTGAAGTTAACCGCATAATAAAAAAGGCCGAATCAAAGGTTTTATACAAAATGGTAGCGATTCTCCGTGATTGTTTTAAGTAATGCTCAGTGACTTACCACTTAAATGAACTGGTTAGTGGTATAAGATTCCGGTATATCTATGTGGTGTATATATGCGAAAATATTACGCAACTCCGTGTCAGGAGCAGTGGTCTGTGGCCAGGTGGTTCTGACGTAGATTTCATACCAATATATATATATATATATATATATATATATATATATATATATGTACATATATATGTACATATATGTATATGTATATATATATATATGTATATATATATATATATATATATACATACATAAGACACAATTTACATACAACCAGCGGGGACATGGGTACAATATGGCAAAAAAATAACTTTCATTGATCGGTTTTCATCAAAATAGTTGATATTGTTAAGAAATACTGCAGTATATAAGTTGTTCTGTAACATCCCACATTCAGTATATATCTTTCAAAGTTTAGAGAATAGAATTTTGGCTATACCCTACCGGCAAAGAAAATCAAAAGTATGATTTTAAAAGTACTGCCACCCACCTGGCTCGCCTCCGCTCTTATATGTATATTATATATCTATAGAATTTCCCTTCATTAAATTGCAAGATACATCTACATTCCAAACTGACGTAGAACAATAGAATAAGATTCTTTTGCCCCCATTTTGGAACTGCCTACTGATGGTAACAACCTTTATCTTTAAATATACAAAACGAGAATTCCATTAAAGTTTAATGACATGATAACAATTACACGATAATGTGTTTTCAAGGACGTGAATTTCATTACCAATCATATGATATGTTGTTGAAGAAACAAATATACTAAACTAAAAAATGTATTACAAATTGTTCATCGATGTATATATGCGAGATTAATACGTAAAAAATGCATAAACTATGTAAACTGTTGATGTCAGGAAATATTACCGAAGCATATGTTTAGGCAATAGCGGTCTTTCAAACGTAAATATTTCTTGTTATACTAATAACATATACTTGGTGTAGGTGAAGCGAATATCTGTTGCTATCAGCTGTTTTTGTATATTTTTTTTTCTGGGGGGGGGGGATTTTCCGTCCGTTTTATTATTATTACATTGCATTATTACATTAATTACAAGTATATTTTGACATTATGTTGTGTATTTAATCTCAGAGCTTAGAATTCGGTCCTCAGTCATATCTTCCAAATCCAATCTTATGCCAAGCTCGGAAAATCCCCTTTCCCCATGGACATGGGTGTGACCCATTTTGTGTTTCAGGAAATTTTATAAAAAGAAAATATGAGGTCATCTACGATTCATTTTTTGGAAGACATTCAGTGATACACACACTGTTACTTTCTTCGTGTAGCTATAGAGCCAGATTACATCTTTGCCAGAAAATATAATTAATGAACGCGTGAATCGCAATATAAGATAATCACATTCGTATGTCATAAATTGTTAGCCTATACGTGACTTTATATACATGTCGCGGTGCTTACCAACCCGTTGCATACAACTATTACCATTAATTACCTTTTCGCGTTTCATAATATATTACTATCATTTACGTGTTTAGATGTTCCAATATGAGGATTACCAAACATCTGTTAATTTTGACTCAGAAAATAGAAAATTGATGTTCGTTAAGAACCCATACATTGTTTACATGAATTAGATTCACGGGACACATACGATTGACTGCGGGAGAAACAACGCTCACAACATGAACATTTGAGAATTGCGAGAGCGAAATCGTATGACGTGGCGCTCTTTGATTTTCCCTTGTACGGAATAACACGTTCATACCTCTTGCAAATCTTTCTTCACGACATCGAGTAGAAACATGAGTGGTTGGTTGATGTATGTATGTGTGGATGTATGTATGTATTTATTTTAGATCCTCCTGCAAGCAGGAACTCGTGAAGAAGCCATCATTGGCTTATCAAAGCCGCAAGCTGACCGAAGTCAGTCTCTTAGATTCTTATATAACGTCCATGATTATGAATTGTTAATTGTCAACAACTCTGTAACTGGACGACATACATTAATCTTGGAGTAACTCGAATTAGGGACCTTATGATTGCAAGGCACCGGCGTTAACCACTGAGCTAACACTCATTACACTTCTTACATTGTTTGATCCATCCATCCATCCATCCATCCATCCATCCATCCATCCATCCATCCATCCATCCATCCGTCCGTCCGTCCGTCCGTCCGTCCGTCCGTCCGTCCGTCCGTCCGTCCGTCCGTCCGTCCGTCCGTCCGTCCGTCCGTCCGTCCGTCCGTCCGTCCGTCCGTCCGTCCGTCCGTCCGTCCGTCCGTCCGTCCGTCCGTCCGTCCGTCCGTCCGTCCGTCCGTCCGTCCGTCCGTCCGTCCGTCCGTCCGTCCGTCCGTCCGTCCGTCCGTCCGTCCGTCCGTCCGTCCGTCCGTCCGTCCGTCCGTCCGTCCGTCCGTCCGTCCGTCCGTCCGTCCGTCCGTCCGTCCGTCCGTCCGTCCGTCCGTCCGTCCGCCCGCCCGCCCGCCCACCCTTCCATCCATCCATCCATCCATCCATTCATTCATTCATTCATGCATCGTTCAGTCATTCGTTCGTTCGTTCTTTCATTCATTCATTCGCTGTTCTTAATTTATATGTTATTTTGATGGGATCATTTTCGATCACGAATTTTTGATTTAGAGTAGGCTTTCTACACCATCGGTTTTTAAAAGTAAACTGGTTGTTGTTACTATCCGAATCAGTAGTATTTACTCACGTTCCATAAACTACTTAGATTGCAAATTTTGTATTCCGCGACATGTATAAACCTGAGACGTAACTAATGCGAGGGGAACGCTCCATTCTAACTGCTCCACTCATGTTATACCCCTTTTCACTCCAGCTCACCACCAGCTCATCAATAAAGCGGTTTAGATGCGGAACTAAAGAGAGATGTTTTACTTTTGTTTTAATTGGTAAGACCAAATCTTCGCTGACAACGATTAAACATACATACCTACTCACCCCCCCCCCCCCCCCGCCCCCGCAAAACTTAGCAAGCTGTTTCCCGATAGATTACTAATTTTCAATTTCTGTAAAGCTTATCCCGTATTAGAAAAAAAAATCGAACAAGTCCCTGCCTGTGATTAACTTCTTAGAAGCAAGCCAATTCCCTCTCCTTTGGAACAAACTTGTGAAATTCGAACTATTCTAATTACTGTACTAAGGATTTATGTATTTTTTTTGGGAAGAATTTCTGAATACTGTAGCCGAAACTAGACCCTCAATTTGCCTATTTATAATGATTTCAAAATGTGAGGATGGATTTTTAATTGGAGCCGAGTGACAATCAACGCGCAGCAATTATAGAAATTGCTGTGATTAATTGGAAGAGAGTGACAACGAGCTACAGTACCGCGTTTGTATATAAGCGCCCCATGTTTTACTCTTCCATAAATGCCGCTGATGTAGGTGGTGGTAACATATGGATAATTATGGAACGCGAAAAGGGAACAAATTATTTTGTTGCTTAAACGAAGTTTGTTGTCGTCTAAACTAACGTTGTTACTGCTGTTTTACCATGTTACTGTTCAAACTCACGTTGATGCCTAAACTTAAACATTGATGTTTAAACTCCCTTTGATGTATAAACTCACGTTGATGTATAAACGTACGATGCTATCTAAAGTTCCGTTGTTTTGTAAACTTAGTTGCTGTCATCGGCGCTGCTCAACAATTGATCTCACGAAATTCAACAATCGTCATCAGTGCACGAGATACCTACTACTATTACAGGCTAGTGCCATAGTGGTATTCGTAGCCAACACTATATGTTCTGTCTGAAATCTCAACAATGGAAAGGCTACTCTACAGTCTAGACTGCTCATATAAGCGAGTGGTCAATAACTTCGTTCGTGAAGGGGTCAATTTAAGAAATTAGTTACTTTACTGAATGAATATAGTAACCATACTGTTTTAAGTGTAATCCTCAAAGTTATTAGCTTGACTTGATTAGATTAGCTTGGGATAGACGGAATTAGTCTATAAGCCTAGTTTATCCTATGTCATACCCTAGTGCTAGCTAGGCTTAGGCCTGATCGTCGTACAGTCACTATACTGATAACCCTTAAAGCTAGTTAGGATAGGGCCTAGCTCTGTTGTATTAGTACTACTAAAGTACTACGTAGCTCAAGTTCTTTTTAATTCCGTGCTGCAGTGCACCAACAATTGAAGGACGCCACAATGCCTGTGCCATGTAACTAACTTTCACACCAACCCCCTAAAAACAATTCAGGCCTTGATAAATCTAAAAGCCACAATTGTGAGACAGGAAAATGAGGCCGCTTTGCCATTTTCAACGGTTGTCAAGTAATGTGTGTGTTACAACTGGGAATGAACGCAGTGAACATGTGCCCTCCGGACGCACTTTCCATAGGTTTCTTTTCTGCAACACAAAGTCAATTGGCATTTGCACATTTATCACAGTGTCTAATGGGCATTCGGTTGGCATTCGTTTTGGTGGGATTTGTTGCACCACCAGTGCGTTACGTCACAGAGTACGTGTTCGACTAACGACCAAATCACATGCATGGTTTTCTTTCCTTCCGTCAGTGGGTGGATATGAAGGTCTGTGTATGGATACATTGCAAGCTGTCCTGCTGCTTAACGGAAGAAATAATGTCTCGAAATATGGTCACTCTGCGTGACTTAACGTTGTAAATTATTAGCATACCGATCGTCAACAAAGTTTTCTCGCTACACAGTTAATTCCATCTCGCAAAATAGTTGACAATATTATTGCAGATTTTCAACCGATATCAGTAGGTTCCGGTCGTTAAAACCTACCGCATTATTTCCGTAAGGTTTGAATCTGATAAGTTATGGGTACGAGTACGGAGTCCGACCCACTAGGTATGACGTTCAGGCCCAACTATCACATTACAGCAATGATTAATGATAACATTGTGACATGCTCAGTAGAAAAAAAAAAGTTTAAAGAAACACTTCTGCAAAGAGTTACTTTAATTTTCATTTATATTTTGTCCAGGTTTGGTATAGTACCATCACTGCAATGTTGTGGAAGGTGGATCAGGCAAGAAGAAATGGTTTGACACTGAAACCTTGCAACTCAATGCCTATTTGTGAATGGAACACTTTCATTGCCAATTTTTCTATCCAACCTGTGTGAGTGTGTGAGGTAAAGTGGACAATACAGAGCTTCTCCAAACAAGCTACGACTTAGGATCAAACTCTACACCCTCCCTTCTCAGCGTGCAGACCTACATGTGGAATGAAGGGAACACTGCAAGGGCTTGTCAGTGTCCTGATAAAATTCATCTCTCCATAACAATGTTTTGTACAATAATGAACATAAAAAGCCTCCTGTAACTCCTGTCCATGAAGTCTGCAACTGTTTTATTACTATTATTGTTATTATTATTATTATTATTAACTCCCTTTACAGCAGCAAGCAGAACGACTTCCGTTTTACGTACTCGTTATTTGGCAACATTTAGTGCTGCAGCAGAATGACTAAAGCACTCCCCCAAAAGGCACACAGCGAGTAAGATTTATCCTCGTTTGACAATAATATTGCAGCAGAATTGTTTTCCTTCATATTTGGTCATTTTGTGACTGTAAATATTGTATATTAATCGAATAAATTCGCTTGATTATTTTGGAAGCTGCTGGTGTCATAAGTGAATATAATCGATGCATGCTCCTTTATTATTACGGATTCTTTGTTTGGCTGCGGTATTGTGAATGGAACACTTCTGGTGCGGAATTGCTCATCACAAACACCATTCGAATGATTTCCGGTGTTTTAATTATTTATTGGAGGCAGGTCTGACAAGAGGGGTAGTCGGGGTAGGGGTGGTTGAGGGTAGACATACCTTGGTCAATTTGGGTCGCCCAGGAAAAGGTGTGGTAAGGAGGGTTTAAAGGATCTCATACCTTTCAATAAAAAAACAAAATTCGCATAGCACCTTCCATCGTTGCTAATAATCTCAAATGTATTCCACTAAAACCATTTTGTACCAACAACATCACAGCACTTCACCACTGATAATGTGAAAACGATAAAGAGAAACGAAAGACAAAAGAAGATATAAAACATAGACATAAGACACCAATAAAGAGAAAATCGTAAAGCTTACAACAATCACGATCATGGAATTAGTAGGTTTCTAGTAATGTTTGTGTTTACAAGTTGTGTATGTACAACAACAAAATTAGCATATCACCTTCCATCGTTGCTTGCAATCTCAAACGCATTCCAGAAAAAAAATGAGCAAAAAGGAAACATTTGTGTGCGATTTGCGTCGTTAACAACAATTTCACAACACTTCACGAATATCATAAGAAAATGAGAAAACCTGTGTCGTTAAAATGTTTGTGTTTATTACAAGTTGTGACTATGAGATAGCTAGATATATGGAAGTCTTCATATATTGAAGTGTTTGCTATATATCGTGTACTTGTGTATGCAATTATCTACGATTCATAACAAAATATACGTCATTTTTTTCTGTAATGCCTAACAACAGGACTGGAATTGAGGGCTAATATATTTTAGACTGAAATACAGACAATAAGAAAAACAGAAAGAATTTTCTTTGTTCTTCACTTTGCTCTGTCTTTTGAAACATTTCAAGAAAGGACCGTGCGTATATACATCGTGGTTTAGGTACACGGAGACTACTGAGGACAGAATTATATACAGACTACTATAGATCTCTCATTTGTAAATCTAAAGTTACGAACATGGATATAGAATACAATGTTCTCAATAGTTAATGTGTAATCATTTCAATGTTGGGTTGCTATAACGAATGGCAGACTTTACCACTGACTCTTCTGAAAAACATAAAGATATAGACCCAAATTAATATTTTCTGAGGTGTACAAATCTATGGTTCCCGTTTACGTCAATTTATTACAATCAACTTAAATAGCACAAGGGGAAAACTCGTGGTTCGACTATATACCAAAGTAAGATAGAAAATTAATTGAAGTAATTATATCACGAAATTATATATCTTGTACGTTGATGAACACACCGCCTAAAAAATTATCATCCCGTCCTGTTACATGGATCATCTCACCATTAGAACATGTTATGATGCTCCCAACCCCACCCTCGTTCCTTGTGAAATCCATGTTTGTGATACCCGCCATAATCTACAACATTCATAGCTGGGTTGTCAACAGAGCTACGTCAACTGTCTTAGTTTCTCTTACGTCGTTATCGGTAAAGCGAATGGGACACTTGTCGCGAAGAGTTTGCGGTAACCTCTGACAAGCCTCAACTACAAAAGGACTTAACAAATTGGCGTCCACCAAGTCTTTGCAAGGGAACAACAGACTGATTACGATTCCAACGAACAAACTCGACAGACAAGATACCACAGCGAAATAAAAAAATGAGATGGAGTAAAGCCTTGTTATACCGGTACGGCTGTCTTCCATGTCAAATGGCATGTTGGTAGCTATTGAATGGGAATCAGACGCAGTTAGGGTAGTCATTGTGGTGGTCGTAAAGATGAATGTATCGTTAACAGGACAACGATCATTCGATAAAGGGAGAGGGGTGGAGATAGGAGGGTATATGACACTTCCTATTAGAATCCAAGTACCAATAAGGGCTCCCGTGATAATACCAGCTGTAGCACCATTTGTGTTCCCCCATGGTATTAGGATTCCTAACAAAAACACGCCTGCCACAGCACCTCCGTGGGCCCCAATAAGGCCATGACCGAGCGGAATGACCATACTGCCTGCGACTGAAGCAAATCCTGCCATTAGCATGAACATTAATCCACAAATAACTGATACCATTTTCATTATTTTAGTAAACTTTGCATCTGAAAGCTGCGGCCATAATTTCTTAATTCCTCCCTCCCCTACCACAGTTACAATGCCATTAATAGCGGTTGAGATGGTGCTTAGGGATGCACTACAGACCGCACTCACAATAAGACCTGTGAGCCCAGGAACACTTCTAAATACTTCGACTGCAAAGAAAGGTACAATTTGATCAGCTTTTGCAATAAAACCATTTTTAAGAGGATCGCACCGGAAGTAGAAAGCATAAATTACAATACCCGACAAGACTGCTAACATTTCCAGTACTGCCACTAAACATATCCCACAAAATGTTGCAATTTCAGCGCTCCTTAAATCTTTGCAGGTTAAGAACCTTTGAGCTTGATTTTGATTGGTTCCCACATACGTCAACACAAGAAATATTCCGCCAATAGAAGTACTCCAGAAGGATAGTCTGATGGTAGGATCTGGACGAAAGTCAAAAGCGAATGTTCTGTTTCCCTCGATTGCCCTGGACCAAACCTCTTCGATTCCACCGACCTTTATACATCCCACAATAATAATAAGGATGAAACCGATCACCATTATCGAGCTCTGGTGACGAGAAAAAGAAAGAAGAGAATAGGAGCATAAGAATTGTTAGAATGGCACCAAATACACGGATTTATGCCTGAAAATGGTTTTGCCGACAATTTTTTAAATCAGTTTACTATTTAGCGACGAGCCTTTTACAAGTACCTTTACTTTGTAGACACAATTATATGAAGGCTTTCCCATTGTTGATCCAAACATTGTCGTCTAGATTTCCCCTGGTCAAATTTACAAAATACCCATCAATAATTCCTTATATCTTAGACAAGATGCCTAATTACTGTAAAGAGGATAGTTTCTTTCCCCCATTTCCCTGCATATATTAATGTGACCGAAATATGTATTTTAAGTTAATTTCACCTGAATGACGTCATTCCAGACAACGGCTTTGATCCCACCAATGGTACTGTAGAATGTCGAGATTATCCCCACAGCCAAGATCGATCCAAACAAACTGATACCAGTCACAGCATTCAACGCCAATGCTGGTGCGTAAACGACCACACCGAGTATCAACAAAGTCGACAAAAGCTGAATAAACATCGCGATGTATCTCACAATTCTATTAAACCGTCTCTCTAAATATTCATAAATGCTTGTTATTTTCAAATTGTATAAAACTGGGCAAAAAACAAAGCTGACGATAACTGCTGACAGTATGCGACCAAATATTGTTTGCCAGAAGGCTGGACCATAGACGTAACTTAAAGCAGGTGTACCGATAAACGTTACTGCCGAAACAATACTAACGGCTAGGGATACGGCCACCGGTAACGGATGCATGGAACGATTAGCTAAGAAATATTCTTTAGATGTTCGTTGACGTCCTTTAAAGGCTGCATGGTAGAGGCCAACGAAGGCCGATATCATCAAAAGAAACACAAACACAACATAATCAGTAGCAGATAGAAGATGAGTCGATGTTGCCATGTTTTCAGTTCCACTTCAGCCAGTTTTGTAAATGATATAGAACAGATTTTCTAATTATATTTAAACATTTCGATTTTATAACATTAATATTTGGAACTAAATGCTACATTAACTTTAATTCTAGTCAGATACGAACGTACCGTTGGCGTGTTTGTTACCATGAAGTATGGTTATTAAATAAAATTCAACCAATATACGTATATCTGACAAATTTATGTATTTTTATCACTGACGATGCATTCTGAATATTTTGTTATGATACCAGCATTAGTTGATCCACTTAGACTATATATGTTCCATCTTCGATTTGACAAAATTAATATTTCAAATTAAATGCTACATTATCTTTAATTCTTAGACAGATACAAATATACCGTTCGGTGTGTGTGCACCATGCAGTATGGTTATTAATTGAAATGCAACAAATAGCTACGTATATCTGACAAATTTATGTACTTTCATCAATGATAATGAATAGAATTTTTACTAATATTATATATATATATATAACTAAATATAAAAAATATATTATTATTATATATTAAATATATATATATATACATGTTATTATTATATATATATATACATATATATATATATATATATATATATATATATATATATATATATATATATATATATATATATATATACATATATATATCAGTACGGTAGTTAGTGCCGTACCAAGCCGCCAGGTAGTGATTTTTTACCCAGCGCGGTAAAGGCCATCATTTGCATACCTTGCTTCTCATTGGCTGGGTCATGAACTTTTGATGCTGAATTTTTCAAATTGGGAAGTTCTTGCATGCTTTGTACGCGTGTGTGTATGTACATGTACATACCGGTGCACTTTGATTAAAAAAAAAATCTTTGCTTTTGCGCGGACTTGCTTGTGTACATGCACAACCATAAGTTCGTAAAACAATACTGCGACCATAGACTGTTAGTGTACACGTCTCATTATAGTAGCTGTTCTTCTTTGAAGGTAAGGATTACTTATCCAAATAAATTTTAAACTGATAGACTCTTATTCTTGAGCATAGACTTTGCATACATATATATATATATATAGAATACTCAAACGCGTACGTTCTGCTGCTGGTCTGTTTTCTTTTCTGAGTGTAGCAAACTGGCCTTGCAAAAAGTGGTATGTGATGAGCGATTCTGTGCAGCTGCTGATTATTGCTATTGTAATGAAGCTTATGCATACGGAGGCCAGCCAATGGGAGCGAGGTATGCAAATCTTGGCCTTTACCGCGCTGGGAAATACAAATTCGCAGCCCGGCACTTGCTTGCGCTAGTTGAGTTTCTGGTGTCACAACAAGGCACGTGTTTATCACGTTATCCGATTAGACGAATCACAGCCATCTTGTTTACAACCGGATAGGTCAACCACTCTATGTATATGGCTCTGCTACTAACGACTAATAAAATTGATTATAGTGTGTACACGTATAAACGCGACCTTTTTTAGTCACCACCGACTACTGAATATAACTGTATTTGTAACAGTAGTTGTCTGTCAATGTCGCTTCTCCTGACAACGAACAAGTGAAACGATTTATTTATTTGTTCACGACCAATTATTCAAATTGATTTAAACATAGTTGCGGTGTTCGGCCGAATGTGTCCCAACATTTGATGGTGCTAACACAAAGAAAAATATGTCTGCTTCAAAATTACTGTTTTGTGGTAGTTATTGTAAATCTATCATGGGCCACTTAAGCATGTTAAGGGCAAGATCGATAACAGGTTGATAGGATTCTTGCGAGACCAAAGAAAAAGATAAACTTTTGCTACACTTCCAAAATTTATAATTTTCGGATTTTCTTATCATTTTTCACCATTGAAAAACCGGTAGCAAATGGAGAACAAAACGCATATACTTCTATGCTTATGAACCTGCAACGATGACCGAATTAAGGTAAGTTTATAAGGAATATAGTTCTGCAAATACAACCTTCCCCGCCGAACCTTTTCGTCAAAATGGCAACAAACAATGGCATGAAAGTAGTCATAAATAGGTAACCGGCATGTATGAGCATCAGGTTGTATGTATGGGTGTATGTATGTATGTATGTATGTATGTATGTGTGCGTGTATGCGTGTATGTATGTATGCGGATATATGTATGTATATTAGATCCTCCTACAGGCAGGAACTCGCGAAGAAGCCTCATTGGCTTATCAAAGCCGCAAGCTGACCGAAGTCAGTCTCTAACATTCATATTTAACGTCCATGATTATGAATTGTCCAGACCTTGACTGCTTGAATGATCCAGATCTTGACTTCAATCAACCGGGCAGCAAACAAATCAATGTATAAAGACAATTAGTTTGTATTTTTGGTATATGTATATTATATGATATTTTTCTCAAAGTCCAAATTTCATCATGGCTATTGCCATGGCAGCAGCCCTAACTAGGGATGACTTACCTGATTATGATTAGTTTCACCAGGGCAGCTTCAAATATATATACTGAGACACTATCGTTGTGCTTTAAGGTTATTTTATTACAAAGATATGACATATTCTAAAATTCCAAGTTTTCATGAATGTGTTGCCATGGCAACAGCGCTGGTGGCCACACAAACCATTAATTTAATGGCAAACAAGCAGATTGTGATAGCTGAGGGGCCTAGCTAACCGAAAAACATGATGGGGTGAAATCCATAAGAAAAATATGGTTTGGGTGAAAATCCCTAAGGGATTGGCTTTTCTTTTCTTTTTTCTTTTTCACTTTTTTTGGAGGGGGGGAGGGGTCTTTTGATGCGTTGCCCTATTTCGTGCTTCTACATCAGTCCTCGCTTTTGCTACCGTATTTTTTTACTCTCTTGTTCTCACGATATTTTCTTGATGACAAGATATATTTGCGCCAAACTTTATAAAGTGAGCGTGACGCATTTGCGAGTTACCCAATGGTAATACCAGTTCCTAATACAGGACGATACCATGGTTACATACGGTTACCCAATTTACCTAGCTACGTTTAAAACTTTCATGCTTAAACCTGAACTAATGCTTTATGGAGATTTTAGCTGCTGATAGAGTAGACCATGTCAGAGTGTTGACTTGTATTGCACATATTAGCTATAAAAACATACAAACCCCGTCCTCGTCACTGTCCCTTCCTCATTGCCATTCAGTCTTTCAAAATGCAACAATTGTAGACAACGTTGGCTGATAATAGATCAAAATTTGATATTTATAAAGATGATTCTAATATTTGTATTAAACTAAATACACACTTCGTATGTGTGGGAACACAGTCATTCGGGGGGGGGGGGGGGGCTATACACGCAAATACCGCAGTTTCAGAGGATAAATAAACACATCTAGTCATTTGCGGACTAAACAAAGTCTTGTAGTTGACGAATTCCCGATCCCGGTGTTTCCCAAAATTACTTGCATAAACTCAAAACCCTATGAACTATGTTTCGGGTTTCGAATTACTGTGCTATTTCCAGCCATTCAGATCCCTATATAAGCTTAGTCACATGTAGTTAACGTGTTGACTTAATAAGTATTGTCCCTTCCACATTCAAAAAGGTCTTAAAATGTGAATAGGTACTGTTTGTTGAAATTTCAGGCTTAATCCCAGTTCATGATCGTTTGCATAGAATTTAGTTGAAAAGGGAGACAACTTACAGCAAGAACTCTCTTGCGAGCATAATCTTAAGCAAGCTCAGTTTGTGAATAAGAAGATTTCACGGAATCCGTTTTTCTTTCACTGCTTGCTTCGGAGTCATCGATAGTATCGGGGCATAAGCCTATTGTACATTTACGTCTTGTAAGGAAGGGACATTCTTACTGCTTGCTGCAATGTAAACAAACACAAGCGTGAGCTTCTTGTAAATAAAGATATTCAGATCCGTTGTTCTAATGAGAGTAAAACAGGATGAATAGAGATTTCGTTGAAGGCAGTGTCGTTCACTGTTACCAATAGATTGTATCCAACCGACAATACCAATTTAAGCTCGTAGAAAGTTAACTCGTCAAATGGCTCAGAGGGTAGAGCAGTGGTCTGGTAACCCTGATGAACTGAGTTCGACTCCATCAATGATTATACAGTTTAAAAATTCTTTTGCTCTTTCATCAGTCCTCGCTGAAGTCTTCATATATTAATTCAACCATATAATTTACTAGCTGATGTGGTGGCCGATGCTATAGAGGGTGACGAAAGACTCATTCCTCGTCGGTCGTGTAAATCGTGGCTAGGGTTCAAGACAGGCCTCTGGCGATAATACCTCTGGCTGTGGGATGGTGCTTTTTTGTGGCCTAGGATCCCGTACCATGTCTCCCTTGTTGTCGCAAAAGAACCCGGGAGGATGCGCAGAGGGTCGGTCAAATCGACCAGAAGCGTAGTAGGTGGCGTGCGTGAATCCTTGCCTTTGGCCAGAGGTGGTGACATCTCTGCGACCGGCATGCTTGCAGCCACCGTCCACTGAATACGTGGCCTGATGAGGCGCTATTCTCCTGAAAGTGAATCTACGGATGCCTTTAAGAGCCATATAATTATTTTATATTAAAAAACACCCTGTTTCAAACTAGCGCCATCGAATTCCTTATAAGCCGTTTTTTCTTTCTTATCACTCTAAAGGTGGAATGAATTTTATTGTAATGGGTTATTTGTGGTAGGCCAAGCAAAACATTCAAACAGTCATGAGGTTCACAAGGGTTTGCAGGAGCTTAATGAAACTCATTGTTTGACATAAATGTGTTCAACTTGGCAAAGGTTTAGACAACTATACACCAGAACTTTGTTTGAGATTCACAAAAAAATATACCCCGTATTCTGTTTTGATTACTTCAGGAACAAAATTAGCTTTGATATGCCGTGGACCGTTGAAACCACTGCTCTCGGTCTAGCTAGGGTTGTATAGCACATTACTTTTTTGTTTGTTTTTTAGAAATGACCCTTTAAACAGTTGAGGTTCACTGGTTACAGTGACTGGACCTTTTATATTAGTACACAGCTCATCAGAGTAGTTCCTCGGTTGCAGTACTAAACTCAATGGCACAAATTAAGATTATATGGTCTCAAATGACATGTTTATAATTTATTACAAATTTGCAAAGGACAAATGATGTTAAATGCCATCCAAAGGTGCTCTGTTGCTTATATGAAGATTAACGAATATATTCTGGTTGACCTCAAAAACAGCGGATTAACATTAACTATAAGAACTGCAGTGAGGAGCCGACGTCACCATCAAGTTAGCCTATACGAATATTCCAGAAATTAAGTATATTTAACGATACATATCTTGAAAAATACTTGAACAGCTACAGAAACATTATTGGACTCAAAGTTGTCTGTTTTCTTTGTATTATAACATACCAAGACTAAAATTCTGCCTTATTCATTATTTAATTATTTAAGAGAGTTATCAAGTTACAGCAAAATCTATCTGTCGATAATTCTCCCATTGATTGAATACCGGGGATACTTTTTAAGAAAAGTCACCCAGGAAAGAACCTGGGCACGAAAACCAAACTACCGAACGTCTGATCCGCTCTCAACCCCAGTCCCCTTGCATCGAGACTGTGACTGTGTGATCATCGCCAGGTGTGTATAACCATTCCCCTCGAAATGGAATAGATACTATACATGATCTTCGGGGATGTCTTCAACTATTCGGTCTATCTATTCGTTGTACACGTCTCAGGATAAAACTAGTTTGATTTCGGAAGAATGTTATCGGATTCCTTGTTCTTTATTCTTTTTGTTTTACAAGTCAATGGACTATATTCTGATGAAAAAGAATAGACGAAGAAAACTGAAAAATGACTGGAATACCAAGTAGTCCCCGTTATGTCCAACACGTAACACACTAATGGACTCTATGGATACTCATTGACGAACCACATCTTCTGTTATTCGAAATAAGTGTATAACAATAGATAGAGATTAATGCCATTCAAGTGGTGCATTTGCTTTCATATTACTGCAACCTGTACGACAAGATGTTTACGCTATGTGAGCAGTCCAGAATTCACAGTGAACGTTTAGCGTTTTATACGTGCTTCCGGTAACACGTATCAAGCATTCAATTGATGACTATATAACGACGAAGAGGCATTAAGCACATGGACATTAATATCCTCCTACTTGAGGTACGTATGTGAGGCTCCTTTGCATTATCATTTGCTAGCATTTTGTTTCGCAATCTTGGAAATCAAACTCGACCACTTCGAGGAAACTTAAGGTCCCTGAAAAAGCACCGTGTAATGGTATCGCCTCGGTAGGACCAGGGACGATTATATGCGAAAACCCCTTTCATGGGTTCCAAATGAGAAAAACAGACGACTATAAATTAAATTCGTCGACAATTGTTAGTGGATAGATCCAGTTATGTTTTTGTATTACGTTTGTTTGGTAAAGTAACGCAAACCTGGTCACGATGTGGTTCCAAGCGGTACCATTATCTTCTTAGAAGAGTCTTAGTTAAGGTAGCAGAAGCACACCCAACCATTAACAGGTGTCTATGTGATAGAGATGAACAACTCTCCCCCCCCCCCCCCAAAAAAAAGGGTAAGAACATGTTTATTCCACCCTGTAGGGAAATAGCAACTTAAAAGTTCTTTGACAGACAAAAGTGATAGCTTGAACAAATCAAAATATTAAAGACCGATTTATTATGTATTGCAGGACCTACTTTCCGTTATAAAGTTGGGCTTCCCAAAAGAATGGTGGATCGAACATGTTGAATTTCTGAGCATGCACCTAATAAGTTATGCTTTCAATGTTTTTAGTGTCAAGTGTGTAAATTCAGCTTGAAAATGGAAAAAAAAAGGAAAATGAAAAGAAAAAAAGAGAAAAAGAATAGCTAAAGGAATAGCCATGTTTGCACCTCCTGGCAACACTTTGTCATCACGACCTGACAAAATGACACACTCATGACACAGATTTCAGTCCAGATATTTCCCAAAAATTTCGATTCATTCCTTGAAATTGTAACGTTTTTAAAGTTCAACAGACTATTTTAATCTCAAAATATCAACTTTCTTGAAACCTTGGGATTATGATATAATTAGGTTGTACTCAATGAAGTAGGAGAGTGTATGGGGGTATAACGAAAGGTCCAAATAAACTGTTCAATGATTTCGGTGTTTCCTCAAACTTTCGACCTTTTGTAGAAGTTTTAAGGAAAATGCCAAAATTTCAACGGACTTTGGTAGGCCTATGACAAACCACAAAATGCCAAATTTGACGGTTAGCTACTTGTCAATTTCCTCGTAGAAATGAAACCGGGCATTGCTTTTACTTCGGTATATCAAAGTGCAATGCATTCATACTTGTTAAGTTGACTCGAATGTTCAATGATTACAGCAGCCTGGGTTATTATTACACATGTTTAGACATGGCAAAAACAAAAAGTGACGGATAAATCCACACCTCAGAACCCCCTTCTCCGTCGGTCATGTAGAAGGTGAATAACCGGCCCAGCGATTATAGTAGGCTGGAGTGTTAGCTCAGTGGTTAACGCCGGTGCCTTTCAATCATAAGGTCCCTGGTTCGAGTCACTCCCAGATTAATGTATGTCGTCCAGTTATAGAGTTGTTGACAATTAACAATTCATAATCATGGACGTTAAATATGAATGTAAGAGACTGACTTCGGTCGGCTCGCGGCTTTGATAAGCCAATGAGGCTTCTTCGCGAGTTCATGCTTGCAGGAGGATCTAATATACATATACATATAAATAAATATAGAGAATTGTTCAAACGGGTGCAGAAAAGTGTGATGCAAAGTCATTCCTATTAAACGGAAATCCTTCGAACGCTTGAGCTTTTGTGATGGATGTTATGTTTTCATGTAACGCTGAACCTTCGTGGTTGACGATCCACACGCTTATGGTTACAAGTAGCATTAACGGTGTGCCAGCTTTCAGCATTTCCAATGACATTTATGATTAAACTGATTTTTATTTTATTTTCTCAAGGCCCCCCAAAAATTATTACATGCTGTGGATATTGCCTGTATTTTCTAATTTTGCAAAACTTAACTAAGCTGAATGCTACTGTGGTTGTGCTTATTCATTATCCACATTGGCAGTCTAAGTTTGAAAGTAATGACTATTTGAAGGTAACCTTGAGTATTTTATTTCCAGTGTAGATTACAACTTAATCCATAAGATTACAATTATCCTCATCCTAAAATAAAATATTGAATAATCTTCATCATTATAGGAATTTAAAAAGAGTAAATTCTCCATTTTCTGATCACAGTGTCATGCAAGGTATGAGGACTGACCTTCATTTTGCAGGAAATGAGCACGTAAGTTAAATATCTTTTAATGATCCAATATATGTAAGGGGATAGCTCTGCAGGCTTAATATATTCATTGAGTATTTATGTGTACTCTGCTAGATCTCTCTGATATGAATCCAAAGCCCTGAATATATACTTGCTTTACATCTAGAGGCATGATTACTGATTGTCAATATTGAACCTCTGACTATACATACTCTCCTTCCCACTGCCCCCCCCCCACCCCTCATCCAAAAGAAAAAAATCAAACAGGGTTTCCCTATTAAGTGCAAATTGCAAATCATGCATCTTTGCTCAATATCTATACTCTCTGACACAAGACCATGAAGAATGTGAATGTGGTGTCCTTACTTCACTTATGGCCAGTCATATCAGAAGTATGAAAATAACAGGCATTTTAGAATGAGTGATTCTGAAATTGATTTTTTTTTACTGATACACTTTCAGCTTCCCAAAATTCCCTTCAACTGCAAAAAGAAACACTAAGGTATTTAGTTTGGAATTTCATCCTGGAAGATTTACTTCATAAATGTTCATTGGTACTACTTTACTATCCTTGTTTAATATCACTCAAATATTCACAAACAAGGACTTCAAAGTTAAATCAGTACTCCAAAATAAAGTTAGTACTCCCAAATTGTACTGTATACAAAGAATTATGTAAGATGTGCACCTATTTGAGCTCAGACATAGAAATTAACTTGAGTTGCAACTTCAAATAGTCACGAACAAGTTCTCAAAAGTTAAAACAGTGCTCCAAAATAAAAATAAAAACAGTACCCCACACTGTACTGTTTACCAAGAATTATGTAAGTTTTCCTAGTTACTTGTCTGAAATATGAGGTAAAAATTGGAAAATTTTAATTCAAGGATTTAAATACTTCAAACTTCAAATAGTCACGAACATGGACTCGAAAGTTAAAACAGTACTCCAAAATGAAAATCAGTACCCCCACACTGTACTGTATACAAATAATTATGTAAGGTTTCCTAGTTTCTTGCCTGAAAAATTTTAATTCAAGGATTTGTTTTCTATGAAAAGCGCATGTGTGAGCTCAGAAATAGATATAAGCTTGGGTTGCAACTTCAAATAGTCACACAGAAGGACTCCAAAGTTTAAACAGTACTCTGATCATTGTTTGAACCAACACCTTCATTTGGGTACTATGTAGTCCCATAATAATGTTCTAGATCCATTCATTTGAATATTTTTTTTCAGGCCCATGATAATTATTCATTATTGCATATCCTCAGTTCCCTACCCACATCCTGACCCCCTCCCTACAGTAATCAAACGCTAGAATTACTGCACTTGTATAAAAGTCCTTTTAAAGTATATCTGCAGAGATGTACGGTGAGTATAATGTAGGTATAATCATTGTTTGAACCAACACCTTAATTTGGGTACTATGTAGTCCCCAAACAATGTTCTGGATCCATTCATTTGAATATTTTTTTTCAGATTCCCGTAGTGTAATAGTGTTACATAACCTAATAACCTATTCAGAATATTCCAAAATGGAATTTCAGATACACAAGGATGCCCATTAATACTGAATATCAAATAGTAATTATTGCGGATGTACACACTGTAATATACAGATTAGAAAAAAATCTATCAGTGCTGAATCCCAATTGTCTCCTTTACATTCGACTGAGTTGCCATAAAGAGAGCAAAGCTAACTTGAATATAAATTTATTTGAACGAATCTTTTATCAATTACTAAGCATATTAGTGCCCTTTATTTATCACTATTGCCACTCTATGTAACCATTACTCACCTCTTCCTTGTTTTCCAAAACTTTGCAGGTGATAATATATTAGATGCCTTTAATTGTAAAGTATAGTGACACCTTAAAATAATAGGTCAGTGTATGCCAATGAGAATTATTGATTATTGCTTATCCTCAGTGCCCTACCCACATCATGACCTACTCCCTACAGTAATGAAACTCTTGATTCACTGCAATTGTATACAAGTCCTATAAAAGTATATATGCAGAGATGTACAGTGAGTATCATGTAGGTATAATCATTGTTTGAACTAACACCTTAATTTGGGTACTATGTAGTCCCCAAATAATGTTCTAGATCCATTCATTAGAATAATTTTTCGTGCCCATGAGAATCATTGATTATTGCTTATCCTCAATTCCCTACCCACATACTGACCCCCTCCCGAAAGTCATCACACTCTAGATTCACTGTACGCTAAGCTCCTAGGAAGCTATTTATGTGGAGATGTACAGTGCTTAATGCATGTATAATCATTGTTAGAACCGACACCTTAATTTGGGTACTATGTAGTCCCCAAATAATGTTCTAAATCCATTCACTTGAATAACTGTAGAGATTCCCATAGTAAAACAATGTGATATAACTAAAGTACCTATTAACAACTATTTAAAATGGAATTTCAGATACACAAGGATACCCATTCATATACTGAATATTTAATTGTAATTATTGCCCCTGTAGCCTACACACTGTAATGTACATGATTATGAAAGATCTTCCAGGGCTGAATCCCAATTGTCTCCTTTACTTTCCATTGAGTTGCCATTGAGAGAGCAAAGCTTTGTTGCAGAGAAATTAATGTTAACAAATCTTATATAAATTACTAAGCATTAGTGTCCATTATTTATCACTATTGCTACTCTGTGTAATCGTTACTTCCTCTCGCCTCTTCCAATTCTTTCAGAACTTTGAAGGTGAAATGGTATTAGTTTCCCATAATTGTAAAGTATAGTGAAAAACCTAAAAATAATCGGTCAGTGAAGGCGAATCAGAATCATTGATTATTGCTCATTTCCCAACCCACACCCTGCCCCCCTCCCTAAAGTAATACAAATCTAGATTCACTGTACGCTAAGGTCATAGGAAGCATTTTATGTAGTGATGTACAATGATTATAATGTAGGTATAATCATTGTTTGAACCGACACCGTAATTTTCTGTACTTTGTAGTCCCCAAATTATGTTCTAGACTGAACCATTCATTCGAATAATTTGTCAGATTCCCATATGGAATAACATGGAACGTGAAATGGTATTAGTTACCCATAATTGTAAAGTAAAGTGACACCCAAAATCGGTCAGTGAAGGCGCATCATAATCATTGATTATTGCCTATCCCTCAGTTCCCTACCCACACTGTCCCCCTCCCGAAAGTCATTAACTCTAGATTCACTGGAAATATATACAAGTCCTATCAAAGTATATATGTAGAGACGTACTGTGAGAATCATGTACGTATATATAATCATTATTTGAACCATGACACCTTAATTTTGGTACTATGTAGTCCCCATATATAATGTTCTAGATTCGTTCATCTGAGGAATTTTACATATTCCTATAGTGAAATAACATCATATAACTTAAATGTAATTTCAGATACATCACGATCCCTATGCATGTATACATTTAAAAATTAAATGGTAATCGTAGAACATGTACATACTGTAATATACATAATTATGAAAATTCTTCCAGTATTGAATCCCAACTGTCTCGTGTACTTTCAATTCTGTTGCCATAGAGTGATCAAAGTATTGTTGCAGAAAAATTTATCTTGAGAACAAATCTCATTACAATTACTAAGCATGGGTGCCCATTTTATATCACTACTGCTACTCTGTGTAACCGTTACTTCCCCTAGCCTCTTCCACTTCTTTCAAAACTTTGAAGGTGAAATTATATTAGATGTCCTTAACGGTAAAGTATAGTGACACCCAAATATAAAATGTCAGTGAAGGCCCATGACAATCATTGATTATTGTCTATCCTCAGTTCCCTACCCACATACTGACCCCCTCCCTAAAGAAATCAAACTCTCGATTCACTGTACGTTAAGCTCCTAGGAAGCTATTTATGTGGAGATGTACAGTGCTTAATGTATGTATAATCATGGTTTGAACCCTAATATGGGTACTATGTATTCCCCATAAAATAGCTCGTCCCTATATAATCACTGAGTCGCCTCTGGCACTTCTTTGCCCCAATTTTACAAGTCAGGGAAATTTAGAATCCGTCCCACCTCCCACCTCCCACCTCCCCTCCCCCACTCTTTGACAACTTTTCCTGGGTATGCCACCGCGGTATTACAAATGACATGTTACACATATTCAACTTGTCATAATAAATCTTTAGTTTGGTTATGTACGGAAGCTTAAGAGTGCTATCAACTTAAGAAATACTTTACCCTATAAGTCAACATTTTCAGGGAAGTGTTTAGATAACAATATAATATCTTATAAAAAAAATCAGAAAATTTTTGTGATTGCTCAGTTGCTTTAACTAAGCAATTGAAAAATTTCCTTTAAAATGTTTATTTGTCAACTTATCGTATCTAGCCAATTTAACATTTTTCTGCAAAATGTTCAGTTGTTCACTTCATTCCAACTGAGCAATTGAAAAAAATTCTGCAAAATGTTTAATTGACAACTTATATACGATATCGTATCTCGCTAATTCAACATTTTTCTGCAAAATGTTTAAGAGTAGTGAAATGATAACTTATTGTATCTCAAAGGTGTCTTTACTAATAACGGCGACGATTTATTTTGTTTTAATTTAATTCCTAAACTATCAAGATTAAACACTTGTGTACGTATTTGGTGTACTAGAGATTTAACACCAGTAGGAAGGAAAATAATTATTGTTAAAAGCCTCACGCTTTCCCAGCTAGTATATTTGTTTTTAATACTTCCAAATCCGCCAAAAGCTAATTTAAAGAAGTTGAACACATCATCTTTGTTTTGTCTGGCGTGGCAATCCAGACAAGGTTAAACGTTCATCGATAATAAATTGTTTAGGTGAGGGGTTTTAAAAGTACCTCACATTGAGAGTTTTGTTAAAAGTCTGAAGTGTACCTGGATCCGCCATTATAAAAATGATTTGGAAGGACCGTGGAAAATTTTCTTTGATCTCTACTAATTATCTTTTCGTAAAACACTAGTTTTTAAATGAAACTGTAAGAAATCTGATGTCACAAACATTTCTAATGGTTTTTTAAGCAAATATGTGAGGCATGGTGTGACATCACTTATATGCTACCCACGGAATCTTTCGGGATGAATATTTGTGGAATAACTCTCACTTATGCATTAACGGTGATGTTGTTTTTAACAATAGTTTGTATAAAGGGGGATTTTATTTGTGGGCGATCACTTCGACGAGAACGGAGCTCCTCTGCCTTTTAAGGCTTTTGAAAATAAGTACCAGCTGCGTGCTTTCCCGTTTACAACCTATCGGGGCTTAATTAATGCCATTACAATTTAATGGGGGAGGTCTGGTTGTAGTAAAGTTAACTCTTTAAATCCATCTTCTACATTGTTTGAAAGGTGTATTCATTCTTATTCAGCCTCTCAATTATGTTACCGACTCTATCTCAAATAAATATCTAGGCTGCCTACCGCCATTCACAAGTGGCAAAACTACTTTTGTTGAAATTACCGAGCACGACTCGCGTCCCATTTTTAGTATTCCTCGGAGCACTCTTTCTGAGGCCAAGCTTCAATTCTTTCAGTTCAGATTCTGCACAGGATTTAAGTTCCAATAGACTTTTGTTTTTAGTCAGTATCTCCACTGCGCTCCTTTTGCAAAATTGACGAGGAGTCAATCGAGCACCTTTTTAGGGACTGCCACGTAACAGCAAACTTGAACCTGAATGTCGAAATGCGTTTCTTAAATAAGCAATTCTTTTTCTCAAAAAAAGTTTTTCCGGTTTTGGCGACGTATACTTTTACCCTAACAACTTTTTAATTATCCACCTGAAGTAATATATTTTCGTATGCAAGACAGGTAACACCAAGCCAAATATCGATGATTTCTTTTATAAATTACAATTTGTTTTGAGCGTTGAAAGTTTAAATTATTTGTAGTGAAGGCAGCCCCGGAAAAAATAAAGTGAATTTTCCGGAGCTTAGAAATGCCGTTCATTTTGTCCAAACCGGTTAACGTAGATGTTTCTAATTTAGCTATGCGTTGCAATTGGTTTCTTTTGCTGTCTACTTAAATCAGGTGATATTAACTGCAGATGCTTGAATATGTAACAGACCATACAATTTGCAATGTATAATTTTAATTAATTTATTTATTTAGATTATTGTTCAAAGTCTAAGTACGACAATGTGGAAAAACACACTCTCGAGGACGTAATAATTCAATATTGTTATCCAGTTTGTTTGGTTATTTTATCAATTGCGGGTATTTCTTGTTGATTATTTCCTGAATAGCTGGTATTATGGGTATTAAAACTGTTTAATATTGTCTCCCAATAAATTCATTCAAATGGAACTAATCGATTCCGGGCTATGAAAGACCTAATGTTTTTAATCGAATAAATTCGTTTGATTATTTTAGAAGCTGCAGGTATCATAAGTGAATAAAATCGAAACATGCTCCTTAATTATTACGGATTCTTGGTTTAGCAATTCGAATGATTTCCGGTGTTTTAATTATTTATTGGAGGCAGGTCTGACAAGAGGGTTAGTCGGGGTAGGGGTGGTTGAGGGTAGACATACCTTGGTCAATTTGGTCGCCCAGAAAAATGTGTGTAATAGAGGGTTTAAAGGATCTCATACCTTTCAATAAAAAACAAAATTCGCATAGCACCTTCCATCGTTGCTAATAATCTCAAATGTATTCCACTTATAACATTTTGAACCAACAACATTACAGCACTTCACCCCTGATCATGTTAAAGACGATAAAAGGGAACAAAAGACAAAAGAAGATATAAAACATAGACATAAGACACCAATAAAGAGAAAATCTTAAAGCTTACAGTTTTCCTACAATCAATTTAAATAGCACAAGGGGAAAATTCGTGGTTCGACTATACACCAAAGTAAGATAAAAAATAAAATTGTAGTAATTATATCATGTAATTATATCTCCCTTTGCGTTGATGAACACACAGCCTAAACATTGATCATCCCGTCCTGTTACATGGATCATCTCACCCTAGAACATGTTATGATCCTCCCAATCCCACCCTCGTTCCTTTTGAAATCCATGTTTGTGATACCGCCACAATCTATAGCATTCATAGTTGGGTTGTCAACAGAGCTACGTCAACTGTCTTTGTTTCTCTTACGTCGTTATCGGTAAAGCGAATGGGACACTTGTCGCGAAGAGTTTGCGGTAACCTCTGACAAGCCTCAACTACAAAAGAACTTAACAAGTTGGCGTCCACCAAGTCTTTGCAAGGAAACAACAGACTGATTACGATTCCAAAGAACAAACTCGACAGACCAGATACCAGAGAGAAATATAAAAATGAGATTGAGTAAAGCCTTGTTATACCGGTACGGCTGTCTTCTATATCAAATGGCATGTTAGTAGCCATTGAATGGGAATCAGACCCAGTCAATGTATTCATTGTGGTGGTCGTAAAGATGAATGTATCGTTAACAGGACAACGATCATTCGATAAAGGAAGAGAGGTGGAGATAGGAGGGTACATGACACTTCCAATTAGAATCCATGTACCCATAAGGGCTCCCGTAATAATACCAGCTGTAGCACCATTTGTGTTCCCCCATGGTATTGGGATTCCTAACAAAAACACTCCTGCCACAGCACCTCCGTGGGCCCCAATAAGGCCATGACAGAGCGGAATGACCATACTGCCTGCAACTGAAGCAAATCCTGCCATTAGCAGGAACATTAATCCACAAATAACTGATACTATTTTCATTATTGTAGTAAACTTTGCATCTGAAAGCTGCGGCCATAATTTCTTAATTCCTCCCTCCCCTACCACAGTTACAATGCCATTAATAGCGGTTGAGATGGTGCTTAGGGATGCACTACAGACCGCACTCACAATAAGACCTGTTAGCCCGGGAACACTACTAAATACTTCGACTGCAAAGTAAGGTACAATTTGATCAGCTTTTGCAATAAAACCATTTTGAAGAGGATCGCACTGGAAGTAGAAAGCATAAATTACAATACCCGACAAGACTGCTAACATTTCCAGTACTCACACTAAACATATCCCACAAAATGTTGCAATTTCAGCGCTCCTTAAATCCTTGCAGGTTAAGAACCTTTGAGCTTGATTTTGATTGGTTCCCGCATACACCATCACAAGAAATGATCCACCAATAGAAGTACTCCAGAAGGATAGTCCGATAGTTGGATCTGGACGAAAGTCAAAAGCGAATGTTCTGTTTCCCTCGATTGCCCTGGACCAAGCCTCGTCGATTCCACCGACCTTTAAACATCCCGCAATAATGATAAGGAAGAAACCGATCACCATTATTAAGCTCTGTAACAAGAAAATACTATAGAAGTAAATCATATGAGAGTAGCACATCATAATTTGAATGCAAACAAAAACAGTTGGGGATGATACTGCTGATATTTAATATATAATATATATAGAGCACAAATTCCCATATTGGTGGGTCTCATTAGAGAGTTTATTCTATTTTATTAGTGGGCCGGTTTCAATGAATGGATTTTATGATGTACTTGTTACCAAGGCCCGGGCTGCTACATTGACCTATTACGCCGCTGTCTGGGAGTCTTTCTCAAGATGTTACATCAGTACCCTACCATATGGTCAATTGCATACGAATCAATTTCCTGAACTTTAGCAGATGAAGCCACTCTCAAGAGAGGGGGGAGGGGTACAGTAGATCGAATTTGAGACCGATAAGCTATCTAGAGACCGACTGCAGTGATTGGCCGAGTAACTGTTTTAAAATGGACAATTTGCTTTATATCTAAAACTGTATACGTGTGTTAAGTTTTTTCCCTGTTGTGTACAGTGTGATAAACTGGAAATATAGGCGAGTGGCGAAACGCTATAGGGGGAGGGGTGCATAGTTTTGGGGAATTCTTTTTCTTTCGTAGAAACTTTAAAAGCACAAAAAAGTACATGTCAGAAATATTAATTAAGGTTCTGTGGAATTTATTCTTAGACCTGGTGTGGGTCCTTTGGGAGGATCCATGTTGTCGAAAAGTGTTCATCGAGGGAACACTCGACAATCAAAGTGTTTTTTTTGTATTTTTCGGGTTATCTAGGATATATATGAACTAATTCACTCTATTTTGATCGTGCAATTTTCTGTCATAGTTACAAGTACGAGGGCAGTATAGGTAGGGGTAAAGGGAGTGGAGGGAGGCAGGGAGGGAGGAGGGAGGGATTTATTTGCTCAGCCGCGATCCGTGTAACTCATTGTCGCCCGGGAAATCTAGGGGCAAAAGAACACGTGTTACCTTCCCACTCCCAGTCCCACGCTTCATCGGTAAACAAACTTTTAATTTATGAAAATTTTCATTTTTGAAAGAAATTCCAAATTGTGACAATACTTTCATGTCACAGAACCAGTGTCGTACATTCACCATTTTTGAAGAGTGTTGTTGATATATTTCGAAACTGACTTCCACTGTCCAGCTGAGCAACGTTTCGAAACATGACAAAAGCGGCAACTTGATTTGTAATTACAACTATACACTGTTATTTGACTGGGATTTCGACCCCCTGACATTTATCTAAAATATATCTCAGGGCCCTATAGTGTAGGTATAAATGCCCTAGAGTGGATCTGGGGCGAAGCACCGGAAGTTGTCATAATTTAATATATTCCTTGTTCTCTCGTAGAGAGCTGCTTAAGGAACAAATGAATGTGAGAGAAATATATTCAATTTGTATGGAATTTATTTCAAAGCACTGGTGGTGGTCCAGGGGTCGAAGCCCCCGGAAGTTGTTGTATTTTGAGACATTGGAGATATTTCTTATCCTCTCGTAGCGACGAGAACTGCAGTGCATTCATATAGTTTACTTGTAGTTATTTTAACTTCAGCACCGAAATACAGATTGGGGATGTATTGGAAAAACATGTGGGAAACCAGAGGGTGGGGGGGGGAGGTCCATTATGTTAGCCTAATAGAATCCAAATAAAAGAAATTTGGACGTGCGGGAGAATGTTTCAGTTTTGTTTACCGCTGTCGATGGGGCGGGTGGGGTGGGGGAGTGACAACTTAGGGAAGTATCTTGATGAGCGGGGATAAATCTTCACATGCCATGATGATCAAGTACCATTTTTATTGGCAATTGAGAACCCAATTTAGCAATCTCACCTGGATGACGTCATTCCAGACAACGGCTTTGATCCCACCGATGGAACTGTAGAATGTCGAGATTATTCCCACAGCCAAGATCGATCCAAACAAACTGATACCAGTCACAGCATTCAACGCCAATGCTGGTGCGTAAACGACCACACCGAGTATCAACAAAGTCGAGAAAAGATGAATAACCACCGCGATGTATCTCACAATTCTATTAAACCGTCTCTCTAAATATTCATAAATGCTTGTTAGTTTCAAATTGTATAAAACTGGGCAAAAAACAAAGCTGACGATGAAAGCTGCCAGAATGCGACCAAATATTGACGGCCAGAAGGCTGGACCAAAGACGTAACTTAAAGCAGGTGTACCGATAAACGTTACTGCCGAAATCATACTAACGGCTAGGGATACGGCCACCGGTAACGGATGCATAGAACGATTAGCTAAGAAATATTCTTTCGATGTTCGTTGACGTCCTTTAAAGGCTGCATGGTAGAGGCCAACGAAGGCCGAAATCATCAAAAGAAACACAAACACAACATAATCAGTAGCAGATAGAAGTTGAGTCGATGTTGCCATGTTTTCAGTTCCACTTCAGCCAGTTTTGTAAATGATAGAGAACAGATTTTCTAATTATATTTAAACGGTTCGATTTTACAACATTAATATTTGGAACTAATGCTACATTAACTTGAATTCTAGTCAGATACAAAAGTACCGTTGGCGTGTTTACCATGAAGTATGATTAATAATTAAAATGACAGATTTATGTACTTTCATCAGTGACCATGCATTCTGTATATTTTTTAATTATACCAGAATTAGTAATCCACTGGTATACTATATATGTTCCAACTTCGATTTTACAACAGTCATATTTAAATTAAATGCTACATTATCTTTAATTCTTAGACAGAAACAAATATACCGTTCGGTGTGTGTACACCATGCAGTATGGTTATTAATTGAAATTCAACGAATAGCTACGTATATCTGACAAATGTATGTACTTTTATCAGTAGCAATAAATGGAATTTCCCCATCATATATATATATATTCATCAATGATAATGAATAGAATTTTCACTAATATTTTATATATATGTATATATAACTAAATATAAATATATATATATATATATATATATATATATATATATATATATATATATATATATATATATATATATATATATATAACAATGAAACTAGACATATAGAGCCTATAAGAAAAACGCAACTAGGCCTAGGTTAATACGAACGAGTAGACTAGCCTTACGTTACCGTACGCGTCCAGGAGCATACGTTAGACTATTGGGAGCCTAGGCTAGACTGTGTTACACATCCGACTGTTTTTATTTTAGAGGGCAACCTCCTGTTACACGGTGTTTCGTACAACTTGATTATACAGTATTCAGAGTACAGGCATAGTTATAAATTAAGCTGGGTCAATATTATTGACGATTTTTCCTAACCTTAGTATAAGCTTAGTCTAAGTTAGGACTTAGTCCTGCCAGAATTGAGCATGAAGGCATAACAAACGTTATACTACACACAAACTTCGCAAATTATTTGTATTATCTGCCTTCAAGTTAACTCGCCGAACTTGAATTTGAAATCGTAAACAAGAAAATCAAGAACAGTGAAAAACTTCCAGCCTCCACCGGGATTCGTACCCGGGCCTCCAGCTCTGTACGCGGACACCCTAACCACTATGCCATGGACGCTGATTGTATATCCAGAGGTACGAAACCGGTAAGGAAGGTCGTAATTCCACTGTAGGCGTTTGTCCCCTGTATCGAACAATACTAGTTCTGTTCTTGGTGACATAATTTGCCTTACTCTTGACATCAAACATGATGCTAACCAACTCGAAATCATTTGTGATTCCTATAACTGGATCTCGGTAAATTTACCTCTCAGATCGCCGGAAAATAACACTTCCCAGACCCAATGATGCTCCCAAACCTCTTTATATATATATTTTAGAGCTCATGGCTTAGAAATTTAGTTTGGGGAAATACATGGGGGTCTGCAGAAAATAAATCATGGGACAAATAATCCAAGTAGACTTTTGTACACGATGGGTCTGGGGTCCTCTCCCAGAAAACAATGATAGACTGCCGCAAATGCGACTTCCGTCCAATATTTAACAACTGTGTATTAAATAAAATAAACTGCTGCATTTCACTTGCACAATGCTGGATCAAACTGCGCCAAATTTCAATACAGAGGAATTTGAAATGCAGCGTTTGGTCAAGACAAATTGGTGGGGACACACTGAAAAAAAAGTGGTGTTGACGCGTCCCGTGGTCCCCACCAGGATCTGCGCCCATGATAAGATCCAGTTATCTACTAAAAGCTCAATAAGATCGATTTGGATCCAGCTGTGAAATGCTGACCTCTACATTCCGACCCTTTCCAATTAGAGACTCGTGATAATAATTTCACGTTTCAGCGTCCTTGATCAATACGTCTGCAGTCTTATTATTAATAGGGACTGGGGTTTAGAGTGGATCAAATTGTTTGATTATTGTGCCCAGGCTCTATGTTTGGAGACTACATATAAAGTAACTAGCAGAAAGCCCTTTTTACAGGACTCGTGATTATCACTTGACGTTTCTTCGTCTTGATCAATACAGCTACAGTCTCATTATAAGGTGACTGGGGTTTAGAGTGGATCAAATTGTTTGTTTATTGTGCCCAGGCTCTATGTTGGGAGACTACATATAAAGTAACTAGCAGAAAGCCCTTTCTACTGGACTCGTGATACTCACTTGACGTTTCATCGTCTTGATCAATACAGCTACAGTCTCATTATAAGGTGACTGGGGTTTAGAGTGGATCAAATTGTTTAGTTGTTGTGCCCAGGCTCTATGTTGGGAGACTACATATAAAGTATCTAGCGGAATTCCTTTTTTTACTGGATTCGTGATACTTACTTGACGTTTCATCGTCTTGATCAATACAGCTAAAGTCTCATTATAAGGGGACTGGGGTTGGGAGTGTGGATCATATTGTTTGGTTGTTGTGCTCAGGCTCTATGTTGGGAGACTACATATAAAGTATCTAGCGGAATGCCATGATACTCGCTTGGCGTAAAATCGTCACTGTCACACGAAGACAGTCTCGATGTAGGGGGACAAGTATTGAGAGTGGATCAATTAGGGTTTGGTTTTCGTGTTTAGACTCCATCTCATGTGAGGTTTTTTTTTTGGGGGGGGGGGCATAATATAGGGAACGGGCCGGTGTAGGTATCGTGGATACTATACGCGTTGTTACGACCCGAACATTATTTTTTCAGCTTTCTCAAGTCAATTTAAACAATGCAGATGTTTAACTGGAATAAAAAATGGCACGAAAAGTGTGAGTTTTCTGCTATTGGAATATTAACCTATGAAGATATGAATGTTGAGAGTATTACCTGCATTTGACATCTGACGAATAAAGATCTGTCGAGTGACATGCTTGTTACTGTTATTTTCCTCTGTAACAGAAAGAGATCGATGAACTCTCGCTGTTGTGGAAAGTTTCACAGCAGCAATCGACTTTTGATAAATGCCTTTGGATAAGGTTTGCTTTTATAGTTTCTCAAACAGTATAGTCAATGAAAAAGGAATCGGATCGTGCCCAAGCCCACCCACACCCGTCACAACTAACCCTCCGTTAGTCTTGAAAGGACGTCTGATGCACTGTTCTTAGTTTATATAGTATATAAAAAAAAATCGTATTTAAATAGTTTATATTGAATTGACAGCTTCGTCGCTTTAGTATATTCTTTGTTTAGCAGTAATGTTGATCATTTGATCGATGTTATCAACAAGAAACAAAGTCAATTAACAGTATCAGAGTCAATAAGAAAATGCATTTTAATTATTCAATGATCCTCGAGGAATCATGATAATGACGTCTTCATATATTTGACTTAAACGTGGTTTGCATTATCTTGCTTCCTTCTTGTCTCGTGATGTAGACTCGGAAACTGGAAGGGTAAAAGTAGATGGCGCTGTTAAAATACGATGTCATTGTATTTTTGAATATCGTAATGGCCTTCATAAGCTTCCGTAGACCTAAATGTAGCGGAATAGCGTCTCAGCCACGAATTACACGGTGCACGTTTGCTTTCGTACCTTTTCATACTTTGCAATAATCTTGGCGTTACCAGAAATTCCAATTTGAACCAGTTGTTTATATTACAAAAAAAAAACAAGCTATTTTTCATGTTGCCAATGCCATCTTGTGATCACACTAGAATTGTGTTTTATTTCGCAAATTAAATTTTTTTATACTTGAAGATCTTACAAACTAAATACTGCATGCGTTGTTTACAAATCCTAAAAGAACAACCTACCACATGCATTTAATTTAAAGATTTTTCTCGACCAATAACGTATGTAAGAAAAAGAACTGCGCGGCTAGACAAGGAGTATATGAAGAGAGGATGCCTACGAGATGAAGTAAAGGAGGTACGGTACCGCTTGATTCCAGTTCACATCTCTCTTTGAATTACGCCAATTCGTCATACCGAACGAAGAAACGACCTTTTCGGGTGTATCCATAACCTCCTTATAGCATAAAACGACTAGATACGACATTATTTTAGAATCGCGTATTCCTGAACTCGCACTAAATGGTTGGTACAGCAACTACTGTTCATGTCCCACAACCGTGCATCACTAATTACTACTTGGTATTCATAACACGGTAACATGTGTTACAGGTGTCACCAGTAGTTACTGTACTAGCTATGAGTATCGGATGTTTAGGTACCAGGTGGATACTGGGCACATAATTATATGCATGCTAGTATAGATCTCTCATTTGTAAATCTGAAGTAACTAACATGAATATAGAATACAACGTTTTCAATGGTTAATGTGTAATCATTTCAATGTTGGGTTGCTATAACGAATGACAGACTTTACCACTGATACTTCTGAAAAACATAAAGATATAGACCCAAATTAATATTTCATGAGGTGTACAAATCTATGGTACCCGTTCACGTCAATTTATTACAATCAACTAAAATAGCACAAGGGAAAAATTCGTGGTTCGACTATATACCAAAGTAAGATAAAAAATATAATTGTAGTAATTATATCATGAAAAGTATCCCAAGTAATTGACAATTGAACCTATAGCAACAAAAGTGATTATACTAAATCATAAAACAAAGTTTATTAAATAATTAATGAAGATGTTTTGTTCCCAGCAAATTAAATAGTTATAAAATAATAACTTAATATTGTTCTCCAATAATTCACGTATCATACTATCGTTATCAGAATGTAGATCAAGCAAGCTCAATATATCCTGTTTGTCTCATGCCGCCACGTTGCAGTGTTCACGTATTCCTCTAATGAGGTGATATTCCCACCATCTATACTAAAACCTGCCAACAGTGTTGCTTTGATCACACAAGCCCTCGTATCATGAAACGCCCCCCCCCCCCCCATCGTGAGCACTTCTTTATACAGTATCGACTCAATATCCTACTAGCATAAATATATACTTAATTGTCTTGTACATCAACTGTTTTTGTTTCGCCGTAGTTGGTTAACCACCAAACTCATCGTTCGTTGATTATACTAGTCTATAACGCTGATTTTCACATCACTCGTGTGTTTTACCATCATACCCCATCCTACCACCTTTACCATCCTACGTCATTTGTCTTTGATAAGCGCACCTCTGTGCGTTGATGAACACAGTCGCCGCCTATACATTGATCATCCCGTCCTGTTACATGGATCATCTCACCATTAGAACATGCTATGATCCTCTCAACCCCACCCTCGTTCCTTGTGAAACCCATGTTTGTGATACCGCCAAAATCTATAGCATTCATGGTTGGGTTGTCAACAGAGCTACGTCAACTGTCTTTGTTTCTCTTACGTCGTTATCGGTAAAGCGAATGGGACACTTGTCGCGAAGAGTTTGCGGTAACCTCTGACAAGCCTCAACTACAAAAGGACTTAACAAGTTGGCGTCCACCAAGTCTTTGCAAGGGAACAACAAACTGATTACGATTCCAACGAACAAACTCGACAGACCAGATACCGCAGAGAAATATAAAAATGAGATTGAGTAAAGCCTTGTTATACCGGTACGGCTGTCTTCTATGTCAAATGGCATGTTAGTAGCCATTGAATGGGAACCAGACCCAGTTAATGTATTCATTGTCGTTGTCGTAAATATGAATGTATCGTTAACAGGACAACGATCATTCGATAAAGGAAGAGGGGTGGAGATAGGAGGATACATGACACTGCCTATTATAATCCATGTACCAAGAAGGGCTCCCGTGATAATACCAGCTGTAGCACCATTTGTGTTCCCCCATGGTATTAGGATTCCTAACAAAAACACTCCTGCCACAGCACCTCCCAGTGCCCCAACAAGGCCTTGACCGAGCGGAATGACCATACTGCCTGCGACTGAAGCAAATCCTGCCATTAGCATGAATATTAATCCACAAATAACTGATAACACTTTCATTATTGTAGTAAACTTTGCATCGGAAAGCTGCGGCCAAAATTTCTTAATTCCTCCCTCCCCTACCACAGTTACAATGCCATTAATAGCGGTTGAGATGGTGCTTAGGGATGCACTACAGACCGCACTCACAATAAGACCTGTTAGCCCAGGAACACTACTAAATACTTCGACTGCAAAGAAAGGTACAATTTGATCAGCTTTTGCAATGAAACCATTTTTAAGAGGATCGCACCGGAAGTAGAAAGCATAAATTACAATACCTGTAAAGACTGCTAACATTTCCAGTACTCCCACTAAACATAACCCACAAAAGGTTGCAATTTTGGCGCTCTTTAAATCTGTGCAGGTTAAGAACCTTTGAGCTTGATTTTGATTGGTTCCCGTATGTGACAACATAAGAAATGTTCCACCAATAGAAGTACTCCAGAAGGATAGTCTGATGGTTGGATCTGGACGAAAGTCAAAAGCGAATGTTCTGTTTCCCTCCACGACCCTAGACCAAACCTCTTCGATTCCACCGACCTTTATACATCCCGCAATAATGATAAGGAAGAAACCGATCACCATTATTGAGCTCTGTAACAAGAAAATACTATAGAAGTAAATCATATGAGAGTAGCACATCATAATTTGAATGCACACTAAAACATTTGGGGATGATACTGCTGATATTTAATTTATACTAGTAACAGTCGTTCAAATTTAACTTGTTACACTTCTTCTAGGTTTACACTAGAAGGCATTAAGCATAAACTGGAGTGGGACAAGCACGTAACGGTTTCTATCATCGGTTGACTTTCCAAATAATTAACCGGGTAACCGGTTTACAATAAATTAATTAACCGGTTAACCGTCCAAATTGACCTTCCGGTTAACCGTCCAAATTGACCTTCCTTGTCGGGTGTCTGGGGCTGGTGAAGTGGCGTAGAATGGAAAGGTCAGGCAATATGAATAAGATTTAAAAAAAAGAGAATACAAATTCCCATTTTTGGTGGGTCTCGGTAGAGAGTTTTTTCTATATTATTAGTGGGCCGGTTTCAATGAATTGATTTTATCATGTACTTGTTACCAAGCCCGGGCTGCTGCATTGAACTAGTACGCCGCTGTCTGGGAGTCTTTCTCGAGATATTATTTTCCTCTCGAAGCAAGGGACACTGCAGCGCTTTCATATAGTTCTTTTGCAGATATTTTAACTTAAACACCGAAATACATTCTAGAAATTCTAATTTCATTGGAATGTATTGGAAAACCATGTGGGGTCTAGAAGGGAGGGGTCCATTTTGTTAGCCTAGTAGGATCCAAATAAAAGAAATTTGGACGTACGGGAGAATGTTTCATTTTTTGTTTTAACGCAGCCGACGGATGGTGGAGGGAGGGGGGGCAACTTGGGGAAGCATCCAGATACCCTTACCCCCTTGGCGCAGCTATGGTTAGGAGATAATGATGAACAAGTACCATTTTTTGTGGCAAATTAAGCAATCTCACCTGGATAACGTCATTCCAGACAACGGCTTTGATCCCACCGATGGAACTGTAGAATGTCGAGATTATTCCCACAGCCAAGATCGATCCAAACAAACTGATACCAGTCACAGCATTCAACGCCAATGCTGGTGCGTAAACGACCACACCGAGTAATAAGAAAGTCGAGAAAAGCTGAATAATCACCGCGATGTATCTCACAATTCTATTAAACCGTCTCTCTAAATATTCATAAATGCTTGTAATTTTCAATTTGTATAAAACCGGGCAAAAAACAAAGCTGACGATAAATGCTGCCAGTATGCAACCAAAGATTTTTGGCCAGTAGGCTGGACCATAGACGTAACTTAAAGCAGGTGTACCGATAAACGTTATGGCCGAAACAATACTAACGGCTAGGGATACGGCCACCGGTAACGGATGCATGGAACGATTAGCTAAGAAATATTCTTTAGATGTTCGTTGACGTCCCTTAAATGCCGCATGGTAGAGACCAACGAAGGCCGAAATCATCAAAAGAAACACAAGAACAACATAATCAGTAGCGGATAGAAGTTGAGTCGATGTTGCCATGTTTTCAGTTCCACTTCAGCCAGTTCTATAAATGATAGAGAACAGATTTTCTCATTATATTTAAACGGTTCGATTTTACAAAATTAATATTTGGAACTAAATGCTACATTAACTTTAATTCTAGTCAGATACAAGCGTACCGTTGGGGTGTTTTTTACCATGAAGTTTGATTATTAATTAAAATGCAACCCGTAACTAAATTATCTAACAGATTTACTTATGACAGATTTACTTATTCTTTTATCAGTGACAACATATATGTATATGTATATATATATATATATATATTTATACATATACATATATATATAGATATATATATATATATATATATATATATATATATATATATATATATATATATATATATATATATACATATACATATATATATATATATATATATATTGCGACCGGCATGTGTGCAGCCCATTTCCACTGAATGCGTGGCCAATGAGGTGCTATTCTCCCTAAATTGGTGCTATCTGAGAGATATTTAAATTGATAAATTAGTTCTGTATTTAGCTCTAAACAGATGGGTTGTACTAGTAACTGCTCTTTGTTTGTTTTTTGTTTTGTTTTTGGGGGGTGGGGAGGGGTAAAAAGGGGTTGTACACCCGTAGCAGTGGTCATATTGTTCACCGGCTTAAAATGGTGAACCATTTCACCTTAGCTCTCTCTTTCTCCTTCCATATGTCACTGTACAGAGAATCGGTTTTCATTGTCGAGAGGATTTTGCAGGTTTAAGTAAGTTCAACTTATTTTCGAGAACTGGGTATAGGTTACCCCCCCCCCCCTGCACCCCTACTTCCCCACATCATGCACCTGTCAACCTACCTCTAATCCTTATCTCGGTAACTGCACCGGCCTAAATTCAGTGGAACCGGCTGTAGTTTAATCATTGTCACACGAAGGTTCTGTTTTTCTCTTCGGTATATGTAGTGTAATGTTCTGACACAACGTAAACCATGTCTGAAATTAACACTAACCATCATTTACATTGTATTGTATTGTATTGGTAGAACTGAATACCAATGCAATATATAACTCAATAATGCAATAACAACAGTTAGATATTTGTGTGTGTGTGTGTGTGTGTGATTGGTTTTGCATGGTCATAATGAAAATTCCTGTCCGAGTCGTGCAAGGCACGGCTCCTGCAGGTTAATTAGAAAATTTAGGTGAAACAGACAATAGCATTTTGAAGAAACAAGTGAAGAGGAAGACAAGTAGCATACGTAATTTGGCAGCTTTGAAGGAAAAATGGAAACAACTTAGTAAAAATAATAAGAGGTTGCCCAGACCTGGCAAACCCACCCGTAGGGATGTACCCTTACGCTAAGAAAAAAAAACAATTGTGATTGGTAACGTAATTGGTAAGGTTTTAACGCCTCTCATTACCACAGATGTTTATGCGACCCATTGCGACCTTTACTATGGTTAACTCATTTCTTTATGGTAACATAAACACTGTCTGACTGGGAACTAAATATTAAGTTATTTATATATCATCTATTGTTTTAACTCAATACTGTCACTATTCTTAACTCAATACGCTACTCCCTAAACCCTGTTAAACTGTTCCGCGGACAAGGTGTGTTACCTGAATGCATGTTGTTGTGGAAATTGCCTTTGAAGAACTCAATACCAGCACTCGATATAACTCAGTATACGCAAATTGCCATAACCAATTAAAGTTGTTCTTTGACTTGTAAATGAGTGTGACGGTGTACAAGCCTCGATAGTATCTATCTTGATGAAACTCGATACAGTAACTTATAACTCTATTCGATATTGTGTGTAGCAATTGCTAAGTGTTTAATATTTGGGTGAACTCTTCTATGTTGATATTAGTTATGTAATTTGTTAAAAATCTTACTGTTACCGGTCTCTATGTATAACTTTGTTGTTTGTTATTATTATTACAAAATTTCTATAGCGCCATGACTAAAAAGATATTCTCTGGCGCTTTACAAAACAAATAGCTAAACACAAGTATATACAAAAAGAAGTAAGCAATACGAAGACAAGATACAAATAACAACTAGGCAAGACAAAAGACAACCACATTGACAGGCAAGAGACTTAACCAAATGCTTCGCTAAAAAGATGTGTCTTAAGGGATTTCTTGAAAGTAGGGAAAACAAGAACATAATTAATTATTAATTCCCGTTTACCTATTACTACATGCTATCTCCTACGCTGCTGGTACTCTTCTAAGTAGTTGTGACTTACCATGGCTCATGTAAATATATACTGTAGTACTGATATGCTCAATAAGAAAAAAGCGTGAAACAGATGTGTCTCAGCCAGAGAAGAATAAACATCAACAATAATCTACTTATACTGATGTAGGCTATGATGTGTGTTTCTACTGTCTCCGGTTACGTGTGCTACAAATACCATCAACTTAAATCGTTTTTCTTGTTCTGAGACATACCAAGCAAGCAGTATATATCTACGCTGTCTGAATTAACTTAATGTTTATCGATTGTCGACTTTTATAATTACAAAGTCCATCAAAGTAAAAACAACAAAATACTTCTGAATCCTTTGAAATGCTACAGTAATGAGGAGTCAGACTGTATTTACTTTGACTAAATTGTAAGCAACACTGTAAAGATACAAATCGATAATTAAAAATAGTAATAAAAATAAAATAAGTAGTTGAGTTTAACTGCGCATGTAGCATATCTTAATTAAAACAGAACCGTGGGATGATACTAATGGAGTCCGACAGCTGTATTTTATATCGCCCCCCCCCCAAGAAATATACATAATTAAAAAAACTGGTAGGTAATCTTATACGAAATCGCTGAATGGAGAAGTATTCACTTTGTCTTAAGTATATACCAAAAAATTAAACAATAAGCTGCAGACTACATTTATCAATATATTAAGTAAGATGATAAAGTTGAGAGCGTCATCACAGCAACATATATTGTCGGTCGCAGTGTATGTCAAAGTGTAACACAAAATGTTTCAAAAGGTTTAATAAGCAGCAGCTATATGCATGTAGTTTGTAAGCATATATATTTCTTTGGGAATAATAAGGACTCTCATTCAATTATGTGTTAATATAGTTCACGCCTTAAATTTGTTCATAGTTACGCGGCCAAAACCACAGCTTAACCTATACTGGTACAGCGGATGCTTTGTTATATGTTTGTTAAGTTCTTTTTTACCATTTATCATATAAGTTTTATGTTTACAATTTTAGTCATTATCTACACATTATGCCAGATTTTGACCCACACACAAACTATTTTTTGCAGAGAAGAACTGTAATATGTAAAGTACAGTAGGTTTAATATCTTATTGCTGTCAAACCAAACTTTCTTAGCCACCGTCAAGAAGGGGAGGGCATGAATGGAAGGTGCTACCTCCTTTGCCAAACAGTGTTTCACCCTTAACAAAAGCTGTTGTTCCAATCCACGCGATACCAGTCCCATCCCCTTCCCTGACGAATAATACTACCGTATTACCCTGTACAATCTTTATGCCTTTGTTTTTAGTTCTTCTGTGCATCCAAAAAGGTGCAATTAAGGCTTATAAATTTGAACACAACAACTTTTGAAAATGACCATAACAACTTCGTCCAGATGTTCACATGCAACGTAGGCTACGCTATACCATCAGGTGCGTATCCAGGGGGGGGCGTTGGGGGCGCGCGCCCCCCGGGTAAGAAAAAGAGGAGAGAAAAAAAAAGAGAAGAAAAAAGGAAAAAAGAGGGGAAAAAGAGGAGGAGGAGAGGAAGGAAGGGAAAAGAAAAAGAAGAAAGAGAGAAGAAGGAGAAAAGGAGGGAGTAAAAGAAAAACGCGAAGACACCGGGAAGAGAAAGAGGAACAGTGACATCATTACAGCGCTGAAGGGTAGCCAGTGACGGATCAATGATTTCGTAAAAGTGTGCCTCACCCTACCCCTTACACCGACAACTCCATTTTTTTGACGTTTCCATTTTCCTCTCTCACTAATGATCTATATATATACTATATATGGTCTATCATAACGCGTGTGTAGAATTGTGCTATGAAACCAACTGTGGCTGGTCTCGAACTCGACCGTGTCGTCGGGGAACATGACGCATTTTGGGATGGGGGCGACCGCCCCCCCCCCCATTCAGCATTTTTTTTAAATGATATCGCTAAGTAATTTCAAAATAGAAAGTGCTTAGATGCAACTTACAAGGCCTGGGAAGTGTCATTTCCAGCGATCTGGGAGACATTTTCGGCCAAAATTTGCTTGTACGCTTCGCGCTAACAAATGGTCCTGGGTAGTGCCATTTCCAGCGATCTGGGAGACATTTTCGTCCAAAATTTTCTTGTACGCTTCGCGCCAACCTATGGTGGCGCTACGCTTAGATAATTTGCCTACAAGCTTCGCCCCTCCCTTGGCAAATTCCTCGCTACGCGCCTGTTCGAATTTGTAACGCAAACAGCAGATATCACATCATATCAGTGAGCATGAAAATGGCGTTCCAGGATGAAAATCCTCAAAACTGTCCGACTTGCTTGAAAAAATAACCAAAAATTTTCGCGCGCTCCGCGCGCGTTTGACGTGTCAGTTTCAATATCATATAAGCAAGCATCGGTTATAACATCGCATGCCATCATGTACCGTACGGTCCGTTCAAATTGCGCAGTATACCGCGGGATGCTAATGTAAACAACGACATGTCTCATGTAGATGTATAAAAAGCATGGAGGTCCAATTATGTCAAAACTCTCTTTTACATTAGTAATGGCGAATTAGGGGCTGCACCCCCGCCGCGCAGTGGCGGAGCGTCCAAACGGTCAGGGGGGCGGTCGCCCCCCTGACGGACTCAAATGGACTGCTGGCGCCTTTTTCAGCTCTTTACCACTTTTTACTTATTCTACATTATTGACTCTTTTATTGCGCTCTCATCTACTTATTGACATTTCTCACATTTTCTTGGTGTAATTTGGCGATGACACCCTATTCTTCGTTTATCTGCAAATTAGCCAGGCCCTGAAAGGGTCATTTCCGGCGATCTAGGGAGTATCTTTACTCAAAAAATTTCTGTGCGCTACGCGCCAACCAGTGGTGGCGCTCCGCTTAGATAGTGTCGAAAGCGCCCCTACAGACCATTCTCGCCCCTCCTGACCAATACCCCTAGCTCCGCCACTGCCGCCGCGCCTCATACGTCTATGTGTGTAGTGTTCGGTTTCGGAAATATCTGCTAGTTTTTCATTTCCTTCAACCAAGTTTTATAATAGCCGTTATAAGAGGTTTAATATTTCTACACCAATAAATTAACTGTGTCTGAATTTTCGAAAATTTCTGACCAACATTCTGCATCACACTTCCCTCTACTCGTGCAATTTTGACCGGTCTGTTAGGAGTTGAAGGAAGTTTTTCTATATTGGTTGTCCATAGATGAAATTTTGTACAACATTATGGGTATGTTTTCAAGTGAGTTTATTCACGAGAAATGTGAATTTTCAAATTCTGAACAAATTTGGGGCTTAAAACCTTGAAAAGTGGGGCTGACGGGTATTGTGGGCCGCGACGTAGAATCACCTACAAAAGCATAAGACCCACAGGAGATGCGATCAGGTCGAACATGACGTGTGCCGGGTTGACAATCTTCAAAAAGGTTATGGATGGAAAAAAAACTATTAGGAAATACTTGGTTCTCAGGCAAAAAGTGTACATCTGGTTGGTCATTTCAAGCCCGAGAAGTGCCGTTTCCGGTGATCTGGGGGGTATCAAAACCAGAAATTTTCTTGTACGCTGCGCGCCAACCGATGGTGGCGCTCCGCTTAGATAGTAATTCGCGCCCCCCGGGTTAGAAAATCCTGGATACGCGCCTGACCATGGAGCTATAATCTGTTAATAGCTCCCTGGCTATACACAGTAGGTACTTAGTTTGCTATGTATCTCTAAGTACAGTGACTAAGGCTTTGTTTAAAGCTTCATGTTTCTCTGTAACACATTTTGACAACATTTCTAACATCTGTATCAGTTTTTTGTTGTTGTGGTTTTGCTATGTGGTAATGGCGTAAGAAATAACACACTGCAAAACAAATAGCTATTAACTACTTTGTTTGATTGTTAAGGTCTTTATTAGAGTTATTATAACGATTGTTGATAATATTATGCGTCCGTGCAAATTTGACTGAATTGATTTAATATATTGAATATATTTAAACCACTTTGACGATGTTTTCAATGAACATAACCATAAATGCAGTATTGTTGATGCATACCTGTGTTAATGGGAAAGCAAACTAACAACCTTTCTGGGGTTTTTTTTTTTTTTGTCACTAAGATGAAAACATCCCATAAACAGGTAAGATAAATAATTGAATTTGAACGTCATGTCTGAGCGCTTCTATTGTGTTCCAAGTTACTAGGCGTGAGGAGAGTGAAGGGGATAAAGCTCTTACTTTCCATTTCATTTTCTGCTTTTCATAATTTCGATGACAAAAATACTAGCGTATCCTAAACATTGGTAGTTGTTTTTTTTTTGTTAAACTTGTGGAACGATTCACAATACCCAGCGAAGGCAAATATCACATCAATTTTATTTTGCTTCATCTATGCATGAGATGACCACTGGGGTAGTTCAAACGTCACCATTCTGTACCTTTTATTTTTCATTGAGTTAATATGAAAGGGAAAAAGGGCTCTAAATAATTCTCAAACCATATAATCAATAAACTTTAGGTGGCTATTTCAGTCAATAAAACAAAAATCTTAGCCAATACTCTGCTGGTCAACTGTATAGCTGAGAAAAAACGTCTCAATTACTTGTTTCGTTTTATAACTTAATTGATTTAATTAAATGGTTCATTAACATAATTATCTACCGGTAACTATTAACTTGGGTGTATTGCAGAGAGACTATCTTCAACAAAAGGGAAACATCTGCTTCATTTTAAGAGACCTGATTGAACTACACTAGTAGGAAAAACGTCATTATAATTTCATCTGTTGTATGCTTTGTGAGGCACTGCAACTTACTCAATTGATTTGATTTAAGAAGTGTGTGTAAGAGTTTTTTTTTGTGGTAAAAATGGCAGGATCGAATCAACGCTTATCCGTTACTGATTTGATTGTTCTTGTGTTTCTTTTGATGATTTCGGCCTTCGTTGGTCTCTACCATGCGGCATTTAAGGGACGTCAACGAACATCTAAAGAATATTTCTTAGCTAATCGTTCCATGCATCCGTTACCGGTGGCCGTATCCCTAGCCGTAAGTATTATTTCGGCCATAACGTTTATCGGTACACCTGCTTTAAGTTACGTCTATGGTCCAGCCTACTGGCCAACAATCTTTGGTCGCATTCTGGCAGCAATTATCATCAGCTGTGTTATTTGCCCTGTTTTATACAATTTGAAACTAACAAGCATTTATGAATATTTAGAGAGACGGTTTAATAGAATTGTGAGATACATCGCGGTGTTTATTCAGCTTTTGTCGACTTTGTTGATACTCGGTGTGGTCGTTTACGCACCAGCATTGGCGTTGAATGCTGTGACTGGTATCAGTTTGTTTGGATCGATCTTGGCTGTGGGGATAATCTCGACATTCTACAGTACCATTGGTGGGATCAAAGCCGTTGTCTGGAATGACGTCATTCAGGTAAAAAAATAACTTAAAATACATATTTCGGTCACATTAATATATGTAGGGAAATGGGGGAAAGTAAATAAACTCTTGACAGTAATTAGGCATCTTGTCTAAGATATAATGAATTATTGATGGGTATTTTGTACATTTGACCAGGGGAAGTCTAGACGACAATGTAGTGTTGGATCACCGGAATTAACTTTGACCAAGCATGAAGATCAACAACTATGGGAAAGCCTTCATATATTTGTGTCTACAAAGTAAAGGTAATTGTAAGAGGCTCGTCGCTAGATAGTAAACTGATTAAAAAAATTGTCGGCAAAACTATTTTTGGGCTTAAAACGTTTAGGGAAACATCAAGATGATGCGATATTTGGTGCCATTCTAACATTTCTTATGCTTCTTTTCTTTTCTTTCTTTTTCTCGTCACCAGAGCTCGATAATGGTGATCGGTTTCTTCCTTATCATTATTGCGGGATGTATAAAGGTCGGTGGAATCGAAGAGGTTTGGTCTAGGGTCGTGGAGGGAAACAGAACATTCGGTTTTGACTTTCGTCCAGATCCAACCATCAGACTATCCTTCTGGAGTACTTCTATTGGAGGAACATTTCTTTTGTTGTCATATGCGGGAGCCAATCAAAATCAAGCTCAACGGTTCTTAACCTGCAAAGATTTAAGGAGCGCCAAACTTGCGGCATTTTGGGGATCATGTTTAGTGGGCGTACTGGAGATGCTCGCAGTTTTAGCTGGTATTGTAATTTATGCTTTTTACTTCCGGTGCGATCCTCTTAAAAATGGTTTCATTGCAAAAGCTGATCAAATTGTACCCTTCTTTGCAGTCGAAGTATTTAGTAGTGTTCCTGGGCTAACAGGTTTTATTGTGAGTGCGGTCTGTAGTGCATCCCTAAGCACCATCTCAACCGCTATTAATGGCATTGTAACTGTGTTAGGGGAGGGAGGAATTAAGAAATTATGGCCGCAGCTTTCAGATGCAAAGTTTACTACAATAATGAAAGTGTTATCAGTTATTTGTGGATTATTGTTCATGCTAATGGCAGGATTTGCTTCAGTCGCAGGCAGTATGGTCATTCCGCTCGGTCAAGGCCTTGTTGGGGCACTAGGAGGTGCTGTGGCAGGAGTGTTTTTGTTAGGAATGTTAATACCATGGGGGAACACAAATGGTGCCACAATTGGTATTATCACGGGAGCCCTTATTGGTACATGGATTATAATAGGCAGTGTCATGTATCCTCCTATCTCCACCCCTCTTCCTTTATCGAATGATCGTTGTCCTGTTAACGATACATTCATCTTTACGACCACCACAATGAATACATTAACTGGGTCTGATTCCCATTCAATGGCTACCAGCATGCCATTAGACTTGGAAGACAGCCGTACCGGTATAACACGGCTTTACTCAATCTCATTTGCGTATTTCTCTTTGGTATCTTGTCTGTCGAGTTTGTTCGTTGGAATCGTAATCAGTCTGTTGTTTCCTTGCAAAGACTTCGTGGACGCCAACTTGTTAAGTTCTTTTGTAGTTGAGGCTTGTCAGAGGTTACCGCAAACGCTTCGCGACAAGTGTCCCATTCGCTTTACCGATAACGACGTAAGAGAAACAGCAACAAAAACAATTCATGTAATGGAAAACGGCGCGGATGATACTCAACTATAAATACTAGTAATATGATGATTGTGACGATATGATAAACACGGGAGTTTCTCGATGTACGAGGGCTGGGGACGATCAAATCAAATAGAGAGGGTGGGATGATCGATGTAACAGGACTACGAGGTTCATGAGTCGGATGATCAAGGCCGAGGTTGGACTTATCAACGTACAACAGGATGGGTCGACCAGGAGTATTATTATTAACGCACGAGTGATGTGAGGATCAACACAATCTTAACTATGATTCGTCAAACTCTAAAAAAAATCTAAGTGGTCATGATATGGAATTTGCCGTTGCCATGACAGGCCAAGCTACCAGCTATCCGTTGGTAGCATGTCACTTAGAAATTACTATATCTATGCTTCAGGGGGTTTGGATAGTGGCAAATTTAGTGGTTAGTCAGTTGTATTAACAGGCCCTGGATAGTGCTGTCAACAAGATGGTAGTAAACTCTTAATGAAGCGTTCTGTCGTGAAACGCGTCCTTTGCATATACCACGGAGAAAACGTCTCAAAACACCTGTTTATTCCTTGCAATTTAAGGAAATGACACAATTTCGCAAGCTACATCGGTAAGACCGAAAGAAAGATACTAGTCAAGAGACCTAACACAGGCTTGCCACGAAAGTGAAAGTAAGCGGCTAGGCCCAACGGTAGTAAATAAAACATAAAGATTTGTTTGGCGCATTCTCTGTTGGGCCGGGCTTGCAAATTTTGATTGAAATTTGTAGAATCTACGGACTCGTTAAAATTCTGGCGAATTTTATTCAGCTCAAAATGTTTAAAGACAGATAACTCAATAAAAATACTGAATATTAATATGAAAATTGCATAGATCGGTATTATTTTAATGCGCTTTTAGGGCAGTAAACTGGAAAAGTCGAAGTTTAAATTTGACAAACACACATTGAGACTTTCAGTGCGAATGAGTAAAGGCGGACCAAGGAGAAGGGCAGTTTTAAATATAAAGAACGACTGGAAATATTGTCGGAGAAGCCGAAAAGTACAAAAAGTACCCCTTTTTCATTGGCCACCCGATACTCATAGCTAGTAGAGTAACTATTGTTCATGTTCCACAACCGTGCATCAGTAACTACCGGTACTGCGCTGTGTTCGCAACACGGTAACATGTTTTACAGGTGACACAGTAATTACTTCAAAGCTGTTACAAGTGGAACTACGAGTCCGAAAGGTGAAAATCAGAGGCGGCTGGGTAACGAAGACTACTCCCTGGCCGTACAGGTGGCATACTCCTATTAGAGTCTATATCAATCCGCTCGATTGTTCTCCTTCAGGAAAAGTGCCGAAAAGCAGCGGGAGAACATCTTTTGTGACCTGTTATCAATCATAATCTAGTTTTTTTGTGGCTTGCATGTTGAAGAGCATGAATGGAAGTACATGTGGTGAGAAAATTGGGTCAATTGAGGCAATTTTAGACCCCTTTAGGCCTCCCGGGAGCAGCGTAGGAAATTTGTTTACCACTGAGTGAAGAGGTTTGTTTACAAGTGACGAAAACTTCCGGCTCGGATAGCAAAAAATCTTCATGGTCATGGTACGAAAAATTGATGGTGCCATGAAAGGCCAACTTGTCAGCTATCCGGTGATGGGTAGCGTTTAGCTAGTGAAAACTTCTATCTAGACTTAGAGACCACATTACTTTTGTGATTTAGTGTGTAAGTCAATGGGGCTTTTAATGGGCGTATGCTACCTACAATACGGAGTGCATGGTCGGCGCTGGCACAACTTCACGTAGCCGACACACTGCGGCGGTTATTTTATACTGCATGCGAGATTCAGATGGTAGCCTAATTTTTTTCTAATCGTATTAGTAAATCCATTTGATTGAAACATTTTTCACGGACAGGTGAGTGTGTGCAAGTCTCAAATAGATACAAAACATGTACACAAAATGGGATCTAAGGTGGGGGAGGGGGAACCTAGATTAGCCTTATGGGTAGTTCCACGTCTCAATTAGGCCTTAATATAGTAATAGTTTACCACGTCAAATATTCATAGACTCCTTGTCCAGTCGCGCAGTTCTTTGTCTTTCATGGGAACGTGTAACAGCTTTGCAGTAATTACTGTGCCACCTGTAACACATGTTACCGTGTTACGAACACAGCGCAGTAGTTACAGAGCACGGTTGTGGAACATGAGCAGTAGTTAATGTACTAGCTATGAGTATCGGGTGATTTGGCAATTAAAATGAGCCCTTTTATAATTTAAAAAGTGTTATTTTTCTTATAATGTATCACAAAAAGTGTCCTATTATCAAAACATTAAGAAACACTTTAATTGAATGGTGCCATTTCAAAACAATTGTATTCAATATGTGCGAAAGGTACGAAAGTAACTTTGTGATTTGACAACCCCCCCCCCCCCCCCGCGAAATCGAATTGATGTGTCCCACTTACGGTATAGAAATTTGTGTCCGGCCTCCTTTCAGATTGAACCCTCTTTCAATACCCATGATTTAATTAATCTGGAAAAAGATTAACATTTGGCAAAGACGTATAACTTGAATTTGAAATATATGCATTAGTTCAAATTCGTTATTTTTTGAGTGTTTTATCAGACATGTGTTTCTCACAAATGTCTTTTATTAGCATTGTTAGTTCTCGCCTAAAACAATTGTTGTGAAGATGTTAATAAAGTTATTGTTTTATTTACAGGTATGTGAGGGGGGCAATGCGATGGGGGTAGGGGGTAGGTGAGTGAGACAGATATATATTATGCGGACGGTATCCACCGATATCATTAATTAACAATCATACGAAAGTTCAAACTGTATTTGTGTAACCTTTTCTTGTTGAGATTGTTGTTCAGTTTTTAAGTACGACAATGTGGCGAAGCACACTCTCGAGTACAACATAATTCAATATTGTGCTACATGTGAACTAAGTTTGTTTGGTAATTTTATAAAATTGCGGGTATTTCTTGTAGTTGATTATTTCGTAAATATAGCTGGTTATATGACTTTCATAAAAGTTTACTATTGTCTCCCAGTAAATTCATTCAAATGGAACTAATCGATTTAGGGCTATGTACGACCTAACTGTTTTAATTGAATTAATTCGTTTGATGATTTTGTAAGTTGCTGGTTTCAGGAATAGGTTATCTGCTATGTATATGTTTGCAAGTAAGGCACATTCTCTAAGTGAATATAATCGACTGCACGCTCCTTAATTATTACGGATTCTTGGTTCGGTGGCGGGATTGTTGCCATTACTTTTCATATAACTTAAGTTCATTAAAAAGGCTTCATTATAAAGCAGTGTTCGAACGATTTCTGGTGTTTGAGTTTTACATTGGCGGCAGGTCTGACATGAGGGTATGAGGGGTGGGGGTTGGGGGAGGGGTTGAGAGGGCAGACACATTCCCGGGTCAATTTGGGGGCCCAGGAAAATATGCATGAGAGCTAGGAAAACATATAAAGAATAGTGCATTCTCATGTACATTACGAACTCAAGACAAAATGGAAAATGATCAAGTGACGTAATTGAAGCCTGAAGCACGAAGTTATTCTCGACACATTTAATTTGGGTCATTTGCTTACAGTATATATACTAGAGTATCAACATTAGTAAACTCAAATGCAAACATTGAACTTTTTGCTTTTGAAAACTGTTCACACTGTCTATGAACTTTTGCTGAACTTTTAATTTTATAATAGAAATATAGCTAAACAGTCATCTCAATCATCATGACCAAAAATAAGGTTGTTACAAAACTTTCAAATACCAGCATTTGTCTTACGAAATGGACAGGGGATCCATTTTGTCGAAGAGTGTTGAGGAAACTTTGTAAAATATTCCTTCTCGCGCCCTCGAAGTTAAGTACTCCTCCTCCCCTCCCCCTCCCCTCCCCCTCCCACACCGATTGAACAATTCCCCCTGCCCTTATTATATATAAATGAATAGTCCATGAGTTTATATATATATATATATATATATATATATATATATATATATATATGAATTAATTCATGAATGAATTACAGGTTAAGAGAAAATGAAAAATGAAAATAAGCTTAAAACCAAATATTTTAAACATTTCGCTCATATATGCAACCAAGGTTGATCAAGTAACCCATAAAGAAACTGTGAATGTGCCTATTCGCCAAACTTGTTGGAGTTGAAATAAAATATACTTATATACACTCTCAAGGATGATTGTCTAATTTTGATTGATTAATTAGACACAATATATTAAACTTTAGTCATACATACATACACACACATAATATATATATATATATATATATATATATATATATATATATATATATATATATATTTGCTCAATTCAGCAGAAATCAGTAAGTCGCTTTGCCTTTACAACCATGCCGACATCTTCTCTATAAAATAGTTTCAATTCCTGCTACTCCTGGTCACTTTCGGTGATCATGCACTGAAGAAGAGCTAGTTTTGCTCGAAAGCTCTGCAAAAACCAAACATTGGCTGTTTTACTTCCAATCACTTACCTATATATATATATATATATAGATATATATAGATATATATATATAGATAGATATATATATAGATATATATAGATATATATATACAATGTGAGTTTAATTAAATACTTATTGCGTTAGGAACTTCCGAAGGATGAAGATAAATGTAAGGTGTTCTCCTTGTTAGGTTACGCTTATCAATTACGGACCCAACTTCAGTCAATTTTGACCGAAATTTGTTTAAGGCATCGCTTCCTTTCTTATCAAACAGATACTGTACTTCGAAATCACCTAGCGCCTTAGTGCCGCGTTCGCTAAGGAGGCGACAGACCAACATAATGTCCAATGTCTTGTCTTTATCTGGCAACAAACTTAAAATATCTCTTTCTGTTTTCGGATCTTTATCTGTTGGAGGGCTACTAAGCAACATTGATGGATAATTTGGTGGAAATCCATATTCATCGTACTGACAGAAATTTGCTGCTGCGTGATTTACACTACCGATAAATAACATTGACGTTAACGCATGCTGTAACTCTTCTACTGAACCAAACTTTCCTTCGCCAGGCACACCCAATAAACCACATCCTCCATCGTCGGGAGATGCAGAAAGCGTATGGGCAAAATCCTGCAATTCATCATCTTGAATAATCATCTCTGAGTTTTCATAATATCCTTGGACTACATCGGAAACATATTTGCTCACAGCTTCCCATAAGAGTAGAGCGTCATCGCGGTAGCAATAATTCGGGAGAGCATCCGTGTCCTCCACTCCACGCTCTTCTAAGTCCTTCGGAAGGGTACCATTCACGTCCATTCGCCACTTAGTCATTTCCATTTGAATGAGATTGAACAACCCAATCCTACCGACGGTCAAGCATTGATCAACCCATCCACCTTCGGAAACGAGAAGTTTCAATGCACGACTGTTGATGGCTAACAAATATATAAAATGAGGCGCCAGTACTTGGAAAATTGGATGCGAGGGACTAAGGCATCGATGCGCTGCAACAGCTATCGTTTCCATGATGAGATGGGTAAAGGCAAGATGGGTGCATGACTGGTGGTAATTGGCATCGCAATTGTTGAACCACATTTTGGCCAACATCCACGTGTATTCTGGATCAGTTGGAAGAAAGACCGGATTTTCTGTCCCAGGATCTGGGAAGAGTTGTATAGCTATTGGCATAAGTTCTTTGTCTTCATTTACAAAGAACAATGCCAATGGGGCGGCGGTTTTCCTGCCATCTGTGCACTCTAAGTCCTTCATAAATGTATAGTCAACTATATACAATCGCTTCGCTTCGATTGCCTCCTCAATCGTTATGCCATCTATCAGAGCGCGAATCATTTCATTAGTTACAGCGAAGTTATCTGGTAATTTTCTACACAAACGAATTTGGGTTGGGTTGCAACCACTCAGCCTTTGTAGACCGAACTCAATATCGCTTCTCCAGTTATCAAAACCAAGCGGTTTAGGTAAGGCATCGCAGTAAAGTTTGCTGATATCATCTAACGTATCCCAGTCACCACTCGTTAGATTTTTTATTTTAGTCGCGAGTAGAAGAGAAGCTTTCATTTTGAGGATATCCCATTTGTAATCGTTTGAGAAGGTTTCGTCTGCAGGACACTCTTTTACCTGAGGTGGTACTCCCGGTGCGTTTACAATGAACTGGTAATGTTCACGTTTATCTTCCAACTCCGATCTACGATTCTCGATGTCATCGTCATATTGTGGGAGGCTACATCCGCCTTCCTTGATTTTCATTTTCTTATTTGCCTTGATCCATCGATTGATTGGGAATATGAACTCCTGACTGTCATCAACTTTTTCCACTCTAATTACTTGGACAAACCAGTCGTCATCGAACATTCGCTCGTCCCTCCATATTTCAATACCCGACAAAATACCGAAATTCGGTAAATTTACAACTGGGAAACAATCTGTTGATCCGGCTTCGAAATCATTTTTCCATTTGCAATCGAGTGGGATATCTCGGGACTTAATTCCGTCCCCGTTGATAAAGCACATAAACACATTGGAGTCTGTTTCACTACCTTTCTTATCCCCCGTCTTAATTGTTATCCAGTAGTCCGTACCAGCTGGTATTCTCGTCTTGTCCTTCGGAGTTACACAACTATTACCCATTTGACTCGGATTGATACAAATGGACGGAACTGGTGAAAAGTTTTCAACTTTCTTAGTTTTTCAACTTGAAAACAGGAACGTCAAACTGATGTCATATATAGTAGGCCTATGTTCCTTGATATACGTTTAAATGTGAGATTATTAGGAGCTCACAACGTAATGAACTCAAGACGGTTTGTGTACAGGTTGTTAGTTGTAACATCAAACAGACAAAGAACGGTATCTATGGACACACAGCTTGTAGTATTTATCTCAAGTGTATGCCAACGATTGTGATTTATTGATTTCTCCTCCGTAACCTCGTTAACCTATATTGTGAACGGCTAAGTTGAAACTGATTCAGTATCTGCTGTCACGCTGTAGTGGGTACTGCAGGGTATTCAATTAACATATAAGATCTAGGAAAGCCTTAAATACAAATGTACCGTAATTAACATTGATCAGGTCTGATCTTGGATGGAAGCGATGTCACCAAGGGGCGGGCTAGTGAAAGGGGGAGCGATGGATTGGGGAGGGTAGGAGGAAGGATACGTTTCGTTAGTTGGGTGTGATTGGGTAATTGAGGGAAGTGGTTCGTGCATAATCTTGTTATGCTATATATGTAGATAATATTCTAGGGCATTAACCTATGGTTGGATGGGGTTTGAGCGGCACTGATTGTGTATATTTACCTTGTACTTATAAATTGGATAAAATAAAAAATAGGTAATATTAATATTATATATATACATATTTATATGAAGGAGTCATACAAATATTTTTTTCTCGTGTACAAGTTGGTCAATTGTAGCTATTTTATATGTATTTTATACCACCTAAAGCACTTCCTAATTGCCGCTCAGTTTGCAAGGTACTATTCTTTAACTGGTCGGACGCCGGGAGGGAAGGGTCTGAGTAGGGCAGTTAGGTATCTTATAAAGTTACAATATATATTGCTACTCAGTTTGTGTTACAGTCCAACTGATAAAGTTTGTAAACGACAAATCAAAATGCTAGATGCTTGCTATTCTGTTTTTGGATGTGCGTTTACATAGCCTGGGGTGATTAACATTTTATTAAAATTGTAAACCTCCTACGTTACCGTCGAGAATATGACCACCAATCGGCCGAATACAACTTTTAAAATAGGAATATTATATTTATTTTCAATGTCTTCACTGTTCAGTACAGTTCTTAAAATTCTCTCCCGATACCCATCAATATTGGAAATAAAAACGACACCCAGTTTTCAACAGATTAAGCCTGATACTACCATATGTAGGCGTCTAGAGTTACCAGAGATGAAAACAATTCTCGACCAAGCCCAAACAGGATAGGACTCTCATTTAGGGTCCCATTGCTATCTCTATGCCTTTGTATATTTGGTGCCTTCGTTTGTTGTGTAATATTTACAACAATTTATTGTTTTATTAAATTTGTATTTCAAATTCATTATATAACTTGCAAAAATAGAAATTTTGAACTAATTAGCAGTGTACCCTATAGTGCAAAGTAATTGCATTACTTTGTTACTCCAATGAAAACAAAGTTTGGTGTAACCGATGAAATATTTGTGCAGTCGGCCGTCATCATCCTGACAACAGAATTAGGCTGGGAAGATTTTATCATTTTCTGAGAGAGGGGTGGGGGGGGGGGGGGTGGATACGGGATATACTGCGGTTGTTTTTAAATGCTGGTAAAGAGACTTCTCTTGTGTCCACCACTAAGTTTCTTTAATGTGCGATTGTATTTGATGCTGCCATTAAAGGTATGCTGTTTTGGCCCCAAATATGCCAGATTTTTAAATATGGTCACCTTTGGTCAGAATACTTAAACCATTTTGGTTATCACCCAAATTTACCTCACTGGGACATTCAAACATCTTGTGTGTTCATTCAGAATGTCTGAGAACAATTTGGAGAGTAAAGACCCCCAGGAAAGTACTTTTTGAAAACTTCTAGCAATTATAGCATGCTATAATTTAGGGCCTATACAGCCTACCTATAATTAGTTGTTTATGGTGCTGCGGCTTGCGTGTCATATGAGATTAATCGAAAGTGAGTTTCATTTAGTGGAAAATGCCAATTATCATATGTTGCCATCAAGGACAAAATGAGAAAATATTCACATCGAATTCTCAAATCCTGCTTTAATTCTAGAAATGAACTTGCATTTTAAGTCGTTTTTGAAACAGTACAACCGAATCATTTCATTCATTCAAAAACCTCTGGGAAACATTTAAAATATGTACTCCTTAATTTGTGCAACTTGTGACAATGACCTGGTGTTCCAACCATTTCAAAATGAAAAATAAATTAACAAAGCCACGAACAATCTTCTACATCTGAGATTGTGAAATCGAAGCCTCTCGTGGTAGAAAACGTTCTTTGCGGTTGAGCTAACCATGGAGGTAAAAACAGACTCCATGAGTTCACTAACCTATAGTGACACGTTTTTAGCCTGTTTTCGTTTTTCGAATGTCCTTGTCTTTCACTGAAAGTATGGATCCTAAGCTATGTTCAAATTCAAGATGAGGTCTAAACAATTGCGTATACTTAATGCAATGATCTGACAACTACTCCTAAAATACAAACAACTCTGTTGTTTCTGACGTTCCGGGTGCTAAGTGTGCTGGTGGTTCTATTACAACAACGATAAAAGGTTATACATTTGGCGCTCCATAACAACGTTGTAAATGGAAATAAAATATTGCGCACATACTACTACAGTACTGCACGACTCTCGGTTACAACATCAAATCACAATATTCGCAAGTGTTTGTATGAAAGAAAAGTCATGACAATCTATGTCCAAAAATTACTCGGAGATTTAGTCGAGGTTCCTGTCATTTCTTGTGGTCCTAGAGGAAAACATTTAAAAGAATGGATCAGTAGTACACAGGTAAACATTGTTAGAATTTAAATAACCCTGTTCGTAGCCTAACATGAACCTAACTGTTAGGCCTAATGTTAAGATCAAAGTACGCTACGTACGTACTGTACTGTAGTCAGACCAGCTCTTCGCATCCACTTCAGATATTAGTAGTGGATTCTTTTAAATAATTAAGGTTACGCATCCATTTCAAATAAGTTAAAAATAGTAATCTAAGGCTTGGAATATAATGGCAATGGAGTCTAGCCAAAATTGCCATTAGATCTGCCCATTTGAGGTGGAGTGGTAACTAATGAGTTGAATGGTTATATAGCCTAGAGTAGGCTATGCTACTCTGGATATCAAATTCCCATACATACTAACATAGGCTAATTCTTAGACCTAGGTCGGCAAATGGAGTAGTAGTAGGAAGAGCACTGAGTTAAGTCTACAGTAAAGCGAAACATACACAGTTACAAGGTCACTGTTAATATTATTGTCACAAATACTTTGATACATCCTTCAGGGAAAACTAAAATTAAAAACAAATTTTCAAGGATAGTTTAATTCCAGCCTGGTTGAGTCACAAGTTGAAAAAGTTAGGCATTGTTATACAATAGGCTTACTGTAGAAGTAAGTTGACATTACTTAGTGGTCATAACGTTGCCACTGAACAGTGATGAATCTAGCATACTGTAGGTGATAGCTTTGTCCTATATGCTATATATAGTAAAGGCTTCATAATTGACGCACCCCCGTAATTGACGCACCTTCAATTATTACTAGCAACGATACTTCAGGCCACCTAAACTTTTTGCAGTCAAGCAGAATGACACATTTCATGAGTTTGAATCCATTTCAGCTATTTGCTGACCAAATTGTGGTATTTTTAAGCTTTTAACACACTCCCACCAGTTTTGCACATTTTTTGGTCATTTTAGAAATCTTACTCCCTAAAAATAACCAACAATACCTCAATATGATAACACTGCTCTGTGGAACCTGACCAGTCTGAGCTTAGAGGCTCAGAGCATAACAAACAGCATCTAAAGTCAATGGATGTATATATACTAAGGCCTACACTACAGTTAGCTTTTCGACGAATGTGTCAATTTAGGGGTATGAAAGAACTTGACACGGCAGACATGTTATGGTCAAATTCTGCTCAATTGTACGGTGCATAAGCAAAGAACCTGAAATATTTTGAGATCATAACATTTCTAAGGAACTACACATATGAAAAACACATACAGTCGAGTGATTTGGATTTCTCCTTGATAGATATCGTTGATCAAATCCTTAAGTGCGTCAATTATGAGCCCACCATGCTACTGTTATGTAGAGCATTTAACGTTAGATGAACCATAAAGGAAAGGAGGCCTAACCATATACTTTCCAGTCAAATGTTTCAGAGGAACACTTCTTGTACAACTAGTAATTTACACTACTGTACACTTGTTTTCTTCAATTTCAAATTTGGAATGTACAGTAACATTCAGTAACAACCTGATTTTAGGAAATCGCATATGTAGCAATTTAATTTCACTAGGATACTAGAACAAAAGAAATATATATGTAAGTTTACTTGTTCATCAGTCATAACTTAAAAACAAATTAACCCTGGACTATCCCTTAAGTGTCAGAAATTAAATACAATACTGTGTCATATGTGTACACTGGTGATTTACTTACATCCTGTACTTTATATTGTAACTCAAGTACTGTAGAGTGCCTGGATTTGTGGAAGATGTTGCCTACAACCAGGCATTCAACCTGGTCAAGTCTCCTTTACAATCATGACTTTCCACACTTTACCTTTGTTCAGCTCTTGCATGCATACTGTATACATGCAGTATGTTTTATATATGTTTTCCTTTTTTTTTCTTCACTTTGCAGCACTTGCCTCTTGCAGAGGTGGTTCTATATCATAATGGGCTTCTAGTTCAAGAGGAAGATCAGTTAAAGGCCAATGGAGTCTACCATATATCTCTCAGGTTGAGAGGTGGAAAAGGGGGTAGGTGTAGTTGTACATAGCACATGGGGATGATAAGAATGTGAAATTTAGAGAAGAGGGGGGGATAAACAGAGTCATGCTACAAGTCGCATCTATGAGCATAATAGAATAGCACACTTGCCATAGAGGAAAACTTCAATGAGAATGCATATGTACAATAATGGACATTCTTAAGAAAGTGTGCTTAACTTTGCACATTTTGTACAAATTAGACCTACGAGTACATGAGAAGAAATGATCCCCAGACACTGAAACTATTCATATTCTACTTTATACAACACCTAATTGTATTCTGGTCATTTGATTGGTCAATTGCTCGTTGATTACATAATCCGCGTTGATTACATAATCCGAAAGATGTAATTTGTTCCATTCAACGAGGCGCAGCCGCGTTGAATGGAACAAATTACATCTTTCAACTCATGAAATATTTGCACTATTGCATTCATAACTACTCATTATTTGTATAATAGTGTGCTAAAGTATAGAAAGGAAAATTGGTTTCAAACTTTGAAATCATACCAAGAATGCTGCCACTTTCTTTTTTTTGATGCATTGACTGTCAGACCCCTGCGGGAATATGTCTGTAAATATTGGGTTTCAGTGACTTAGCCTGGGATTTTCTACGGAAGGAAAGTTTGGTGCACTATGAACAGATCTTTGACTTACCTATGTTTTGACTCATACACAGTATGCGAAATTGTACAAGTTAGCAATGTTGAAAAGACCTATTAGCTTGATTGTAGTGTCAAACAATGAACTTTCACAAGTTGCTGACCACAATGTCATATTTCTTGTATTGTTGCTCTTTTGTACATTAGCTTTTTCCTTTTCTTTGTTCTAAATACAATGAATATTGTTGCACATCCTTCCCAGGATTTCAAGAATTACAGTTGTGTGCATAAAAAACTTGTGGGATCTTTGTCTTTGTTTTGTAAATACTCTAATGGACGATCAATATACCAACACTATTGTATTAGTATTCCATTGCAAAATTTCAATTGTGATTTGTGTTTTTATTGTATGACAGCACATACAATTAGTGAAAGTTAGTGGGGCCTGATGAAGTATGATCACCAGGTCCCCTGAATTTACTTCAATGGGAAAGAGTTATCAGAAAAATTCCCCGAAAAATTGTTCCAGTCATAGCTTTTTCAAACTATTGGAAAAATTGAGTTTGACATTATCAGAATATTAATTGTATTTACAGGATTTGGATCCATGCTTCGTATGATTGGTGCCCAAATCGAGAAAACTACCAACCACGAAGCTTGCAGAGATCTAAGTGGAAGACGCATGAGAGATGTAAACAATGAAAAGAAGTAAGTGTAACTACTGTAAATTGGTAGGGTTGTCTGGTGGTTGATAGTGTCCCTCCGCAAGCATTAGGTCCAAACTCTACCGGCAACATAAGTCTTTTGATAGGTTCAGCATCGTTGCTGCTAGGTGATGACAAGTTGGGTTCTCCGTGGATATGAGAGTTTGTTTCCGTTATTCATTTAATTCCTTTGTAAACAAATGTTTCATAACCACACTTGTACTTGTGTGGTTGTTGAACAATGCCCTTTACAATTTTAGAAAGAGCTGGCATGAGATTCTTGTACCTGGTGTACCTTGGTGTACCTTGGTGTACCTGGTGTACCTGATGGGTGATGCTAGTGGCAAATCCATGGAACAAGGAGAGCTGAGCAAAGTAACTGTTGGAATCCTCCATAATGTTTGTTGAAAAGATAAATGTCATCAGGTACTGTTTTCAGACTGTGGCTACAATACTTTAGAAAACGAGAAGAAAAAAAATAAAGATTATTTTATCAACAAAGATCGTTATAGAAGTGCAGATATGAAACTTGAACACATTAAAACTAAAGTTAGAATCCAGGGTAAGGGTTGTTAGAAAGATGCTGGGGATTAAATAGTCCCATTGCCTATGAACTTACAAAGTCAATCCTTCAGACTATATGCATATAATCCAAATTGTGGATTATAGGGTACTGACCAAATCATTGTTATGAGCAAGTCAGGATTGTAATCAAGTAAAGTGAAGTCACAAGTATTTTTTTTTCCATCAAGTGAAGTCACAAGTCATTTGATTGGATCACAAGTTATTATATCAAGTCATAAATTAATGTTTCTCAAGTCAGGTTGTTTGATTTTATTCAAAGTCAAATATTGAAAGTCAAACTACAGGTAAATCAATTTAAAGACCAAACAACAAATCAGCAGCAAAGGTCCAATGTTGCATTTTTATGAAGTGATGCGTGTCGGGTGGATGATGTTGCATCCGTAAACTACAGAGCAAGTAAATTTAACTACAGTCATAATTTTGTGGATTGGACAGCGACTGAACTTTGTTTGATACAAAAGGCACTTTACCATTCCCATCCCTCTCTCCATACAAACGAAAGTATAAATGCGACTGAGAAATAAGGAAACATCAATGTTAAGAATGTTGACCTTGATTGACTATAGCTACAGATTTTACACCCAAAATTTGTTAACACCATTTATATCTTCAATGAAAAACAGCTATTATAGTTCTAACTACGTGTACAGTATTAGCACAATGCCTGAACACTCTGCATACTTCATGCCCCAGAACAGAAGAGATAATTGAGGGCGTTGTGGTCAAGTGGGTAAGGTAGTGAACTTGTGATCTAAGGATTACAGGTTCGAGCCCTGGCCAGATCATTGCATTGTGTCCTTGGGCAAGGCGCTTTATCTCCATTGCCTCTCTTCACCCAGGTGTATAAATGGGGACTTGCGAGGTAACTTGTAAATATAGTTGCGTGCTCCGGTTTGTGGCTGCACCCTACCCTATGGGAAGTCCCCCGGGGGACACGAGGTTGTGGTGCACTGTGGTGCTCCAGGAGAGATTGATTGAATTGTGCACACTTTGGTGTGTACTGTAGGTGTGACAAGTTTAATACCAATGACCAGGGTTAAGTTGTAAAAGTCGTGTGAAAGGGCCTTGGCCCTGTACAAGACTGTAAACCTTAAATAATAATAATAATCAAAAAACTATTAATAATGAGTGATATTTATGATCTGGGGTATATTATATGGCACTTAAAATAACAAACCAGTCCATAAACCATCAAGCAGTATCATGCTCCAGATGTATGGAATATCGTAATATTTAAATATTAATCATGCAATATAATTCTCTTTCCTCGTCAACGCTGGTGTCAATGCATATTTTTCGGAAGATCAATACTGATTTCGAGGTTGCGATACAGTAGAATATCCTTAAAAGATACTGACGATGCAAAATTGTGCATCTTCCTTTGCAAGTTGAATGCGAGTGTCAAGACAAAATACACTGAATATTTGTTTCAATCCTGATTTTCACCCCAGTGGAAAAAAAAATAAGAGATATACATGTTTTCTTGCGATTGATTTCACAGGCTAGCAGATTGGATTGCAAAGAAAGCAGACAGAGAGAGGGAGAAGGAGGAGAGAAGACAAGCAAAACTTGAGAAGCTGCGATCAGAACCGAAGCACTACTTTGTCGATCCAAAATATGACAAACAGAAGAGCAAAGTGGCTGAGAGTCTGGATGAAGCAATCACTCAAGGTATCTCTAAACAGTCAGCTTGGCTCAAATATAGTCTACTTTTCTTTGCTCCCAAGATTTCTTGTCAACTCTGAGTTTCAAGTTTGCTGTAGGTCATTTGAGCAGGCTTTGCCAGGGCCAGATTCAGATTTCTATAATGGAGGGGTGTGGCCTTGTGGTCATAGAAGACAACACCCATGTAAGGGTTGGGGGGTCTGGAAGAATCCCCCTCCCCCTTCCCAATTATTGTCAAATGGTGTTTTCTAAGGAATATTTGGGCTATAAATTAGGGACTATAATTAGGATATAAATTCAATTAGCTTTAGTTAATAACTTTGTTTGATGATGATAGAGATAATTCTGAGGGTATCAGCTGCAACTGGTACGGGCACCAAGGGTGCTGCATTACAAAGTAAAAATTTATGGTCATCTTACACATTTTGTGACCTATTTGTTCCTTCTGCTGCTATCAGCTGTTGTCATTTGTTTTAGCACATTTACTTAATTCTATCTGCTTCCTTCCTCTGTTTCTATTCTTGCAAAAAATGTTTGTTGCCGTCGAAATTCATAGATATATATTTTTATTAATTATCCATCGGCAGGAATATATGCCTCTGCATATGTAGATGAGCCATCTTCATCAACGGAGAAGAGAAAACTCGAAGGGGATTCCTCTGCTCTGTCTTCAAAGAAGAGCCGTCTCTGGTAAGCTACATATGATTCAGGTCAATTAGTTAGCTGTTTAATTTCATTAACTCATGGCGAATGTATCAAACTTTATTGCATATGATTAAAATTTGATTAAATATTCAAAATTACCTTTGATCCTTTTTAGCCATATTTTGTGAGACTTGAGCTTTCCAGCATATATTTTCTGCATTGTTATGATATTTTTTAAATTTTAGAAGTATAATATTTTAAGGAAATCACAAAAATACTGCTTTTTGAACAGACCTCATGCTCTGATGTCACATCTCAGGAATGTAAATTCAGATCCAGTCTTAAATTTGTTTCTAAGTTTTTTGAACCTTTTCAACTCTGCCACCTGGTATGTCTCATATCCCATTTTGAGGGTCCTTTGAAATCCATTTTGTACCTATTTAGTACCTATCTGTTTTGTAAAATCATTAAAATGTTCTGCATTAAATGGTTCAATAACCCACTAGCTACATTAGGAGTACTCTAAACATTGTATTTCCACAAATATCTCTTGATTAGATTGAAGGCCTTCCACTGAGGTATGAATATTTCTTAGCTAACTCCAAATCAAGTATAGTTTCCTAACCAATGCTACGGTTTTGGGGTCCTTTGAAATCCATTTTGTACCTATGTAGTACCTATCTGTTATGCAAAATCATTAAAATGTTCTGAATTAAATGGTTCAATAACCCACTAACTATATTAGTAGTACTCTAAACATAATTATTTGTGGAACAACAATGTCATTGTATTTCCACAAATATCTCTTGATTAGATCGAAGCCCTTCCACTGAGGTATGAATATATCTTAGCTAAATCCAATTCGAGTATAGTTTCCTAAACCGATGCTACTAATTTTAAAAGAATCATTATCTTATCATCAAATCATATTTTCTTTGCATTTCTTAAGACTTCAGTCATACTTTCTTTTGGATAACAATTCATAATTTATAGGCTTGGAGTTGAAGTCGATAGTGACTCTGATGATTCTGATGAAGAGAAAGAAACATCGCATTATTCAAAGGTCAAAGACGATGATAGTGACTCCGATGATTCAGATGAAGAGACAGAAGCAACGTTTGATTCAAAGGTCAAAGAGGACAAATGTCCCTCTGAATCGAAGTCTGTGCAATCGCCTCTCATCAAAGATAAACCACTAATCCCTTCAGAAGGTGCAACACCGGGACACAAAGGGGACCATGAACCTCCAACAAATGTTAGCGGGATGGAGGAGAATCCCACACAAGAAGAAGGTGCTGCTCAGAATGCTGAAGATAAATCAAATAAAACCACTAAGGAAAACCCTAACGCAAGCAAACAGGTGAATGAAATGATTGAAAATGGATTGGTTTGACCTGAGATTTTTTTATCTTTTTTTATTCTGTTTTACAACCTTTTATCTCACTTTAAATGTATGACAATGTCATTGTTCTTTTTGCAGCTTGTTTCGCTCATATATAGGCACAGAGACAAGTGATCTACAGAGACCAAAAATAGTGTTCCGGACAACTTTTCTTTGGTTTGCTGGATTTTTCCAGATGTTAAAAAAATTTATCTCCAGTTTTTGTAGCTTGATGAGATTGACTAATTTTCTATTTTTAATTTAACATCAATCCCTAACTCTCGTGCATTCTGAGCATAGTTTCTGAAGGGGTTAGGATGTGATAGTTTCTAGCACATTCCCCATAGAAGAGCTTGGGTCGTGGTCCTCAAAGTTTGCCAACCTCAGGAACCAGACATTCAGCAAGTTGTTTGCAGTACAAGTATACATAGTCTCGATGTTGTTTTTGCGGGCGGGATGGGGTGAAGGAAACGGTGCTTGAGGTATTGCATTTTTGAGAGAGAGGTCAGGAATAGCTCTGTCCTCATTGTTAATGTAACTTAAGTGAGTCAATATCCACGAGCGTTGAATGTAGACTTGACGACTATCCCTGTTTAACAGGCAGATGCAAAATACCAATCGCAACATACATGTAATCAGGTTTGGTGTCTATGTTACTTTTTAGTATTTGCTATCTTTTCTCAAATTGTGGCATTTTGTCCAACCTAGGGATGCACCGGATCCAAATTTTTGGATCCGGCCAGAACCGGATTTGCCGGATAGTACATGAAATCCGGCCGGAACCGGATTTTTTCATTACACAAAAGAAAATCGTTAATAAGAAGTAGAAGTAGGCCTATGAAACAAGGAGCAAATCTTAGGTGAGGTATACGCATATTATAAAGAAGGTGAAATTAAGACCCCATAAATGAGATTAAATATGACTTGAAGTGGTGCAATCTACATTCTTTAATAAAGTAACTACAATATAATTGTTGACAAGCTTGATATAGTATGTAAAATTGTTTGCTGGAAAAATACTGCATACTACCTATGAAGTTTGTTTTTAAACGGGAAGCTACATTTCACAAATCTCATACTTTATACTGAATAAAAAGATTATTTAATTGTTGTAGTAACACTACTATTGTTGTAGTAACACTACTAGTGTTAGCTCAGTGGTTAACGCCGGTGCCTTTCAATCATAAGGTCCCCGGTTCGAGTCACTCCCAGATTAATGTATGTCATCCAGTTACAGAGTTGTTGACAATTAACAATTCATAATCATGGACGTTAAAGATGAATGTAAGAGACTGACTTCGGTCAGCTTGCGACCTTGATAAGCCAATGAGGCTTCTTCGCGAGTTCCTGCTTGCAGGAGGATCTAATATATATACATACATACTGTCAGGATTTAGAATTGTCTTTTATTATTCATTATTTGGTAACAAATTTTTACACTGCAATATTATCTGTGAAAAAAAAAAAAAGCATTGCATCTTTCCAGAAGTGGAAGAAACTTCTTATCTATCTTTTATCTATCCTTTAAAATGGAATTAAATGTTCATTAGAACACTTAATGATTTATGTTTTTCATGAACTTTTAGGAACTTTCATGGTGACAAGAGATATCTCTTTCTGTGAGAAAATTAGATACTGTTTTTTCTGTGACTGGCACCCCATTTGGTGGAAACTCTTCTAGTCCATTGCTTCATCTATTTATAAAAGTGCCACAATTACAATTTGCACATTGCCATGATCACAAACAATGAGTAACAATTGACAGCTTTCTAGACAGGAAATGGACTGTAGTGGTCCACAAAAAGATCCATTGTTTTGACTTCTTAAGGTCCTAATGCACATGTTTGGATTTTGGACATTTCATTTCATGCAAGTGTTTCTCTCTGACCATATTTAAGAGATTGTTTCACACATAAAAATTCAGAGAAAACATGAATGCCAACAATAATGGGAAAGTAAAGATTCAATGGAACAGTATTTTGACTGATAAGTATATGAATGGTCTATTTTAACTGCACAATATTAAACTGATGAAGGCTGCAAGAATGATTTCACTGCAAACTGTATTTGTTGTATATAGCTTCATATTATTACAGTAGTTGTATTATTTTGGTTGATCTTTAGAAACAGTGGGTCAGACCATTGAGAAAATTAAATTAAACATGTTAAACCTAATTTTTCCTGTTTTTATTAATTTTTGGAAATAGGTTACATTGATTTAAGTTAATACCAACACTATTTAAGGAATAATTCAGGCCAGATTTTGAAAAAGATCCGGGCAGATTTTGAAAAAGATCCGGCCGGATTTTGAAAAATATCCGACCGGAACCGGATAATTTCTCACTATCCGGCCGGATAGTCCGGCCGGACCGGATATCCGGTGCATCCCTAGTCCAACCCTTCCTTTTTCTTTCTTTAACTCTGTATTTTTCGGTGATGGGAACTTGTAAAATATCCATTTTTTTTTTTTTAAATATCCATTTTTTGTGAAAGAAAGGATGGCAGGTCTGTGGTTGTTTTCTAAGTCATTAACACAGTCCTTTGTCTAAAAGTTAACAAGGAACTTTCAGTAGCTTGTTCCCCCATATTGTTGTTACCTTTTGTGTGGGTGTTTGTGTCAGATGCATCTAGATGTTGTTATCGTGTTTACTCATTCATTCACACAGGTAATGACTGCATTAAACCTAGAAGAGGTTGAAACTGTAGCCGAATTGGAAGCACTTGGTCTAGATCAACTGAAAAAAGAGCTCATTTCAAGAGGTCTGAAATGTGGTGGGACTTTACAACAAAGAGCAGAGAGGCTGTTTCAAGTCAAGGGACTATTACCAGAGCAAATCGACCCTTCACTAAAGGCAAAGCCTCCCAAAGTGCTCAACAAAAACTTGTAAGGATGAAGAACATTTTCACAGGAACATAGAAACAAAATGGAAATATACTAATATTATCACTGTCTTATTGAAATTGTAAATCTCCTTGTTTGAGGATTGTAATTTTCTTGCATGTTTTAAGTGATATTTTATTTGTCATAGTGTGAAAAGTTATCTGCATTCTTTCATTCAAACATTTTATAAATGAAACAGGGTCCTAGGATGTTTATCTCAGGTGCTCCATGTTTTGGGCCTTTTCATTTCTCAATTCTCTCGTAGATATTTTGGTTTTTAAACTAACCAGAAGGCATTGATTTTTAAAAAAACAAAACAAATTTATGGTGATATTTGTAACATGTCATCACAAGTTTGCATGATCTCATCTTTCAGTGGAAAAGAAAAAGAACCAAACATATTGCATATTCAAGTACAGTTCTTAGTAGATCTTATACAAAGCACTATATGTAAGACTTCCTCGTGTATTTTCATCAGCAAAGAATATGATATTTTGTGAAATAAAGATAGCAGTCTGTTACATATTTCAAAATGTGATTATATGCAATGAGAAAATATTATATTGGAGAGAAGTGAAACTGGTGTCACTTATGAAATTTTAAGTCATTTTTAAGAGCTCATAGGAAACAGGGTAACATTTTTAAGTCAGATTTCGTTGAGCGGTTGTCCTTAATTGCAACCCTCCTTGCTCTGTAAATAATTCAATGCCTTTTGTTTTGTGATTTCTCCTCCCCCCCCCCGCCCCCTCCTCTTTAATTTTTCCCGTATGGTTATCTTGATGTGGCCTTTGTATATCAATTGTGGTTTCACCTGGATGGAAAAAAAAGAATCATAAAAGAAGAGAAAAACTTGTGGAGGAAACTTGGATTGTTGGACAACAACCACATGCACCATTCAGTCAACTTAAACCAGTCGATGTTATACTCATCTTTTTATGGTTAGGTTATATTTGGTTCTTTCCGAGAGAAATTGTGTACAGCACTTGAGTTTTATAAAACGGTTTCAGACAGTTTAAATAATCACGTGGTGAAATGAAGTGCAGGGCCGTAGCCTGTGGGGGGGAGCAGCTGCCCCTCCCCCCCCACACCTGAGATTTCTACTTTCTAAATGAAAGTATGCCAACGATAATGTGAAGGCCTGGACAGTATGCTCTATTTTAGTTTTAGCGAAATGTACATATCATTTCTTCTGATTTCATTAGTTAGTAGTGTCCAACCTCAAGATTCTAGGCACGTATTGTAGCAGCACAGGGTTTAGTTTAACCCCTCATCACGAATATGCACAATCGCGGATGCGATGACCGTACGTTGTTTTGGTTTTTCACCAGTTTTTTTAGATTAACAATAAATGTAGAGAGTTAACCTGCATGAACAGTGTAGTAGTCTAATTTGAACTTAAGTTCATAAATATATTTATTACATCTATTGGTGTGTTTTATGTAGGCTTATCAGTTTCATTGTTAGCTCATATAATAGTGCCCCAATGATTAAACTAGCGGTATTAAGGCACTGTGAATATAGGACATATTTTAACATACTAATTAGGGGGCCATGGCCCCCAGTCCCCTACATGGCCCACCCACTCAGCTTATTGGCCCCCCCCCCCCCCCACACACACACACACACACTCACCAGGTCCGTTTTTGGCATGTAAAACATATGATAACACATACCTAACAATTAATTTACCCTAAATTCCCTATATGGCTTCCCCTCAGCATATAAAGCTACGGTTACCATCAGTTTCTTCTAGTGTTCTTTGATATCTGCAATTTCCTGTGTAAAATAATGAATAAGCAGAACTTATAAAGTAACGTAAGGTCCTATTTTCCCCTACAAAGTGAATTGCCGATTGCCACATAGATATTTTCTAATTTACCTTTTTGGATGTGTAAATTTCTATGACATGAGATCTGAAAAGTAAGGAATGTTTAGATGCAACGTTCAAGGCCTGGGAAGTGCCATTTCCGGCAATCTGGGAGACAAAAATGTTCTTGCTACGCTACGAGCCAACCGATGGTAGCACTCCACTTAAATATTGTCATGATAGTCCCATGTGGGATGTGGCCCACCCATTAAAATATTCTTAAAAAGGCCCTGGTATATACTGTATACACACACCAAAAGCATCACTATGTAACATGGACAATACAACCTGGTGTTTAACTGCCCTCCAAGGGATTCTACCCAGGCTCGACCCTGAAGTGTATTGTCAAACACCCTTTCATAAGGAAAAGTGCACCAGAAGTACCTGACTAAAGGAGAGTTAACAGGGGCGAGTAAATTGTTCGGTTACTATACCATCAGGAAGGACAAGTCTCCATTACGAAAATGTGCATGATGGATTCAATAGGGCAATATATTGCTGATCCCATATGTAATAGCAAAGCAGAAGCCATAGTTGCTATAAATTTCTCTCACAGTTAAATCTCTGCATTAAGCGATGCTTTAAGCAGGTCCTGACAGACAAGTATAATGGTTATGACTAGACAAAGAATGTTTGAAATGAAAAGTAATAATACAAAATCACTATGTGAAGGTTTCAAAGCTCATTTTTTATATGATTACACAAAGACTACACAAGTTTTAGTCATTATGATACATTGCCTCCAGGTAAGGGTTGGTTATAAATAGGTGATTGGCAATTAAAAAATTTAAGATATTTGCAAATGACACAAATTTATTAATTAATAAAGTCATGAGGTTTTTTCTATTCATAGACCTCTGACTTGTATTTCATGGTATTATAACTTTCTGTTTGAAAAGAAGTAGTATTTCAGTGCTGCTATGTACACAAAATTACAACCGACAATAAAGAAAATAAAAAAAAATAACAGGACACTTTGGAACTTCCTCTTTCAAATTTTATTCACCAGATTTCATCATGTGGTGATGATGATAATGGAATAGTCTTTTGGAATTGCTTATTTTAAGTTTCCTTCTTACATTTCAACAAATAATTTACTTTTTTATTTCACATCTCCCTACTCAAATCATTTAGGGAAGTAAGTTATGAGGTGAAAATTGCCTTGTGGCCAAAATCAATGAAAGCTCCTGCAAGCACACAAGGTCTGATGTATGTTCTATTTAAATAGCGATGTTATCAATATGATCGTTGCTGTGCCTAATAACAATATTGTAGTTAATGCTAAATTTTCATGTCTTTGGCAAAAGAAAAAAAAAGAAAGAACACTTGTATATTTAATAATTATGCATATATCTTGAATAAAATTGCAATTATAGATATTAATAGTTAATATTGTAGGAATACTGAAGTGAATATTCTTAATATGGTCTATCACTTTGTGAAAATCAGAGCTGTACATTAAATAAATATTGCAAAATCTGAAAGAAGATAGTGTTCAAATATGTTTGAATATACATACATGCATGTTCGTTTTTGGCAGCCATGTTATGAGAAAAGACAATGGTCATAATTAATATGTTAAGTTATGCAAATGACTGTTGTCATACTTCCTTTGCATGTTCATCATCTTCATGAATGATATGCTAATTCTATCAAATTATTTATCTGAACCAAAGGTGTCTTCCTTATCACACACCTCAAGCTCTTTTGTGAAAGTTTATTTCTGCTGCAGCTGCTTCATTAGCTAAGATAATGAAGACAGCTTTGGTTATTTGGTAGAACAAGTGATACCCGGAAACGCCGGTTTTTCCGAGTATAAACCAAGCAAGGGATAACCACGTTGAACTTCTTAATGGTCACCAGTATTGACCAATATGCTAGAAAGTTAATTAATAGTCCCTCATGCTAAACCTTCAACAAATCGAATTTCATCTTGCAACCTTCAAAGCAAGTTTCCACACTGAGACATTAATGTATTGAATTAGAAGATTTCCTAATGTCTGGGAATACTTTAGAGAGTAAAAACTCCCTGGAAATTATTTTGAAAACTTTCAGCATGCTAAAATTTTTGAGGCAAACAAATGATGTTCTTTAACTAGTACAAAAACTACAACTATCTCTGTTAACAATAATGAACACATTCAAAAGGTATTTACAAAGGAAAATAATTTCTGAAGTTAAATCTTGTTTAAATAAATGGGATATGAACTATAACCTTTTAAGTTTGCAGAAACAATAACTGTTAAAGTTATTATTACTCTACAGTTTGATGAAACAAATATCAATTTCCGATAAGTAGTCAGGTCGTTATTGCTTGAATTTTTTAGAACAGTGTTACAAATTGACGTATTATGATACTCTGCCAGTTACGGTGGCACAGTAGCCAGTATATAAAGCCGGGGGAAATTATTTCGTCACTGAACAAATCCACACAGCCTTGTCACAGCATATCTTGGGACTCAATGTCTGGAATTGTGGTGAGAATGTCTGTAAAGAGTAATGAGAGAGAGGAGAAGAAGATAAAATTATTTTAAATTAATCTATACCCATTTTGCAGCAGATATTTGCAGTTTTCAGTAATTAATGAATTGAGATCCCTTGGAACACACACTCACACACAGTGTAACATGGCAATTGAGTGCAAACCGTTTGTGCAGGGTGCACAACAAGATACAGCTTAATACTGTACCTTAGTAGACTGCTTATTGAATTAAATTAATAAAATAGTTAAACTGACATATATAGCATGGAGGAAACATAGGTTTCATCAATAATATTGACAAACATATTACGTAACAAGAAACAGGTTTTCCCGAGGGTTTTTCTTGATAAACTATTCTTAGCTGAACAGACGAATAATCAACGACTGTAGCCATCAGCAGTATTGGTCAAGCTTTAATGTCCTTGACTACTCCCCCTCGCCCACCTTCATGGCAGGACTACAACCTCAAGGAAAAGCTCTTTAAACTTTTTCATGCTAAAAGTTGTCCCTCTGCAATGTTTATTTAACAATCTGAAATCTCTCTGTAGTTTTTGAAAAGAGCTATTAGAATTTTTCCCCCTTCTTTTGACAGGTGCTAACATTAGCCTCTAATGAATTATTGAAAAAAAACAATGGCTCTTCTTTTTTCTCATTGATTTGGTATCTTTGCGATATTTTAAAGCATGCCAACAACATTTGGGTCACGAAATGATTGGAACGTTATGACTTAAACAGTCGTCATAATCATCACCGACCAATATACCGCAAATCAAAACAGAGCACTGATATAACAAATTTCCAAAACATAAATTTTATGGGTTCATTTTTGAAAGAGCAGCCAAAATAGACATTTGAGGGTACTAAGACATTTTTGAATATTAAAAGTCAAACGAGTCGGCCAAACTACTACCTAGAGGGATACCCTTGCAGTAGCTTGAATCCACATGTAATCCAAATGGAATGTTTGGAGTTGAAAAGTGACCTTTGATGAAAAGGCTGTCTGGTAATGTGGTTATGGTGCACTCATCTAGTCCGACACCTACACTTGTGTATTCCAGTTTCTTCTGTTTCTGTCTGTTGGTAGTAGACTTGGGATGATCCATCTGTCAATTATGAGAAAAATGTAAGACTTTCAGTCATAAACAATCCATTGTAAACATATTTAAATTGGTTCTTGTTTTGTTTTTTTTTCTACAAAAAATGCCTTCAATTTCACAGTTGGCCAAGTAGACAAATATGGTTTCTATATACAATTGTATCTATATATTTTAGATCCTCCTGCAAGCAGGAACTCGTGAAGCCTCATTGGCTTATCAAAGCCGTAAGATGACCGAGGGCAGTCTCTTACATTCATATTCAACGTCCATGAATATGAATTGTCAATTGTCAACAACTCTTTAACTGGACGACATACATTAATCTTGGAGTGACTCAAACTCGGGACCTTATGATTGAAAGGCACCGGCGTTAACCACTGAGCTAACACTCCTAAATTGCTATATTTGATCTTGATGATCAGACAGTGTCAGGGCATTACTCTCCGAGACACAACTAGTTAACTGCCCCATAGGTCTCTACGTCACTGAAGTAAGTTAGTCGATCCATATTCCAGCCTGGTATAAGGGTACATGAAGATATTATTTTAACTAGGCTGTATGGGTTCATATGTTGTTTTGTAAAGCAAAGAAACCACCGAGGCAAAATATTAGGCCTACTGATTAATGAGTATATCCTAGCCAGAAGTGGTATCAGCATGTTAACATCTACCATGGAAGATAATTAAGTCAGTGTGGTACGATTTGTTTTCAAAGAAAGGAAAAATAAAATTAATTTAATTTAATCTATTAAGAAATTTGCCTTTGTGAGTAAATGAAAGAAAAATTGAAGCCTGGTACAGTATCTGTCAAATCTTTAGAAGTTCCTGTAACAGTCAAGGATCAAATAAACACAGGGTCCATGTACTTTCGTCGTCCCTACAACGGAAGACCATTTAATAAAGATAGACGTCGAGAGAAAAGCTGCAAGAGGCAGGCCTAGGGAATATCTTGGAGAATCAGAATTATCTCTCCCCACCACCAGTGGCGTAGGAAGGTACTTTTGAGTGGGGGGGCTGAAGACTGATGGCCGGCCTGGGGGAGGGGTCTAAGCAGTGGCGTCACCAGACTTTTCAGTCTGGGGGCACAGGGGGCACCAGCATTTGATGGGGGGTACTTAGGTGGATACGGATCTCCGTCCTGGGGGAGGGGTCTAAGGGGAGGGGGTGCCCCCTCCCCTTTGGAAAATTTTCGCATACGGAGGATGGGCTAGATGCAAAATGGTGCCACATTTGATGCTAAATTCGATCTGAAGATATCTCCAGAAATTGCTATTTTTGAGGTAATGCTTTTAACAACGCGCAGAATTTTGCAGAGGATATGAACCACATGCTGTCGATATTATGCCTAACCCTATCAATAGAACCTACATTTGTTGAATTAATGTGTGCATGACCCCCGACTCCTTTCTTGTCCTTCTCGTTTTCTCCCATTATCCGAAAATACGAATTACTGTGCTTCTTTGTCCTTATGAAAAACCAACTCAGATGATGGGAGTTGAATATAACAAAATATATGTATTTTTTTTTACCAACCCAAATCTCAGATGGGGGGTACTCGGTTGGGGTGTCCCCCTCCCCTTTGGAATTTTTTTTCATTTCCAGGTGGCCTCAGATGCAATTTGGTGCAATATAGCACATTTCAACACCCAATTCATTTTGTATATAATTTTGCATTTTCACCTGGCCTTATAGATGCAATTTGGTGCTCCAAATGAGATATTTTCTCATTTGGAAATGAAAAAGGGGTTTTCTGACTCGCGGAGCGGGGGGCGGAATGATACTTCCGCCCCCCATATTTTTGACTGGGGGGGCTGGCGCCCCCCCCCCCCCCAGCCCCCCCAGTTCCTACGCCCTTGCCCACCACCCCAACCCACCACCCCCACTTGGTACCAAAAATTGCAAGGTAACACCTTTAATGATTTTGATGCTTAAAACATGTTGCTTGCACACTCCAATCATGCTACATGATCACACTGTAAAGATATGCAAGTACCGTATTGTAAACATGATCACACTATAAAGATATGCAAGTACCGCATTGTAAACAGTACCAATTACCTTATTGACGTCTACCTCATCGGCAGATGATGGCCATAGTCTCAGGGAACATCTTCTCTTCAATGGTCTGTTTGGAATACTACCTTCAGGACTTGCCCTCTTTAACTGCTGACTTGGAGTTGAATGGTTAACAGTTGCTGGAGATAATTGTGCGGGGCTCTGAAATAAATTTAATGGGAACAGTAATTCATTATTGATATTCTGCCAGTGATAAACTTAAACAATGTATTTAAGTTGATACCAAATACAGTCAACACTTTAAAAGAAAGAAACTTTTATGACTTGATTTGATTCAAGCCTTTATTAAAAGTCATGCATATTGTTAATGGTGAATCATCGCTTTATGCAGCATGCTCATGCACATCTACTAAGTCTTGATAGAACATTTTTTTTTTTTTTGTCATGTGTCAAACCATCGGTGGGCAAAATAGTTTACATGAAACAGGTTTTGTGAAATTATCCATGATCCTTTACATCTCTCTACCTGATAAACCGAGACATTATCCCATAATACAACAATCTGGTTAAATTTAATACAAGGTAACAGACTAACAACAGAAGAAAGATAGCTAGCAGGAAATATAGCTAGTGAAGATATCGAAAGATTGTTTATATCAAATGTACTTTATTTTGATGACATCGAAAAGAAACATTTGGTACTTGGTTGAAACTTTAATAAATAGATCAAGATGACTGAAAGAGTTTATCATGCCATCCTTTAAAGTTGTCAGATACAAAAAAACTTGTCTGCTTGAGGTGATTAGGTCAATCGATCTACCGAGTGTGCAGTTGTTGTGAAGAGACAGGTAAGTGAGGAGAAAAGTAATACACTCAGTTAGACCTCTAATTCTCTTGCTCAAGAACTAAATGTGCTATGTGGACCCACAAAGCACTCAAGAAACTGTAGGTTTTCAAGAAAAACAACTCATAAAAATGCCTAAATAATTTGACCTCAGCTCTTATTTTAAATACCATGTTTGGACTGGAGTGGTTTTCGTCCCCTAAACATTGGTAGGCTGTTACCATCAAATCTTTGTCGTTGTAGGAAGGAAGTGGAACTGAAGACAATTCAAACTAAGTAGAAAGCAAAAATATGAAATTACAGAAGCAACTAGTAATTATCAAACTAACAAATAAATAAAATGTTTGTTCAAAGAAAAGTCCATAAGAGATATGATAACTTATATCAAGATGAAGTACTTTTTTACCTTAATTTTTTATCAAAGAGATCAAAAACATGGTAATATGGATACAATTATAAAAAAAAAACCATAGTGTATCAAACATATAATCATTACCCTTGTATGATCCCCGCACTCTCCAATTGTCATCCCCACCTCCCCCACACACCACAACCCCAACCCCCATATTCTTTCTTCAACTGAAGTTTGGTGTTGTTCTTTCAATTGTCTCTAATTAACTTGCTTAGTTTAGCTCAAATTAGTGGGTCAACCTACAAGATGTGGCATCACACATACGTCACAGCTGTTTCCTTATTTGAACTTTGAACTATTTTATTTTTATTTTTATCCATTTAAGCTATTCAAACAAAGCAATATCTGCAATTATCTTGATGTAGATAATCTGGAGTTCCAATGTGACAGTCATGCAGAAGCAAAAAAACTTGGTGCATTTTTAATACCTTACTCTACTTTACTAATTTATTTTGTATTTTCAAGGTTTATCAAAAACATACCAATTACAATTACATTATTCCCAATTTCATGGGTAATATAAATGTGATATTTTATGATAAAGATTTCTTATGGAATACATTTTCTGAGCATAGTTTTATCATTTTTTATGCTAATTGAATGTAGCTAAATTTACCGTTATACAATTAATTAGTAAACTAAACTATTTTCAAGTGGGGGGATCAGCTATGTGATCTAGAACTTACTGAAAAATCCATCATATTTGGTTTATGACGACTTCTTCTTCTTCTTTTAAATAGAGGTGTACTTGTGGTAGCTTTCGGTTGTTCTTTGTCTTGCTCCTGTGATAATGCAAAATTTAATGCTAATTGAATTTCATAATTAAAAACAATAAACATTTTGGCACCCAAAATTATACCTTTCCCTCTTTAATGTGCGGTCGTGTATAACGTCAAGCCTGCGAAATTCACCGAGCATCTCTGCATAACAACACAGAATGTAGCAAGGAAGAAAGAAATTCAAGAGAAATAAGGAATTCCTAATTTTCACATGTACAACAGTTACGTTAAGTAGACAAATGAAAAATTCTAAGAAAATGCATTCGCACATTGTAAACAATTTTGATTGTCTAGTTTAACTTAAATCTGAAAATGGCTTACTTTTGAGTATCAGATGACTATGACTATTAAGGTCAATCATAGCTTTAAATATATATTTTAAACTTCAAATACCTCTTTTCCTCTTCTAAACTTGTTTGGCATATTTGTATAAATCATCTGCAGCTTTCTATTAATCTGTTAATCATACCCAACATTTGGTGGAAGCTAACAACAATTCATGTCAATCCAAGACTGATCGATACCTAAATTAAATGATCAGTTTCTTACCTCCGGTGGTTCGAGGTTCCAGGTTGACACTGCTTTCTTAAGAATGCTAACAGACGGTGATAGTTTTGGAAAATTTGTGGATGCTGGCGATGCCTTTATTCTGCTACCAGGCACATAAATGGATTCCTCATTCTTTTTGTTAAAGCTTACTTGCTTTGTATGTGCTGTATCCACCTGTGTATGAAACAAGATTAATTTTATGAGTAAAAGTGGAAAATATGTTTCGATTCTTAACTGTGCCTGATTTGGATGCAAATTTTGGATGTTATGGTTACTTGATATCTCCTTCATGCTGAATTGACATCTTAATTCCTTAAAAAGTAAGTTGTTAACATCAAGTTCTGAGTAACTGACAAAGCTTCGAGTGAATTGCTAACATTCTAGCTATATATATATGATGAATTCCAATTCATATATTCATGCACAAATGGTACCATTTTAAAGGTTTGTAGTTACAAATAGCAGTAAATAATATTGCATTGTAATGGTTAAAAGAATACATATATCTTATTTCTAAGAGTTGTGCAGCAGTCCAAACTATTTTCTTATCTAAACGGCTCTCTCTAGTTTTTTTTCTTCCGAAGGACCAACAGTTTATTTGAAGTAAAGGTGCTCAATTATACTTTCCATTATATCTATTAAATATTGGTGGACAAGAAATATTTATCCCAAAACCTTTCAACTTGTCCAAGCGAAACAGCCAAGTACCTACCACAAACCTAACAAAGTCAAGTTTCTCTTATGATACTTTATGTAATAATTACTTACAAGGACAGGTGGTAGTTTCTTCGCAGATGTTCTTTTAATGTTGTGTTTCTTTGGAGTCTTGATGAAACCAGCCTGATTGTCTTCCTTGGCCAACTTAGAAACAGGGCCGGCTGCCAATAATGACAAATTATTGCATAAACTGATATTAAAAATATCTCTCTGTAGGGAATTTTCTAGGTTAGAGGCACACGTTATGAGACCATAATTATAAAATTTGTTAAGATAATTATTAAAATGACTCAATAGTCATGCTAAAGAATATCACACACAAGAAACAAATCAACAATATTTGTAAATACAATTACCAATTGTACAGCATAAGTCGGTGATTGAATGTAAATAACATAGCTTACTTTTATAGTCACTAATCTCTTTTGGGAGAATAATCTAAAAGAAAATTATAAAAATAAGGATAAATAATGCACCTTAAAGCTACTGTTTGTTTAATACAAGGATTGTTGGGTAAATGATGCACCTTAAATGTGCAAAGCTACTGTTTGTTTAATACCAGAATTGCTGGATGATTTATGCACCTTAAAGGAGCAAAGCTATTGTTTGTTAATACAAGGATTGCTGGATAAATAATGCACCTTAAAGGAGCAGAGCTATTGTTTGTTTTATACAAGGATTGTTGGATAAATGATGCACATTAAAGGAGCAAAGCTATTGTTTGTTAATACAAGGATTGCTGGATAAATAATGCACCTTAAAGGAGCAGAGCTACTGTTTTTTTAATACAAGGATTGTTGTGTAAATGATGCACATTAAAGGAGCAAAGCTGCTGTTTGTTTAATACAAGGATTGTTGTGTAAATGATGCACCTTAAATGTGCAAAGCTACTGTTTGTATAATACCAGAATTGCTGGAAGATTGATGCACCTTAAAGGAGCAAAGCTACTGTTTGTTTAATACCAGTATTGTTGGATAAATAATGCACCTTAAAGGAGCAAAGCTACTGTTTGTTTAATACGAGGATTGTTGGGTAAATATGGCACATTAAAGGAGAAAAGTTACTGTTTCTTTAATACAAGTATTGTTGGATAATGATGTACCTTATAGGAGCAAAGCTACTGTTGTTTAATACCAGGATTGTTTACATTTTACAAGAGAACCACAGACACAGTTCATTCTTCATTTGGTTATACGATTGTGTTACTATCTCCAGTGTAACTGATTTTACTCTTAAAATTTTTTAATTTAAAGAAATAGATACACAACCGTCATATGACTATATATTTCTGCATTGTCATGAATATCTATTTACCACTGAAATCAAATGATTTGATTTGATAAGGAACATATATGTATATATATCGTGAAGTTGGTTGGTTGGCAATACTTGGCGCAGAGTGCTCTATGTCCGGTGGTCAGAGCAAAATATAGGTTGAGACTAGTGGAACGCTAATATTTGCACTCTTCAGTGTTCTACTAGTGTTCCACTAGTCTCAACCTATATATATTTATATATATATATATAGATAGATATATATATGTAAATTTCAACAGAGCTGTAACCATGACTGTCAACACTTTAATTCACTTGAGGACAAAGTTAAATTACTAATTACCCTTTTGAATGTTTGTATGTATTTCTTTCAAAGTGCTGTCATTTGAACCAGTTCTCTTGGAGACTCCTTTTAACGTAGAATAAGCATCCTCCTCAGAAGTAACGCCTCCAGAAGAGGTCAAATTGCTCCCTGAAAAGGAGTGAATTTACTATAAAAAAAATGTCACATTAACCATGACACATGTAGCAACATCAAATCTTCATACTCCCATGGATGAGAGCCATTTTTTCTCTTTCTTTGACAGGAACAGTATAGCACAAGAGCAATGGTAAGTACATGGAAATGTGGTCAGGTCAAAAACAGAAATTTGCCCTTGATAATAATCCTTTTGTAGGCTGTCATTTTATAGGTAATATTAGATCCAGTTTCTTACAACCTCCTACTCCATCAAATATATTTTGACCTTACTTTTCAGACAAGCTACCTCCTCAAATATAATGCTGCTCAAACAAAATTAAGAATTCACATGAACTATATTTATGTAAGCCACATAATATTAATTTGACATTCCTGTACATATAAAAAATAATTTATGTCAAAGTTAATATCTTATTTGTTACTGGGCGTGGTTGATCATGGGGTCGTCGTCACCAACTACGACACAAAGTTTCAATTAGTTTTATCAAACTGAATATATTTTCTCAGTCATTTTGCCACTCCAGAATTTGTCATACCTTACCTGATATGTCAGAAATATCTTGAAAGACAGACACATCTTGAATGTGTTTTGCCCAGTGATTCTCGTCAGTCAATGTAGAATTTTTCTTGCCTTTAGCTCTCCACTTTTTCTTATGAAGATTTGACTTTGAAGCCATATCTACAAAAAGATTGGAAATAAATAATTGAAAAAAGCCCTTTAAGTTAACATTTCTAAAAAAGATGAGTAAATTTAATCATGACAATATACACGTGCATAGTTAAACAGGGTAATTTTTCTTTGGTGAATTAATTAAATCACATGACCCAGACCCAACTTTTTTATATATGCCCACATCTCTCACATATATGCCAAACATGACATGTGTTATGTCAAACACTTATAGTGTTGTGAACCCTAATAAATATAAAATATATGCAGATGTATGTAAATACTCTGTTAACTTTTCCCTTAAATGATTTCCAGGAATTAAACATATATAGAGTGTGATTGGCTGCTGCTGTCTTGTGACAGAAACGTTAAGTTATGATTGGATGAGAGTATCATGTCTTTTACCTTGTGTATTGTAGTTTTGTAAGCCAATTCAGTCTCACTGTATAGCTCTACTGTGTAAGGTCTCCGTGTGTGAAAGGCACGTTAAACATATTATTACCGAATTATATAGGTTTCAACATATTTAATCTAATCAATCCTGCAAAATAAATAGAACGAAATCATTATAAATATCAGTTGGACTGGTAATGTACGTATTTGTGTCGTCCCTGCAACGAGACCATCGAAATCTGCCTAACCGTACCGGGACGGACGCGACAACATGTCTCAGCTATTTGTGAGTGTTGTGTGTCATTGTAATGTCTAGTATGTTGTCTACAATGTACAGGTCCCTGTTTTAATAAATTAAATTTTCATTCCTTTGTAAGGACTGACCTCGAAGAAAGAGCTTGGCGGGAGAAATTGTCAATGCATCTGAAACAGATTCACCTCTGTCTTTGGTTCCTTTCCCAACCAATTTGGTAGCTGTTAAAAAACAGAGATAAGTGAACATTGCAAATAAAATAAAAACTGTTACTAGTCTAACAAAAATCAAATACAAAAATATGAGATGAGAATTTTACTTCATAGGTTTGCAAAAGAAGCAATGAAAAAACATGGGGAGCAAAACCATAGAGTATCAAACATATAATCCCCTTGTATGATCCCAGCACTCTCCGATTGTCACCCCCACCTCTCCCCACACAAACACCACAACCATTCCCCCCCTCCTCAAACCAATTTGGCAGCTGTTATAAAGACAGAGATAATTGAACATTACAAATAAAAAACACTGTTTCTAGTCTATCAAAAATCAACTGAGAAAGATGAGATTGGGAATTTACTTCATAGGTTTGCAACTGAAAAGCAATAAGTTATCGTTACTTTAAATTTGTGAGAGACCAAAAATTTCTTCTCTCTTATGTTAATCGGATGATAACACAAGAGAAGCCAAAAGGTTATAACCACACAGAACTTTTACTTTTGTAAAAGTTCCGGTGCTGTGGCCGAGTGGATAAAGGCTGTAGCATTTGAAGCAATGAGGCTTATCAATCGGGAGGTTCTGGGTTCGATACACGTCCGGGTCATAGTAAGGTCAAAGTAAGGTGGGTTTCTTCATCCAAGAGCAACCTAAGGTTTTTCCCATCTGAAATGACTTTCTAAATTGAAAAGATTCCAAATTTGAGATAAAATGTGGAATCGGAAGCCACCCGACGTGTTAATTATAATCCATAAGCCCTTGTGGGTTTCTCCCACATTTGTGGTCCCTTTAGTGTCGTAAACATAACTGCTGATTATTAGTTTGCTGACTGGTCTCCAATTATGTACCAATGGTACATGACTTACACTCAGATTAACATGCTGCAAAGTTAAGAATCAAAATGCAAAAGACACCTTCAAGTATTAAAGGGAGACTTACGTGGTGCATCTCTCATTACTTCAATATCATCTGCATCAAGAATATCCTTTCTTGGGCAAAATTTCTGACTCTTGCCAATATCTTGAACTTCACTATCTATCGTTGATTGTCTTGGCAAAGAAGACTCTCTGACAACTGTTAATTCATCGTCTTCAGTTCCTGTAAGAGTTAAAGGTAACACTTAGACAGACAAACAGTGTGTTGAAGACATACAGAGATAAACGCTATCAGTAGCATCATATAGTAAGGAGGAAAACAAAAATGCAGTTGCAGTGAAGATGTGTGAATTGGAGGGATCTCTACTATTATGTTTAACTTGATTTTTTTCTAGTTAACACATGGCTACCGTTGTCAGGCAACAGAATGAAATCAAGAGGCACATGATAGTGAAAATGAATGGTTGATGGAAGATTCAAGCATGTCCAAAGGAGAAGTGGGGATGCGGGAGGGACCATAAACGTATACCTCTGCAATGACCTGGCTGGATATGTCTTCAAATTTAAGACCAAAATTATAAATGATAAAGGATGTACATAGACTATTGAATACAAGTAATAAGAACTAATTATTAGTTACAGTTCTTATTATTTGTGTTGTATTGAACAAAACTAAGAGTAAGTTAAATTACACCATGCAAGTGGCATTTGTAGCTAAAAAGATCCTTGTGTAAATACATATACATGAAACAGGTTAGCCATAGACATATAAGTTTTACATCTCAGTCCTACCAATAAAAATCTTGTTGACGCATGAGAAACATTTTCCATTTTTTATCAAATGTTACAAAGTAACTAAGGATGACCGAAATGTGTTAGTAACTAAGGATGACCGAAATGTGTTACATAGTAACATAGTAATTGTTTACTTCAAAGAAACTGGTACATTCAGTAAAATTCTTTAAAAATTTGGTCACTCTCAAGTTTTTTTTCAGTTTGTAATTACCAGGTAAACAGCACATATTCCCGTATTAATTAGGGTATCACATATTAAAGATGCATTCACTAAAGTGTAACACGAATACTACACTCTGCTATGTACAAACTTGCCATCTTCTATAGAATCAATTGTCATGAAATTTGAATCACTGAAGGAATCTTCGGCATCTTCTGACTCCTGCCTCAGCGAATCCTTTGTCAGTTTTGTCGTCCCCTGCATCTTTCTCCCAAAGTTTGTTGTTTTACAAAGTTTTTGCAACTTATTAGCTGTTTGAGAAGATGGAACTGTATTCCTAAAAGGCAATAAAACGACACATAATTTTGAATAAATATTTCTATATGATGTAGAGTTCAATATCTACTGTAGTAAACAACTCAAGACTCATCTCATGGGTTGGTTCCTGGAATGAAAACCAGCTTATTTTACAGTAAATGTACTGAATGTTTCCTTCTGTATCTTTCTTGTTGCAAATATTATTTGTTTAATAGTTTGCTTAAGAATCTGACAAAAATGTTCTCAAATGCAAAGCCAACATATAAACATATGCATTGCAATATTACAGATTCAATTTCAGTGTATTATTTCATTGAGGAGATTAAAACATCAAATAAGTGATTTAATATTTGCATGTATCACATGCCACTTAAATAACATCTTCAAACAAATAGTTTGCTTAAGAATCTGACAAAAATGTTCTCAAATGAAACGCCAACATATAAACATAAGCATTGCAATATTACAGATTCAGTGTATTATTTCATTGAGGAGATTAAAACATCAAATAAGTGATTTAATATTTGCATGTATCACATGCCACTTAAATAACATCTTCAAACTAATAGTTTGCTTAAGAATCTGACAAAAATGTTCTCAAATGAAAAGCCAACATATAAACATAAGCATTGCAATATTAAAGATTCAGTGTATTATTTCATTGAGGAGATGAAAACATCAAATAAGTGATTTAATATTTGCATGTATCACGTGCCACGTAAATAACATCTTCAAACTAATAGTTTGCTTAAGAATCTGACAAAAATGTTCTCAAATGAAAAGCCAACATATAAACATAAGCATTGCAATATTACAGATTCAGTGTATTATTTCATTGAGGAGATTAAAACGTCAAATAAGTGATTTAATATTTGCATGGTTTCACATGCCACTTTAATAACATCCTCAAACTAAACTTACTTTTTTGGAGCAGTCGGTCTTCCTGTGTCATCAGATTCCTCTATGATAATTGAATACTGGACCTTCGGTCTTGCCCGAAAAGGAGCTTCAGTAAATAATAAATGAGACTAGAGTATGAACTTATTACAGACCTATGTTAAAGTTGAGTTTACTAATGATCAGCACTGCTGCAAACCAAACACATATTGCATGTCAGCTGTGCACAGAAAGGCATTAAATGCCAAAACATACTATGAATGCAAAGGCAAAAACAACCAAACAAACAAAGGAGCCTTAGTAAACAATGAAAGAGCATGAACTTATTACAGGTATGTTAAAGTTGAGTTTACTAATAATCAGCACTGCTGCAAACTATACACATATTGCATGTCAGCTGTGCAAAGGAGGGCATTAAATGCCAAAATATACTATGAATGCAATGGCAAAAACAAACAAAAATTTCAACGACAAATAGCAGTTTTTGTACACAAAATACACACTGAAAGAAGAAAATGAAACAATGTGAAAGATGCAAACAATAAAGTAATGCCAGACTGAAAAATGCCAACAAGTCCTTTTAAACTACTCTCGTGAAAGTTCTGACAATCCAAATTATTATATTTATAATTGACTTGAAACAATACTGCATGTCTCAATATGACAGAAATAATGATATCAGCTTGTTAAATGCTTGAGAAATGAGGGACCATTATTTCACGTTCTAGCAGATTTGGAGATAACTGTGATGAATTCTGAGAGGATAAAATACATAATTAAGATAAATATTAACATATTGTAAAAATGGACTAAAAATTCTGTCATTTGTACCAACTTGTATTCACAAAATAAAGTGGTACATTCTTTAGGAAGCCACATGACCATGGTTTGCTCTGATGTACTTCACATTGTTTTACAGTTTACATGTTAGATATACCAGATTTATATTCTGCAATAATTATATAAATAGAATAACTGATTAAGATACTTTACCCTTAGGATTTTTCTGAAGGACTTCGTGCTTACTTCCGTCTGAGGTATCAGTACTGTCATAAAGAGTTGATGTCATAGCTGAACTGCAGTAGGAGTAGCAGTGAAAAAATCCAAGCTATTTTAATTATATGTATTAAATGAAATTATTATTATTATTATTATGATTATGATCATTATTATAACGTATTAATCATTGCTAATTAGGGCAATCATGCATAAAGTGGTAGAAAGATAATCTTTGAACAATCGGTTCAGAAGCGCATCAATGCCTGTTATTACATACTAATCAACCTGCTAATCTTTCTTGAATGTTGGGGGATTGGACAGATTTATAAAATTGGTAGCATTTTTGCAAGGCTTCTAGTATACTTTAATATTTACATTTTGTAGCCTATATTATTTTTAATATGAGAGCTACACGCCCATTTCAACAATTGCAACTTCTACAGCAAGATTTAGAAATTTTACAATAATTGCTTAGGGGCTACCCCTGTCCTCTTTCATAGACAAAACAAAATAAACTGTATGATAGTGATAATTGTTGGCAAGATTATATGCAAGACCAGAGACAATTCATACAATTGGTAGCTGAATTCATGAATAGGCTTTAAGGAAGGTAAAAGGTTCAGGTAAAAGGAAGGTAAAACGATCTTATGATAGAAGTTGTGAGTTCTGGTACTCAAATCTGAATTGGTGAATACCAATAGCAGTCCTGATGACAACTATAATTAAGCAATTAACTAATTAAGTTGTGAGAAGATAGCTAAGTGAGGAATTTCTGTCTATCTCTCTCTCTCTCTTCATTCCCTTTTTTTTGTTAAGTGAAGGAAATTCCACTTACATCGTGTAAAATAAATATTTGCAAAGACAACCTATAAAGGAGAAAGGCTCAAATTGGCAGGTTTGTAATTGAGAACATCTTTGAAGAACAGGAAACATGGAAGACACAACATAAATACCTTTGACGTTCGGTGAATGAAAGAAACTGTGAGTTTTCGCTGTATTGTGAAGAGTTGCTGTCTGAAGAAAACGAGGAGTCATCAGAAGACACAGGAGATGTAGTCGGTGGTATGTAAGTGTCCACAACTGCATAGAAATACACATCCAAAGGGTCAGTATCATTAACAGGCATACACAGATCATCAGACATGCCCCCAAAGTTTGCGATGCTACAAGTTGCTAAAGTTTATCAAAAAGTACTTTCCTAGAGGTTGTCTGACCGTCTAATTTATTAAGAGGCATTGAAGAATAATATTGCACTAGTGATTAAATGCATTTCACATTGAAGGGAAGTTTGGGAACATTCATCATTGGTAACAGTAAAATTATTGAGAGTCTGTCACTTACTGATCACAACCCTTCAACGCTACTGATTTGAGTGTACATATAGCAATTAAAAACCTTCATTCAAATACTTCCCAACTTGACTACTCCAGATGCTAAACTGGGCTTAAACTTATCTTTGCACCCTGTAATACACCCCAGATGAACCCAATTTAAGCTTAATTACATACTTGTTGATCCCTTCAGCACAGTCTAGGCCCTACTTTTATAATTGGCTCAGCTTTTAAGCAAAATTTTCTTCATAGAGCCATTGACTATTCGTTTATGTGAGTTTTGTTTCCATTTCTTTGTCTTGTACTTACCATTACTGATTAGAGGTAAAGGATTCCGTCTATTGGAGGTCAATGACACCCGAGACCTTCTGTTTCTTGAGTAAGTTATTGGGAAAACCCGTTTTCTTTTGGACCAGTCTGTCATTTTATTAGATCAGTGGAATAGAAAACAGCTCTGCAAAAAAGAAAAGAAAAAGGAAACCAGTTAGAAAAGTTCATGTAGGTATAAACTGCTGCAGAATGTATTCGACCTCTTTTGGGAGATCTTGGACAGAGATTGGAGTTCTTATTATGGAATTTAATGTGATGAATTTCTCTATATTTGTCAAAGTTGTTGATATTTAAAGGAATTTGCATGATTTTTCTTTTCTTTTTCTGGTGGGGGGGGGGGTATGGGGGCAATATCTAACATTATATTTGTCTATCGCAAGGCCTAACGTTGGCTATAGCTTAGCCCACATACTCTCCCAATGTATGCCACACACTATTTCATAAAGTAAGAACATCGCAGGACCTAGGCTAAAATTACCCTAGGCCTACAGAAATTACAAGCTGGAATTGCAACATGAATGTAGGTCTATCTTTCTTACTTCCAAAATGCTACACTATGTGCAATGTGGTCCATTACTGATATCAAATAGGCCTGGCGGTAAGGGCTATGGTTTTAGCAATGGGGCAATGACTACAAAAACGTGATTACTTTTCTAGCAGTCTTACTGTGCAAGTGCTTTTAAAAAAGTGTGTGGCCGATCTTAAACTAGCTTTTGTTCAAACCAATGTATGCAGCCTAACGTACATAAAGCTATAGTTCATCAGATTTTACTGTCAAACCAGGCTAGTAATATACAATGTATTAGTTACTAGTATAGTACTAACTTAGCCTATGCCTAACTTGTAGGCCTATCCGTTAATGTTACTGTTAGTCCTAATCAATCGAATACTAGTTACTGTTAATAGTGTTAAGCTAAAACTTAGCTTATTAATATTACATTACATGTTTGATTACATGGCTAATTAGAGAGGCATACTTAAATGGACGCTTTGGAGGCTTTCTTTGGTAAATCTAGTCACCATACATTGTAGATAAAGTACTATTTGGCTCTAGTCTACCTTTCGGTAAATACGGATTAGGCCTTACGTTAATTAGGCCTAGGCCTAGCCTTAACAACAGTAATTTACGTAGGCTTTGGCCCTAGCCTAGTAGGCCTAGGCCGCATTTAGCCGATTAAGTACGTCACTAAAATGTATTATTCGTGGTAAGTTTGCTCAAAGTTCATCCATGGATGCATGTAGCGACAGACTATCTCTGCCTGGCCAAAAAACTCAATTGACGTAGCATAGGCCAAGGTAATATTACCGCTGAAATAAATTCTTCACAAAAACTGTCGTCTGCGAAGTGATTAACGTTAGCAGACCAGTCCAAAGAGATGTAGGCTACATACACGTACACAAGCATATAGGCTAGGCATATGTTAGTGGCTATCAGTGTTATGTCAGATAACGTCAAAACAACCGCGCAAATAAGCTACTTTGCAAACTGAGGGAGCTATATATGTACACTTGCACAGAAAATCATTACGTACATGTGCGAAACTATTTATAATACTAGAACCAGGGGCGTAGCGAAGGGGTTTTTGTTGGGGGGGTGTGGAGAATTTGATTTGCCGACGGATCTGGAAGTGGTTACTGAAATGGGGGAGGGGTCTAAGGGAAGGAGGTGTCCCCCTCCCCTTTGGCAATTTTTTAGTTTTGAAACGTCCTTCGATGCAATCTGGTGCATATTTTAAGTCAAATTTGATTTGCCGACGGATCTGGAAGTGGTGACTGAAATGGGAGAGGGGTCTAATTTTTAGTTTTGAAACGCCCTTAAATGCAATCTGATGTATATTTTAAGTCAAATTTGATTTGCCGACGGATCTGGAAGTGGTGACTGAAATGGGGGAGGGGTCTAATTTTTAGTTTTGAAACGCCCTTAGATGCAATCTGATGTATATTTTAAGTCAAATTTGATTTGCCGACGGATCTGGAAGTGGTGACTGAAATGGGGGAGGGGTCTAAGGGTAGGGGGTCTACCCCTCCCCTTTGGAAAATTTTTAGTTTTGAAACGTCCTTAGATGCAATCTGGTGCATATTTTAAGTCAAATTTGATTTGCCGGCGAATCTGGAAGTGGTGACTGAAATGGGGGAGGGGTCTAAGGAAAGGGGGTGTCCCCCTTCCCTTTGGCAATTTTTTAGTTTTGAAACGTCCTTAGATGCAATCTGGTGCATATTTTAAGTCAAATTTGATTTGCCGACGGATCTGGAAGTGGTGACTGAAATGGGGGAGGGGTCTAAGGAAAGGGGGTGTCCCCCTTCCCTTTGGCAATTTTTTAGTTTTGAAACGTCCTTAGATGCAATCTGGTGCATATTTTAAGTCAAATTTGATTTGCCGACGGATCTGTAAGTGGTGACTGAAATGGGGGAGGGGTCTAATTTTTAGTTTTGAAACGCCCTTAGATGCAATCTGATGTATATTTTAAGTCAAATTTGATTTGCCGACGGATCTGGAAGTGGTGACTGAAATGGGGGAGGGGTCTAATTTTTAGTTTTGAAACGCCCTTAGATGCAATCTGATGTATATTTTAAGTCAAATTTGATTTGCCGACGGATCTGGAAGTGGTGACTGAAATGGGGGAGGGGTCTAATTTTTAGTTTTGAAACGCCCTTAGATGCAATCTGATGTATATTTTAAGTCAAATTTGATTTGCCGACGGATCTGGAAGTGGTGACTGAAATGGGGGAGGGGTCTAAGGGTAGGGGGTCTACCCCTCCCCTTTGGAAAATTTTTAGTTTTGAAACGTCCTTAGATGCAATCTGGTGCATATTTTAAGTCAAATTTGATTTGCCGGCGAATCTGGAAGTGGTGACTGAAATGGGGGAGGGGTCTAAGGAAAGGGGGTGTCCCCCTTCCCTTTGGCAATTTTTTAGTTTTGAAACGTCCTTAGATGCAATCTGGTGCATATTTTAAGTCAAATTTGATTTGCCGACGGATCTGTAAGTGGTGACTGAAATGGGGGAGGGGTCTAATTTTTAGTTTTGAAACGCCCTTAGATGCAATCTGATGTATATTTTAAGTCAAATTTGATTTGCCGACGGATCTGGAAGTGGTGACTGAAATGGGGGAGGGGTCTAATTTTTAGTTTTGAAACGCCCTTAGATGCAATCTGATGTATATTTTAAGTCAAATTTGATTTGCCGACGGATCTGGAAGTGGTGACTGAAATGGGGGAGGGGTCTAAGGGTAGGGGGTCTACCCCTCCCCTTTGGAAAATTTTTAGTTTTGAAACGTCCTTAGATGCAATCTGGTGCATATTTTAAGTCAAATTTGATTTGCCGACGAATCTGGAAGTGGTGACTGAAATGGGGGAGGGGTCTAAGGGAAGGGGGTGTCCCCCTTTCCTTTGGCAATTTTTTAGTTTTGAAACGTCCTTAGATGCAATCTGGTGCATATTTTAAGTCAAATTTGATTTTGCCGACGGATCTGGAAGTGGTGACTGAAATGGGGGAGGGGTCTAATTTTTAGTTTTGAAACGCCCTTAGATGCAATCTGATGTATATTTTAAGTCAAATTTGATTTGCCGACGGATCTGTAAGTGGTGACTGAAATGGGGGAGGGGTCTAATTTTTAGTTTTGAAACGCCCTTAGATGCAATCTGATGTATATTTTAAGTCAAATTTGATTTGCCGACGGATCTGGAAGTGGTGACTGAAATGGGGGAGGGGTCTAATTTTTAGTTTTGAAACGCCCTTAGATGCAATCTGATGTATATTTTAAGTCAAATTTGATTTGCCGACGGATCTGGAAGTGGTGACTGAAATGGGGGAGGGGTCTAATTTTTAGTTTTAAAACGCCCTTAGATGCAATCTGATGTATATTTTAAGTCAAATTTGATTTGCCGACGAATCTGGAAGTGGTGACTGAAATGGGGGAGGGGTCTAAGGGTAGGGGGTCTACCCCTCCCCTTTGGAAAATTTTTAGTTTTGAAACGTCCTTAGATGCAATCTGGTGCATATTTTAAGTCAAATTTGATTTGCCGACGGATCTGGAAGTGGTGACTGAAATGGGGGAGGGGTCTAAGGGTAGGGGGTCTACCCCTCCCCTTTGGAAAATTTATTTCGAACGTCCTTAGATGCAATCTGGTGCATATTTTAAGTCAAATTTGGCACGGAAGAAGCTCCCGTTCTCCTTTTTCTATTCAGCTTTCCTTCTTTCTTCCCCTTCCGCTCTCTTCACCTTTTCTCCTTTTGCCGACAGACCCAAAATTTGCCGACAGCGACCAAATTATTGGGGGGGGGGTGTGACACCCCCCACACCCCCCGCTCGCTACGCCCCTGACTAGAACTGCATGCATTTGTGTCCAAAATAGGTTTTGTAATGCACAGAAGGGATGATGGGATACGAATTACTGCAGTCTGTTGGCTAATTTATGTAGCATATTATTGTATTTTATGGTACATGTAAATTAATGATACTGTGTAAGTGAGGTGCGAATATATGGAACTGATACTAATGATGGAATTGATCCTAATTGATGAAAATACACATTTTTGGTTTAGAGCAGATGATCAGTTAGGCCCAACTTAGTCCAGACTTACAAACTATGAACATCAAACTTGACAAACTTCTGAGAATGTTTCCTAAAGTTAACATATAAATCCCAAGCCTAGCCTATGACTGATAATGCTTTGTTTAGTTCGTTCAGTTTGTCTTCAGATGGGACGTATCAAGGCTCCCGATGGCTATGTGATAGTAAACACCTCTGCATTATGGGGTGTATTTTGTGATTGCACCAATCAATGCACCAAGGGTAAAAATTGAAAATAATTGCAGTCTTTTTGTTGGACTGCTTTGATATAAATGCCTAAATTATCGTACTTAAAACCGTTAGATTTATCCCCTATTATATTTGCTTTGATCTAAGTTAATAGTCTTGCCCATGGATTACTGAAATAGCAGATAACTATTAAAGCTGGGCCTTAACAATTTTAGTTTGTAGTAACAATTCCCTTCAATAAATAAGGTCTCATGAGTCAACTGTCATGGCAAAACAAAGTGTTAAAAACGTGATCAGTGTATATTACTTCCCTGTGAGACAGGGAGGTTGAGGTGGAGCTCGGGTGTGAGACTTACAGGGGGAACGTAAGTAAAGTATGTATGTATGGAAGCAGGAACTCGCAACTCGCAAAGAAGCCATCATTGGCTTAACAAAGCCGCAAACTGACCGAAGTCAGTCTCTAAGATTCATATTTTAACATCCATGATTATGAATTTTCAACAACTCTGTAATTGGACGACATACATTAATCTTGGAGTGACTCGAACTCAGGACCTTATGATTGAAAGGCACCGGCATTAACCACTGAGCTAACACTCACTCCAAGTATGGGAGAGTAAGAGGGAAATATCACTATCAGTGTAATAGTCAATCATGTGATTTAGGGCCGGTGGTTGAGGGATATGTGTTACACAGAAAATGATGTTGAATATCTTCTGAATGAAAAAAATAAATGTCAGATGGAGAGAGTCGAGTAGCGAATAAATCTGGCGACCAGTACAGTATGCATGACGTATAGATCAGTGATTTTTGTTATCCTTTTAATGCTTTAATGCTTATATGATTCTTTCCTTCTTAATTGATGTCGATGTCGATAATCGGTTGTCGATCATAGCCTAACTTTCATGTTTGCCTATGTTGATTAAGCTCTCCAAAACAGAGCCCTGGAAAATAAAAAAATAAATTAAAAAAATCACAAGTGAGTGAATTTCTCCTCCAAATGTTCTAATATTCTAATCACTTCTGATCACCATTCACCACGAAAGGGAACAGATACTACCCATGCTCGCAAGGGAATAAATGCTACACAAGGTATAGCTAGTGTGATACAGCCGTGTAAACACTGAACCAGATTTCCATTAAAGTCTTCAAGATTCATACACTTTAGAGTCTGTCGCAATAGCCGAGCTTCCTTCTAGGAATGGCTTCCAAATGTTTGCCCTTTTCGATAACACAATAGGACCATGGACTGCCGACGAACCTCTTCTTTGCCGTTTTACACCTGGATGTACTATCAATTAGTCAGGAATGTAAGCAGTCCTATTGATTGTCACCAGAACGGAAGTGATTGCGCAATAAGACCCTATAGTCCTATAGTGTTTTGCATATAATAATCGGCAAATATATTCCTTATTATCGTCATACACGATAAAGCTATATATAATTGCCAGTTAAACTCAATTGAAGTTAGACGAGAACAATTAACGGCTTCGTGTGATTTTTCAAGAATATTTCATTATTACCTTGAGAGTGAATCAGGCGCAATACCAGTGGCATAGCCAGAGGGGGTGGGGTGGGGGAGGGGAAAGTGCTCCCCCACAGAAATTTTTGACCGAGAATGAAACGGGGACGGGTGCAAAGAAAAATTGACAAAGGAAAAATAAATAGCTATGATTTATATTATACTGGATAGGCTACTTGTTTTTATGTTACGGTGTTACATGTTCCTCAGATTATTCTGAACAAGATAACTTTGATTCAGTAATTGACACTTATAGGCAAAGTTCCGTGCGTCCGATATGGAAGTTGATTGTCGTCTTCAATAAAAACACACCATCACCATTTGGGTCAAAATAGAGATATGAGATACCTGAGTAGACCTTCATCCACAAGTATTATTATGTATTTGTAAACAAGGGCGTAGGAACCGGGAGGCTGGGGGCGCCAGCCCCCCCCAGTGAAAAATATGGGGGGGTGGAAGTATCGTTCCGCCCCCCCGCTCCGCAAGTCAGAAAACCCCTTTTTCATTTCCAAATGAGAAAAAAATCTCATTTGAAGCACCAAATTGCATCTAAGGCCAGGTGAAAATGCAAAATTCTTTACAAAATGGAGTGGGTGTTGAAGTGTGCTATATTGCACCAAATTGCATCTGAGGCCACCTGGAAATGCAAAACATTCCAAAGGGGAGGGGGACACCCCCTCCCCTTAGACCCCTCCACCATGCCGGCCATCAGTCTTCAGCCCCCCCCCCCCACTCAAAAGTACCTTCCTACGCCACTGTTTGTAAATGTAGATATCGTTAATATATACAGGGCCATAGCCACTGGGAGCATAGGTACACGTGTTTCTTCCCCTCCCCTAAATTTGCTTCCAAATATTATTATTTTATATCATTATGGTTACCCTAATACCATTGAATACGTCATTAAATCTTGCGTAAATGTAATGTCTGTGTTCCTTTTGTAATATAATTATTGAGGGTTGACCTATGTCGTTTACATTTATTTAAAGGACGTTAAGAGTAAATGTTTCCAAATTTATCAACAACTCTATCTTTTTTTGAGTAAATTTAAGTTGTATGCGAACGTTTCATCATAAAAGAGAAATATTTGCATTACTACACATGCATGTTTACTTGTTTAACTCCCGGCACGGTTTTCAGAAAGCCGAAATCAAAACCATCCAGGCTTCACAAACCTGCTACTGGTGAAGTACGTGTGTATACTAGTATCATTTCGCATAGTGTCAGGGAATTCCTAAGCAGACTATTTATAGCATTGAATGTAAACAAACAATACAGACAAGTTTAGCAACTTCGGTCTTGTGACGTCATATACATTTGTTAATAAGCTTTTGGATAATTAACAGGAAAGAGACACTCGTCAAAGACTCAGCTCCAACAATTGAAGCCTGAGGGGGATGTTATTATTTCTTCCTCACCCCCTCACCCCCTCCCCCTCCCCCGCCCCACTTCAAATAAAACAACCCGTTACTGTCTGCACTGTCATAGGTATTAATCTGTAGTGTCGGGCTGACGATGAACCATCTCTTGATGCCACCTCATATCTCGTCCCTACCCAAAACCTTTTCCTACCCCAAACTCTTCCCTACCCCCAAACCCTTCCCGAGGCCGCGTATTACGTCCTCCCTTTTCCTTCTCCTTCCTAATCCTCGTTGTCAAGGGCGTCTGTAAATCTATATCTAACGAAAGGAAGAGTAATAATTGACAACAGAAATGGTATATTTATGAGGTTGTGGATCGTGTATGGTTAATGTGTCCCCAGCTGTACGGGGAAAATAGCGGATAATACCTGAAGTTAGTTATTTTGTACAACTGTCACGTGAGAGGTATACATCATTAAGTCAACCCAATGATAGAAGCTTTGTACGAAAACGAATCAAAGTGTAATGATTGACATTCGCCATCCCTGCAAACGTCGTACTTGGGCCTGGGTCTAACAAGTATAAATACCCTGGCTTATTCGTGTATGCTATCACACGCAAACGTCACCCGGGTCTCAATAAGTTTATACCGACGAGTGCGGGGGTGTGCAGGAGTCGTAGAGAATAGCTCTAGTCAAACTCAATCATTACATTGATGCAAACAAATAAAATTACACACCAAAAAATCCGTAAAGAAATACTCTCACAAACTGACCGGCATAGATGTGTACCTAAACTGTATGCAAATGTGTTCAACCAATTCTTAAAAAAAACATGCTGGCCAACTCGCGGTCAACAGTCACGCATTTTAGCCAATTTAAAATTTTATTTTAACACCGTTGTTAAAACAACGGTGATCACCGTTGTGATCATCCAAGTTTTTAATGTGTGACATCATGGGCAGAATGAGAACGGTGAAACAGTTATGTAAACCTATACACCAGTCGCCCTCCTCCGCAACCCCCCCCCCACCCACCCTCTTAAAAGGGGCCCACAACCCGCAATACCAACCTAATATGGTAAACTGCAACTTTCATTTCAAGCCAACCCTTCTACGAAACTTTCAGACACTTTTCACACCATGTAATTAACAACAAACTTGTCTTTTGAAATTCTTGAAACTTTAAAATATGTAGTATTTACTTTGTTATTTATGTGTAATATTGTGCATGCTATACCACTTAGGAAGAATGGAAATTGTTGCTTTGATACTCTGTACCAATCAAACTTATATCTGAATAATTATCAGCCGATGACATAATATCACCTAAAATTGATATACATTTAATTACGCATGTTCAATACCGTTGTCCGATGGCTAAGCAACCGTTGTTAGGAATACTTTCAGTTCTCGAACATTGAGTCATTGAGACAGGACTTGTTTCGCAATTCATGCATATAGTTCCGATTGATCGTGTCAATATTGTAAACAGTACAGAGAGGTCCTATCCAATTCCAAGGTTCAAAGTGTTGATACTGTTTAGATCTCTTTGTAGTTGGGTATTTCCCGTTCTAAAAATACAGAAGCCAATTATGAAAGGCACCAATTGCCAGTGGCGGCAAGTAAAACTTGATTTGGGTATAAATATATGCGTGGCTACTTCTCAAAGATATTAGACACGCAATTGAGAAGCAAAGATGTCTAAACTTGTTGCAGTTCTTACCCTTTTGGGTCACTTTATGAATCACAACGTTGAAGGTAAGGACTTTTTCATTGTATTATTTGTATATATATACCTAAATGATTTTTGTTATTGGATTTAAGAATTGATCATTATAATTTGGAACAGAAAGTTAAGTATATATATTTGCTTTTAGTAACTAGAAAATGTTAGCACGGTAAGTTTTCTTTTCAAATTTCGACTTTATGATTTAGGCCTACATAAATTTTGCTTTGCAAGTGACTCTAAATTTTAAAAAGAAATGTAAGGTTATTGGAACATGTGCAATAAAGGGGCACTGGCATCGAATATTTTTTAATGGGCACATTTTACAAGATGTTCACTAGTGTCCCACTGCCCGGTCCCAGTCTGGGCACTTTTAATTCATGGATAGAGGGAATTTCAGTTTTCCATCGGTGACGGCGAGGGGAAGGGGTACCAGTTGTGTCCCTCCCGGGCTACACCGTCACTGCTTTTGATCGTCTATTAATCATGTCCACAACACACACAAAATGGACAGATGCAAAAAAGGCTTACAAGCTAACGGGATAGTCAACCGTTAAATAGCCTACATGCTAACATAGATTAAATTAGCATATGGGATCTAAATTTGTTGTCGCTTTCTCAGTTTCTGGATGTAGAAAAAATGATCATTCCAAGAAAAGAAAATGGTGTTGGCGCGCTATTTCAAGCTCCTTCGATGCTTCGGGCCGCTTTAATATGAATGACAATAATATAATGTGTTCTTGTATATACCACCTCTAGACTGCAATGATAACATCCGTTTATGACACCTTGTAATCATTTTCATTTGTTTCTTCACACATACACTTCCAACTTCTATAATTTACTGCATTAATTTAGCCTAGAAGATATCTTTCACGTAAAATTATTAATAATAATGATAATTATAGTGATAATTGCATAAGAAGAAGGAAAAGCAGGATTAAATATAAATAACAAGATTGACGGATGTAAGCATACATCAGCGTCATCTATCGTAACGTAGCGGGGATCTTGAAGTTTTTTTAAAGTCATATAAATATGGAATAGGCTGAAAGGATATTAACCAGAAAAAGGACATAAAAGAAACACCAGAGAGAAAAGTTCTCCGATGGAGTTGTGAGTTGAGTCACTTACTTCAGTTGATTTAATTTTGCTTAACTTTTGGCAAACTACGCTACTCTCGGTCAAAATCTAGGAGATACTTTTATGGTCAAGATTCAGGAGCTAATTGATCTTCAATACAAAAAAAAACTCTCAGAAACTCTCTATGAGGTAGACGCCTCTAAAAATGACTGTAAAGTCTCAAACTTGTCAAAGAGAACTATTAGTATGCTATGAAATGGATAGCTACTGTACCTGTTAGTTACTGGACTTGTTTACGTTTAGTAATCCATGATTAGTCACTCGACTATACCATTTGTACGAAATAATCAACTCATATATATGACACTAAAGTACTAAACTATATCACATAAAAGGGACTTCGGCGAATTGAGATTAAAGGTTGACTATGATATTATTACGCAGCATGTGCTTCACACAGCTGGTCAATTTAGAGAATTGTCGCACAACCCATGTCAGCGAAACCGGCAATTGCTAGCGACGTTTCGCCAGGGTCCATGCATGGGTACTATAATTTACATTTGAGGTAAAACGGAACTGAAAAGTCAACTGGAAATTCCTGAATATGGTAATTTCGGTACATCTGTAGAGTTCTGCTCGGGGGTGTTATTGCGTTGCGGGATATTCTATTATTGCTCCTCTTGTGGAAGTCCAACGTAAGGCCTAGCTGTTACTGTTACAAACAATATGCCATAACATAGTGACCTAGCCTAGTCAAATACTACAGTACTGTAGTGTAGGCGCAAAGAAGAAGCACAGAACCTCTCAAGGTTATACATTAATGTTTTGTTAACGGTATAAGAATGGTGTGCAAACAGTGAAAACCCCTACAAATCTGGTATGAGGTTTATTGTAACTTGTTAAGACTATACTAGCCTAGGCCTATATGCTACTTTACACTGTAACCTTTTTTTAATGCAATTTGGTCCTTCAAAATAGCTAATCTTAATATTGGCCTAGTGAATGATAAAACATCATTGTATACTTTGTGAAACTTTCATGAATTATATCACTCAATAACCAGAATTATCTAATAAATATGCAATATTAGGGATCCATTTTTCCTTGCCCGCTTTGAAAGTTCTTAACTTTGTAACTCGATCTCATTCTCATTGGAGTGTTAGCTCAGTGGTTAACGCCGGTGCCTTTCAATCATAAGGTCCCCGGTTCGAGTCACTCCCACATTAAAGTATGTCGTCCAGTTACAGAGTTGTTGACAATTAACAATTCATAATCATGGACGTAAAATATGAATGTAAGAGACTGACTTCGGTCAGCTTGCGGCATTGATAAGCCAATGAGGCTTCTTCGCGAGTTCCTGCTTGCAGGAGGATCTAATATACATACATACATACATACATACATACATACATACATACATACATACATACATACATACATACATACATACATACATACATACATACATACATACATACATACACCCATACATACATACATACATACATACATACATACATACATACATACATACATACATACATACATACATACATACATACATACATACATACATACATACATACATACATACATACATACACACATACATACATACACACATACATACATACATTCTGGCACTATCGGATCAAACCATTAATGATGAAATCACTTAATAGTTGAAGGAAAGAATTTGCACTGAGCAAATTCAGAGAGATGGTTATGATAGTTGCCCTGTAGGCTGGCTTCAGAACTCTGTTTTCCTTTGGTATGCTGTAACTATTGCATGTTATGCATGGCTTTTTATGATTTCATTATTAATATTATGTAGCCTTCACTTGTAAGTTGTAGTGTTTCACATGCAGAGAGTAGCCTATACTCAGTAGAGCACAGACTTGCAGACTCTATACTGTGTGTCCTCATAACTCTCCCTTTTCAGTTCAGTCCATTAATAGAACATTTGTACAATGTTACCATAGCAAAACCAACCCACAAACCTTATACTGCAGAAGCAATGAATGGCTCTTTTGTACACAATTCTACATATATTATTTAAGAGCTCTTCTTGTCTTCCTGCTTAACTCTCTTTTTCTCCATTCCAGGTATCTCTGATGATTGTTTTGACAATCTGAACAATAAAACATACAAGATTGATGTATCAAATGAACTCTGCTGCAATGGAAAAGTATTTGACAACTCAAATGATGATTACTTATGCGAAAAATGTAAGCTTTTGTTTGTAATTTCTTTTATTTTTGACTTCATACTAGGTAGATCTATATTTAATTGAAGATTCTTAAAAAAACATTTTATTGACATTTGGAGAGTACAGAAAATGTCAATTTTTCTAATCAAAGCTTTTTCCTTTCAGTTCTTTGACAAAATATGTATGAATGATTATCTACCATGTTAATTAAACTAGTAGTTTAGTCATTAAACTGGTAGGTGATATCTTAACTTTAAATTTACATTTAAATGACATGGCATTAAAACTAATTCCACATGATATTATTATCAGTCGGCAAAGAATTATCATGTATCCAATATGAAACATATTTAAAGGAAATGTCAAATCTTGTCCATACTTAAAGGTCCACACAGAAGGTACAGTACAAATGTAATAAAGGTTAAATTAATGTGTGTCCTTAAGTTAGAAATCCCCCTTCGCCTGACCTTTCCCCATCACTATTTTTAAGACACCTTGTGTTTGTAATTTACTGAAACAACCCTTTTAATACTTTATTTGAGAAAAGTGTTTGGGGGAGGAGACTTGATGGTTTTGTGTACCACAAAACAACTCAGTTTGCTCATACAGTAGTAACCAATTTTTTTCTTTACATTGTATCTCTCTTTTAGCGAAACTGCAAAATCGTCTCTTCTTGCCAAATGAAGATGTGAAGTGTAACAGAACAATATACAAATCGATAGATAAAGCATGCTGTGGTGATCACCCATTCCCAAGAAATGACAGTGAGTTGTAGTTTATGGTCTAACATTGATAAGGGACTGCAAATGCGAAGGGCGGAGGGGAGCTGGGAGTTTATATTATGAAACATGTACATATATACTATACCAGACGACCTATGAAGAGTTTATATGCAATTTTCATTTACCTGCTTTGATATAATTATCAGTTTGAAACATAATCAAAATCTTGAGCCCAAGAGGGTCAGTCTAAGACTATTAAATACATTTGTAAGTGTTTAGATACATTTCACAAGATAAACAAGGTTGGAAGGGGGATGGAGGTGGGGGGATGGGTTGTGCAAGCCCTGAATAGTAGTAGTTCTCATGAATATTTCCAAACCTGAAAGAATATTGTGTTGATATTTCCAAATGATTCTTCTCGTCAAAAGGCTTACAGTGTTGTGGTGAACACTATATTGATCCCGCTACCGATACTTGCTGTAGTGAACAGGTGGTACATGGGGTCGGCGAATGCTGTGGAAGAAATACAATATTCAACTCACTTGAAGAAGCATGCTTTGGCGGAAAACTCTACCCAATACCAGTAGGTCATGATGCTTGGCTCTACGACATCTGCGAGTTGACTGATGGAACCATAGGACTTTATTATGCTAAGACCCATATGTGCTGTAATGGGGTAAGAAACTTGTTTGTTTTCTTACAAATCAAGAGGAATCCTAAAGTGCCTAACAATTACTATTGCAGGGATGAACTGTTTTTAATTTAAATAAAATGAAATGAAAACAAATGCATTTTTGGTATCTGTCCTTTGAAAGAAAATGTATGCCTGCAGTATTTTTAGCACTTTGGTTTAGGTGTGGTTCAGAAAAATGGAGGGGGGGGGTGGAGAAGAAGTGGGACTCCAAAGGGTAGTGGGAGGATAGCCATGAATAGTGATTTGAAACAGTAGTTCCTATAAGCAAGGCCAGTGTTTGTAAAAGTATCGTTTTTCTTTGCCCTCCAATTTAAACCCTGTGTGTTCTCCCGGTGTTTGTGTCAACAGGCCGACATCTACAAAACTACAATTCACTTGATTGCTTTAATAAATATCTTGTGTATAATTTTGCCAATCTGCTTCTTTCTCTATTTGTAGTAGTACCCTCAAGTTTAATATTTGTAGGGCAAATTCTTGATTTTACTGTTAGAACTGGTGTAGTTTTTGATTGTACCAAGACACTTGGGAAGTAATAGTATCGAATTGTGTTTTCTGTCATTCACAGGAGGTTATTAGCAAGAGCGGTAACTTGAGATGCCATGGCAACGTACAGTACGACATCACAACGGACATCGTGGTCTACGGTGTCGGGGGTCTTCTAGCAGTTCAAATTGAGGATGGGAGGACCAGCAGGTGTGGTCGTGAGATGCTAAATCCAAACAGAGAAGTCTGCTGCAATGGACAGGTGCATGATGTGGGATCTGGTAAGTGTCATTTTGATTCCTTTTACCAAAGTGGATCAGGTCATAATAACCTTCTGCGGTTATAAAAGTAGACAGTAGCCGAACTATCAGCTTTACCCAGAATCTTCCTATCTTTATTCTTGATCAAGAATTTACTAGAATCTTTGTGAAGAACAACACCTTCAAACATTACTTTTCATAGCCGTTTGGGGATGGTGTTTGTGACATGCAGTTATCTCTATCATAATGATGGTTGCATAGGTCTTTGTCTCCTTCAGACTGTTCTCAAATGCCCATTTGTTTTGTTCATACGCAAAGACATTTGTCTCGTTGGACTCTTCCCAATGTTTCCGTATTAACAGAATGGCCTATTGTTCTTTTGCAGCGGATGGTGCTTGTTGCAACCATAAACCTTACAGTAGGCACAATGCCAGCTGCTGTAGAGATGTCATCACAGAAGGAGTGCCAGAGATTGCGGGCATCCAGGAATGCAGTGAGGAACAAAGCTACTGGAACTCAGCCAGCATTTCATGCCAGCTTGGGATAGTTCTCGATTCCTATGCTGAAGTCCAATGCTGTGGAAATGGTGAGTTTGATCTTTGCACCTCCCCCCCTTCATCCCCTCCAATACACACACACTACCAAAAGAAATATCTCTGGTTACTCTGCATTTCAATTGATGAAAAAATTCCAGGACATAAAAGTTTGGCTATGATTACCAACTCCCAAGTTTCTGGATGACACTATCTGTAAATTTGAAATCATGAAATTGTCACGGAATAAGTTTTATTCGTGGAAAACGTTTTGTCAGTGGTTTGCTCTACCAAATGCTCTACCAGGACATTGGCCTTTAGTAGAAGTAGTACCGTATGTGGTTACCATAGCGACTGGCTCGCCTAAATAATAGACCCGTTAAATTGCAAACGAACCAGGTCATTCATTGCCTAGAAAGATGGGCTTATTAATCTGTGATTTCCTTCTTAATTGTCTTTATTCAGAAGTCTTATCTATTACTGACCAAATCTGTTGTGCTGGAAAGATTCTTACCCGGACAGGGCCAGACGACATTTGCTGTGGTACTGAAATTCTGAAACCGAATGCATTCTGTGTCGAAGGTCGAATTGTGCTTAAAGAGACACACGAAGACTCGTACTGCTTGTTGCGAAATGATACCTTCAGGATTGAGAGGATTATTACTTACGACAGTAATGCATATGTAAGTAGCATTTAAAATGATGTATTTACATACATATTTATATGAAGTAAATGAAAAATGAAAAACTGACTGGGGAATTCTAGACAATGGAAAAGAGCAAAGAAATTTATGGCTAGAAAGGGATTCGAACCAGTGACCTCTGGGTTACAAGCCATGTAATACCAACTGTGCTATACAGCCCTTAGCTGTTTGTGATCCCTATAAAGCAATTTCTTTGCTGGGGGGTGGGGGGCAGTCAGTAGTACCTTGCAACCACGTAACCAAGGATCATAACTAGGACATGACCCAGAAAGCGTTCAGGAAGGGATTTTGAGACAATCGGCTTTTGAGTGGTTTTAATGCAGTTAGCAAGATAATTTGGCTCCTGACTGATGACCCCAGCAAAGAATGTTCTAGCCAGCAAATGTATGTCCTCTTTTCCACTCATATGCTTACCTAAACATCAAAGCATGCACATTTTTCTCTAATATATTGTTTTACAAGCTCAGCTACTCGTGGTTGCATAAATGACACACACCGGTATTTTCTGTACCCTTAAGTGAAGCACATCGTGTGAACTGATGATTTTGTTTGTATCATCTGTACACCATGTCTATTTTAGAATTTGGTATGTATCCAACTTTGCTGGATCTTCTTTGTCTGTATTTTTACCTTAGATATGCAAAGATGGCGCCCTGGCTGTGAAGAAACCGAACCAGAGATACTGTGAAGGTGCGAAGACGATCTACGATGTTCAGACAGAGATATGCTGCGGTCACATCCACGTCCATAAGAATACTAATCCCTGGGGTCTGGAGAGACGTTGCTGTGGTTACGGTGTTTACCACCCACAGGAACAGAGCTGCTATGGATATCATGTCTTTCAGATACCAGAAAGATTTGCTGAAATGTATGTCATCCCAAAAATTTCGATCGTTATTGTGTATCGTTAATGTTGTCGTATGCCCGATGTTTTCAATGTTTATACGTAGCACTCGTAGCTTTAATGTTTGTTGTAATAAACCATGAACTGTCCATCTGAATGTGAAGCATTTTTATCAATATTTCATCACGTACACTGTGAATGGAATTATATCAGAGTTAACTCACCCATCAAAAGGAGCTGAGTTGTGGAAGAATTGTTTCTTTCAATAGATGAACAAAAATCAACTAGCAGTCTGTTATCATGTATCTCTATTTCACATCCTGTCTGCATTACATTGCAACTAAAACCCAGAACTCTGCTATACCAAATTTCTTTGTGTCATTAAGACTTCTGAAATCAGATATTGAAACAGGTCTTTGAATCAACATTTGTGAATTTCCCCCCCCCCTCTTTTCTGGCAAGTTTCAGTATAGTTGCAGCTGGAACATCCCTTCAAATATTAAATGTATTTATTTTGAATCACCTCTAACAACCACAACATTCTCCTCACTTCAGATAGACTCCAACGAGCCATCCCTAAAAAACCCATCATCGCCTACAGACGACCACGCAACCTACGAGACCTTCTTGTACGTGCTGCTGTTCCACCTCTTACTTCTAACCCCACACCCATTCAGCATGGTACCTTCAAATGTGATCGTACTTCGAGATGCATCGTCTGCAGCCACCACATTGTTGAATCCAATTCCATCACCAGCCACAGCATGCAACTCACACACAAGACTAAGGGTCACATCACTTGCACTACCACCAATGTCATCTATCTGATCTCTTGTAGAGTTTGCGGCATCCAGTATGTTGGCGAAACCAAAACCACCCTCAAGAAGCGTTTCTATGGTCACAGATCCACAGTCAACACCATGAAGACTGAGACCCCAGTTGGAGAACATTTTAACCTTCCCAACCATACCATTAACGACATGTCCCTACAGGGGATTGAATCCTTAGGTAGCCGTCCTGACCTAGTACGTATCAGCAGAGAGAGGCTCTGGATGCAACGCCTTCGTACCATTCAACCTCATGGGCTGAACATTCAGGAAGGACATGACTAACTTTCCTCTGTTCCCTACTCCTTCTCCCCTTTCTCCCTTCCCCCCCCCCTTTCACTCTTCCTCTTACAGCTCTCTTCCCCTCCATTTTTCTTCACACCTTTCTGTCTTTGTCCCTCTCCAGTTTATTCCTCACCCTGTGCCTTTAATCCTCTCTTTGTCCCTCCACAGTTTATCTCCTTCCTCTCCTCTTCTCCTGTTGCTTTCTACTTATAATCCCCTTTCATCCATCTCATTGTGTTCACCGTGCTCATTAACCTGTCTGTATTCTGTGCGTGTTTTTGTCCCCTCTGTTACTGTAACTTGTCATTTAGCCTCTGAAGAAGATCCTGCTAGGATCGAAACGTCAGGCCAACTTACTTTTACACATGTATTTATTTTGTTATTTTTTAATGTTTCAGATGCAGTCTGTCTCTTTATGACAGTAGGACAGAAGTCTGCATTAATGACCATATATACAGTAGAACCACCACAGAACTCACCGCCGAGATGTGCAGGAAGAGCAACGACCTCGCCGCCGCCTTTGACCAACATTGTTGCCAAGGGAAACCCATCAGTGACAGAACACACATATGCTGTGATGACCATGTATATTCCATAGAAGGCATGGAAAGTGAGTTTTAAAAGATTAGATTTCCCTGGAAAATATAGATAGTCAGGGGCTGGCTAGGCCTTTGACCTCCACAACAAGTGGTGTAGCTCAACCAACCCTTTAGAAAAGTTTAAATATCTGTTTCTATTCAAAATAATCATCGTTGACATTTGTTGTAAATAGTTTAGGAAAAAAGTGACAATCCCATTTCTCTCTCCTCTGTTGTATGTCTTCTTTGTCACGTATCATTGTATCTGCCTTCAAAACAAAGTCCTATGATAAATAGATAGTTTAGGTATAAGTGATGGCACCTAAACAGTTTTAACACACTCCTGTCGTATATCACTCGCATGTGACTGTTAACCTTCGATATTCCTGCCATTGTAAAAATGTTTCCCGACCTTATGTCACTCCTTTTATCCCCCAAAACACTCTAATTTGGACCAAACATCTTTTTGTCTTCCAACATTATCTCCCACACCACTGTTTCCAGCTGTTCTATTAACGTTACTCATTCCGTTGTGACAACCATTCCCATATAACTCACAAACATTCAGAGGGCAAAGTTTCAAATTTCCCCCAATTTTTTTTTCCTCATCAATAGATCCACAATGTTGTGGAAGACGGGTTGTCGATTTGAACGCTTTGGAAGCTGTCTGCTGTGAGGGAAGCTGGCATTTCACAGGTGGAGAAGCAAAATCTTGTATCGGTGCAGTAGCAGTCGCGAAACGTGAACGGTTGTGTGGCGATACCATCTACCTGAGAGCCGACGGCCAGTGTTGTGGTAACGGCATTTACAACCCACGCACTCACTTGTGTTGCGATGGTGTCAGGTAAGGCATTTTGTAAAGACAAAATTAAAATTGACATGAAGAGGTTTATTTGAAGGGCTGTTTATAGCTGCCAACGAATCATATATTAAACCTTTGTTAAAAACTGATATTAAAAATCATATATCCTGCTCAACTAAGTTCTTTATAACTTTCTGGACACTCACATGACTAATGAGTTTTATAAGGAACTTTGCATTAAGATATTTTCAGTTGAAAAATTTCCCTTCTTTCATACATACTTCTCGAAAGATTTCAACCTCTCCACCTCACCCCCCCCCCCTTGTTACCTTATAACATTGATATCATTGATAACAATTTCTTCAGGTGTTGATGTCTTTGTGTGTCTATATATATATATATATATATATATGTTTGTCTATATTTGACTAAGAAGGTCAACTATCTATCCTTATTTTTCAACTGTTGTCTTTCAGATTACCGAAGAGCCATAGAGACGATGTATGTTGCGGTACCACTAAGTACTGTAGGAGAAACCGCCAGCTGAAATGTTGCCAAGGAACCCTCCACGAGATGGTCTCCGGCCGAGTATGCTGCGGGTCATCACTTATCAATCCGACTCAGGACGTGTGCCTTGAGGATCGCTACCAAGTGAGCGGGGAACAACTCGAAAAGACCTGCGATGCCACCGACTCAGATAATCCACTGGGCACCTGTTGCGGAGGGATCCTGCACTTTGGAAAATTTGGATCTTGCGACGGGTTTAGATTTGTCGAACCCCACTCTGCGTCGTCGCGGGAAGCTCGCGCGGAAGAGGACGATCTCGACGTGGAGGACTCGGAGAATCTGTACGCGCATGTGACGTGCGGGGATGCACTGTACAACCCGTTAACTCACGCCTGCTGTGATGCGACGCTGGTGGAAAATGGCAAACAAGTCTGCTGTAACGGCAGAGTCCAGAACGTGACCGGGGAAAACGAAAACAGCTGCTGCGGCATCGACGCTTACAACAACTCGACAGCCGTCTGTTGCGAAGGAGAGAAAATCAAGCAGTTGAGAGACATTCGAAAGGTCCGAGATGCGAAAGGATGTTGTCAAGATGGTCAGTACTTTGACTTGGAAACCTTACGGTGTCAGGAAGGAGAACTCCAACAGGAAGTAGAAGGTAAGGGACATCTGTTAAAAAACTCTCAGGTATTCTGTAGAGCAAACTTAGCAAATACGATATCTCTAGACACAGACTGGACAAACCTTTAACCACCCACTGTATTCAGACTATTTATGCAATGCTTTGGACAAATGCTATTCTAGTTATAGTAATTCTACCATGTTCCATATTTTAGCATTCTGCCTTTTTTATTCAGTATTCTTCTTCCTGAGTTTCATCAGCTGTTTTAGACCTCCGTAAAGCAAAATGCTTTCATTTCACTAAACAGACTTCACATTTCTTGACGACTCTCGACACCAACTTGATAAAACTGTTAACCTTCAACTGGATGCAGAGTATTCATGCAGTTCTCTGGTTACAAATGCTATGTTAATTTTGATTTGATGTACCCATGCTCTATCAAGGTATCAACTTAGAAGCTGAACGTCTACATTTCCCTTAATAAATATTTGTATAATATTCTACAGATATTTTTTATGATCTGCCTTAGCATTATCCTCTCATAGTTTTTCTTCTTCTTCTTTGTCATCACATTGGTTGATATTTCTTCTTTTTTGATCTTTCTCACAGAATGTTCCCTGTGCCAAGACGCCAGCCTCTCGAAGGGAGATATTACAGATTTGGCCGTCCAGTCGGTGCACCATTTTAACGTCAGAGTCACACGTACGTTCCCCGGCCAGAATAAGTTTGGTGTGAGAGTGACTCCTCTGTTCAAAAGTTGCCCTGACTGCCCCGCTGTTCTCAGTAGGAAAGAGCTTAAGAAGATCAAAATGATGGTCCTACCTGAGAATTGTGACTGTGAGAAGATTCAAAGGCAAGGGAGATATGTCCTTCTGACTTCAGGCTCGCTTAAAGACGATGGACACTTCCATCTGCAGAGTGCTGATGTACTGTTGCCACCAAAGAATGCCAAGATAGTAAGACAAATCTTTGAAACTTGATTTGTTCTACTCATGCACACATCCAGGTGCTGCATATTGGTGGTGGTGTTGTAGATGGGTTGCTATGCACCCCTTTTTGCTTAATCTCTCTGGCCTTGTTATTTATTTTATATATTAGTTACTTAACTGCATAACACCTGTTTATGGAAGGAAAATAAGAAATAAATGATATTGATATGCAAGTAAATTGAAACCGAAAATATATATATATATATATTTATATTAGAAGGGAAAAAAAGCCACTGAGAGTTAGAGTATATATGCAAATGCACTATTATTTGTTTGTTTGTTATCATAATACCCAATTAAGTTTTTCATGAATATATTTTAGTTTGTATTAAGTCTTTCACCAATATTTTCATACTTGTTAGTGCATAATTATAATACAAGATATATATTTTATTTGATTGACACAGGCATGCCTCTGTGTGATGGCAAACGTTTATAGAGAAATATATGCAAATTATATAACATTCTATGCAGTAATTATCGAGGCTCCCTCATTTCTGCACTTTGAAATCATCCGGTTTACATTGACAACTTTTCTCGTCACTTCTAAATTACTGTACAACCAAACCATTTCTTGTGGAAATATTGCGTTTTTTTTTGGCAATCATTATTTTGATAATGTCTTTCATTGATTCAATCAAAATGTTTTTTACCTTTATGGATTTGTTCCCACCATGTATTTTAATCTGCTAGTTGTATTCAATGATGTGTAAAAGCATTATACTAGATTTTATTCTTTCTCACAAATCAGGGGTATGCACACATATTGTGTGATAAGGTTTTTTATGTCCACGGCCATTGTCTTTAGCTTTAAGTATTCAGCGTTGTATTAAAGCAGTGTGTGGGATTGTATTCAACATAACAAATCATGGGCACACACACACACGTATATTATGTGATATGTTAGCCTGAAACCTTCAATTCTTTTAAGTGTTTGTATTCAGTAGTAAGATATACATTAAAACAGAATTAACCTCAGACATCGTGGGCAGACATTTATGTTGTTGTCGGCTTCGAACGAGAACACACATCATACAGTACTCAGTTTTATGACCCAGGAAGATAACTGACATATAAAACATTAGCCAAAATGCCTGGGAAATGTTATTTCTTCAAGTTTCTCAGAAGTAAATCTTTGCTAGAGTAAATTGTTTCCTCCATAAAAGTAATCTTTTATGTTTTAACAATGACAAGAAACAAATCAAAAGGACTGCCATATTCTTCAAAGTCATCCATAACTGTCTTAGATTAAATAAAAAATATATTTATCACTGGTTTTCATTTATTTTGCATATTAATATACCTATATCTATATATATATATAAACTTTTCTCAGATAAATTATTAAAGTTTATATTTGTCAAAATGGGAAAAAACAATTTGTTTTTATAAAACAATTTTCAAAGAAACAGTCATTACGGCTCACATTAGTAACTCGTGTTATAAGAGTAAGTCTCTACATTGGCATTTTTTTTTTACTTTATCTCTAAAATGCATTAGTCTTTAAATATTCACAGTAAATCCTTGTAAAATTTACATTTTAGCTTAGAAGAGATAAAATAACCTATTTTTTATTTCTATTTTAAGCAAATTGCATTTTAATGTCAAGTCTTTTATATCAGTCATATTTTTTGTATCGTCATTTGATATCATTGTGGTGAGAGGAAGAGTATAATACAAGTTTTCATCATGTGAATGATAAAAATGGGGGTGGGGTGGGGTGGGGGGGGCCAAGGAGTGGCTTAAAAAGTTCATACAAAGACAGCTATTTTCATATTAGTAGTACTTTGGAATTTTTTTGAGAGATTGTTTTATGATTTTTAATTTAGTTTCTTCATATAGCTTCCCTTTTATACTTTTGTTGCATAAATAAATACACAGAATTATTTTACATGACCTTGAATGAGAGTTCATTGTTCATGTTAGGTCTAATTTAATCCTAAGATTATTGCCAGAAGTTTAAAACCGATAGTTTTTTTAAGTTTATTTATTTATCATATGATTTGGATGGGATTACCAGTTCAATTTGGTATCAACATTAATACTTTATTTTATGTATGTACTTTGCAGCATATATTTTACTGCATATGAAGTATTTTAATGTCTAATTTCTGTCGGTAATTAATTATCATTCATTTTATATTTCTATATTGCAATAAAAATAATGCCAAACGCCAAACTGTTTTGTCGTGTTGGTTTTCATTAGCTAAGTTAAGAATTGCCCAAGTAAATCCCCCTCCCTTCCGGGAACCACAACGGTGTTTAATGCAAACTTTACAACAATTGCTAAATCAATTTGTGGTGAAAGTCTTTAATGCGAATTCCCAGAACTATTTTGGTTCCCTTAGATTTCAATTGTCGTTTATTCACATTAGATAATATTAGGTAGTTAGGTAAACCGAACATGTTTCGAATCGAGATTAACCACGTGTTGAGTATCACGCATGTATACACTGTCCCGTAGTATTTGCATAAAACCACAGTGGGAGAGGTTTCAACCACGGTCAAAAGGAGTCAATGAATTGTCAAATACCACATAACACATGATCGATGACCTAAGTTCCTTGTTAATTCTATACACGTATTAGTTGTGTAATATAATTAAGTATTTTAGACCTACTTAGAAGACGCCACATTGTGTGTTGATTTCGACACAGTCACGTGGTATAAGAATCAAACTACATTAAAACCTGACATGCTACAGTAAAATGACGTCAAATTAAACACGCATTGTGTGTTGAGTTCGACACAGGTGGTATAAGCATCAAACTATATTAAAACCTGACATGCTACAGTTAAATGACGTCAAATTACAAATCGAGGCTGAAATGAAAATAATCAATTCCATATTTGCCAATAATACAGACATTATGTAGGAATATTTAATAGAAAATTAATTAAATATAGCAAACAAATCTCTTCATTTGAGGGTTTATAAATATATTTTAAAATAGGGTAGGAGTCTTGACAGAAGCTCGGTTTATCAAAAGGGCCTATTAGTCACCTAAGGTTAAAGAAATAAAAGCGCATACAAGAGCTAATCCCATGCCAAAATAGTGTGCTTGTTTCAGCACTAAATCTTCACTGTTTGGTTGTCTACGTTTAGCGTGTTTGTGACCGATTTGTGTGAACAAGTTTGGTGAAAAAAATGCCAAGTACGAATTAAGTTGATGTTACTTTATGACAAATACAATACAAATTGATTCGCAATTCTTTGCAATTGGAGGTATGTCTAATTAGCTGAACATCAGTGAATGGGAGACATTCCAATGTTATTTATTACCGACATGCAGTGGCGGACTGGCCACACGGTCATTAGGGCAATGCCCGGTGGACCGGTGAGCTGGGGAGCCGGGTAAAAATTACAGCCACTTTTCACAGTTGTTAATAGAATACAGACGGGCTGTGTAGAAATATATTTTAAACTGTGGGAATCAGCTCATGTCGTAACAAAAGAACGTGCTATTGGCAACCCGTTTTTTTCTGTTGTTTCAAGCACGTCAAGGGCGTAGGAACCGGGGGGCTGGGGGCGCCAGCCCCCCTGTGAAAAATATGGTGGGGCGGAAGTATCATTCCTCAATATCATTCCTCATCAAGTATCTAGTATCTAGGTGGAAAATGCCCGGGCCGGTTTTAAGACTCAGTCCGCCGCTGCCGACATGCAAATGCCTATATGCAACGACTGAACACTGCATGAAATTGTTGAAATCAATGTTCTTTGGGGACTTTAAGAATTTTCATCTACTGTTTTCTCAAATTGCCGTGGGTCCAAAGCGTTGGTAGAGTACTGGTTGTCTTATTACCTAATTCAATTCCACATATAACCAGGCATGTAACTTGTTTGATGTTGTTTGACTAACGCACAGTTACCGCACTATATAGCATGGTGACAACAACAATCACTGAATTGAATTGTATTGCGCAATGTCGATGGATATTGTCAATGTCTTTAGAGTTAGTATCCCAGTCGCTTTATGTAAATCCGACTAACAGAGGCCTCATTTAATGGCTCGTAATAGTGCACGATAGTTATCGTGAAATTCATAACATGTGTGACGAAGTTATAATACAACACCATAATTATCGTTGATCAACATTACCAATATCCACCCTTAGATACCGTGACCAGAACGAGAATCGAGTACATTTGATTATCTGCTATTCTCTCTGCTAATCATGCAAAGATCCAGCAGAATGATCTAACACTGAGGTGGGTGCATCTCTATTCTCTAATTACAAAAGTGAGGAGGCAAGGGGTGGAATATACTCCTATAGGTGTATTCATTCCAGCACTGATTTCATCAGTGTAATCAAGTACTTTTTTGCAAACAATAATCCGTTCTATTTACTCTTGCGTTCATGGAGGTAAAACCACGGTGAACTCAACTCCGATTTGAGACCGATATGGTATCGAATATATATAGTGACCACGGATCCGTAATATAGTTTTTTTTTGTTCAGTCTCCCTTGACAAGCATCATTGAACACCACAAATTCATGCAATATTTCAACTGCGTCTTCGAATCTAAGAGAATCGCTACCAATTCTATACTCTAACAATCTCTCCGGTCATTATGAAAACTTCTATAGTAAAATAACGTAGTCTGAACTCCTCGGTTCCCCATGTCATTATGACATCAGATATATAAACCTATAACGGCACATTGCAAATTGAGTGCTTACCCTGTCTGATTGCATTATACATATTAAGCTCAGTTGCCATGCAGGGATCGAGTTGTTATAGTTCCATAACAACTCCTTGGTTCGGGTTTATGCCAGCGGGTGTCGTACCAAGGTATTCTAGTAACTTGTGAAAACGTAATAATGAGTTCACTTAAAGGTGCCAAATGACATCAAAAGGAATCTACGCAAAGGTTTCCTTCAATAGTTGCACGTCTTTGTATAGGTAAACATACACAACGCGTTTACATGGACTCTGCCACTCCTGTTTTAATAGGGAATACTTCCAACTGCCATCCAGAAAACTTATGCAGTTAATCTATGTTTGTTTTGTATTCCCCGGCCCTTGTACCGTATTATCGAATATTACAATGTGTACTTTGGTTCTATCTACTTCGTTGCGAAAGACAAATGGTTGAGTGCATGTTCTGTTTGACATTCAGCGGTTACGTTGAAATTATAGTTACACTGTAAAGAAATACTATACACTTGCCGGTTATTGCGTAACCACACATATTGAAGTCAGTGTATTTGCCGAGCAGGCTTACTCATTAATATGATTGTGAGATAATCATGTTTGATGTGTATCTCTTACTGTTATTGGTATATGCGTCGTGCAGGTTATTTTTACAAGTAGATTATGCTGAAAGGGTCCCGATCGCCTGGCTCGCCGGGCTCGCCGGGCTCGCCGGGCTCGCCGGGCTCGCCGGGCTCCAAAAGCTAAATCCGGCCATGGCATAGAAGTACTAAACATGAGACGAATGAAGACAAGCATACAGTACCACAACCATCTTACAAACATTTCACATATTCTTTGTTTTTCTTTGCACATTTAATCAAAATAAGATTACAAACTAATCTTCCACCGCCTTAAATTTATCACCAACTAGTTCAAAGCTTAATGAGCTGGTCACGGTTTATGAATGAGGTTTCATGCTATAATCAACAGTTAGTCTTCTAGGTACTCTTCATATCTGTATTAATCAGATACAAATTGACATGTAAAGAGTCTGTATCGTGTCTCGTGTTTAGATTCTTGTACTCATTCCGAATGGAAATCTACTTGTACTCGCGTACTCATGTTGTTGTACTCCAACTACAAGTCTACGTGGAAGTATAACATTTTACACAAAACCTCAACCATTTTGCTACAAGTTAACTTTGCCATTTCAATTGAAAATGAAAGCTAATGGCCAACATGTAATGTTATATATTGGGACGAAAGTTTCGAATAGTGTTGCAAAATGATGAAAAGACATGAAAAAGCAAATACGGACGTTCGATATAGCCGAATTGATACCCAATTGGAAATCCCCCCCCCCCCAAAAAAAAAAAAATAACAAACACTAACAAACACAAACTTAAAACAAATAAAACAAAACAAAAGATAAAATTCTAAAAAGTTATGACATTTTCTTTCTTATTTCAAATGAAACATGTCTAGTCAAGCTAGAAACGTTCATTACGATGAGAGTTTAGTATATATTGATAGAGAGTCCAACGCTGTTTGTAACGTTCATATAATCCAATACACAATCTTGGCGCGGGAAAGCGCAAACACACTTTACACCCTCACGGCCAGTCCCCTTACACTGAGACTGTAATCACGTGATCTTGAGACCGTGGGGCGCATTACGAGTACCTTCGCTTGGGAAAAGATTCTATACTTGATCTTATTCGTTGCACTGAAATATTAACCATTATTACACCGAACATATTATCCGGCCAGGATTTCATGGGTGCAACCGCATATGCTTTCTGGGGACGGGGGTGGGAGGGGTTTATCCCGCCCACTGGCAGACATAATATTAGAAACAGTCCTGTTGTACATAAATAATAACATGTATATGTAGGGAAACCAAAACAATTGAGATTTCTTCAACATCGTCTCAAAAGTTGCAAAAATATAATTATCATTTTTGCATCAAAGCACCCTCCATTTTACCAAAACTTCTCAAAGGAGAAGGGACAGCCCTCTAGTTAGAACCCCGCCCCCTTGCCGACTCAACATTCTACCCACCTCCTCCTTCCCAACCTTCATGACAAAAGTAGGTGGTTGAGCTCCTGACAGTTTTGCAGTAAACTGGTGACATAACACTGATTAAAAAGGTTAGAGAAATAATTTGGTTGTTTGATTATTTCTTAAGAAACCATGCATATCGATCAGTTCATACAAGATTTCATATATTTCTATAGACTTCCTTTCACAAAACTTCCCTGGTGATATTATTTATTGAGACATATTCTAATCGCTTTCGTATATTGGTACCAAATCTATTGCATTCAACTTCCTGTTCGTGACTGATCAATTACAAATTAACAAATATTTCTTACATAACTGTTAACCAGCAGTACGTGACAGGTCCGCCGCATTCGAACGCATCATGTAAAAATAGATCTAATGTAACCAACGAAATGTGTATAAAATGGAAACCCATCGTTTCTGACAAAGAAGTGTAATCATCAATAAGCTTAAATGGGATGGATATAGGACTACTTTAAAATAGCGGATGATTCACATATCAGTGTTCAGTTATTGCAATCGTACGTACCCCCCCCCCCCCGGGGCCCTTCGCCATTGTGGAGTTTTTTAGCGTGAAACATCACGTACAATTATATTATACTAAAATACTGCTCACCTGCAGCTACATGCGTGGTTCCAATAACTTTCTTGAGCAATGCTCTCCACTACGGAGAACGGACACGACATCGAGAAACAACGACATGACTGACAATCTCTCGATGTATGTCGTCCAGTTACAGAGCTGTTGACAATTAATAATTCATAATCATGGACGTTAAATATGAATGTGAGAGACTGGCTTCTTCGCGAGTTCCTGCTTGCAGGAGGATCTAATATACATACATACATGTAGAAGGAGGGCGTTGTGGTCAAGTGGTTAAGGCAGTGGACTTGTGATCTAAGGATTACAGGTTCGAGCCCTGGCCAGATCATTACGTTGTGTCCTTGGGCAAGGCGCTTTATCTCCATTGCCTCTCTTCACCCAGGTGTATAAATGGGGACCTGCGAGGTAACTTGTAAATATAGTTGCGTGCGCCGGTTTGTGGCTGCACCCTATGGGAAGTCCCCCGGGGGACACGTGGTTGTGGTGCACTGTGGTGCCCCAGGAGAGATTGATTGAATTGTGCACACTTTGGTGTGTGGGTGTGACAAGTTACCAATGACCAGGGGTTAAGTTGTAAAGTCATGTGAGGAGGCTTTAGCCTCATACAAGACTGTAAACCTTCAACTTTTAGAAATCAAAATTCGAAAATTAGAAGTGCCCCTCTTTTGTAAATGAAAAGTACCCTTTCCTATCTTTATAATGAAAACACATATGACATTTAATTTATTGAGAAAATTAAGTTAACTGTGTACTTATAGAATGCACACGGTTAATGAAAAATTAACAAGTATTAATGAAGAAATACTGTTTATTGGCACCCCCCCCCCCAACCTTCTCAACAAATACTGGCATTTGTGGTACAGATTGTACAAACGGTCCATATTGTCGAGTCGTTTTGTGATGATACCCCCACCCCCCTTCCCCCTCCCATCCCCTCCGCCCGGATAAAAAACTTCCTCTGCTGCCTCTCTTGCTGGAGGAGTGAATGTTACCCTAAATGAATAGAGCGCAACTAGTGCAAAGTGGTGTCGCTATTGATAAATGTTTTACAGAAACTGTTTTTCTTGCCTCTAAAATTCGGCGGTATTCCTTTCTGTTTCAAGTTTGGAGTGTTTGCTTAGCTTTCAAAGTATAAACTATACATTCATGATTATTTTAAAATCAAAATATAGATTTGGGTGAAATGATCTTCCTATTTTTAATTTGGTTATCTAGATTTTAGTTTTAAAGCAAACACCAAGAGTTTTAAGTCCAGTTGCCATGGTGATATAAATCCCTTCCTACGCTAAAACACAGGTCCTTATTCGTATAACTATAATTACAATCCCCCTATGGCTGCAATCTCTATAACTGTAATCTATGTTGTCATAATCTCTATATAGGACTACAATCCCTTTATAAATGAAAAGGTAGAATTCCGTTCAAAATCGGCTATAAAATATGCAAGATCATTGTTATTGTGCAATGACAGAGTGGAACCCATTCAATTTCGTTATAATAACTTTACAACAGTGGTCTGTTGTGATTTTTTTCCCATTTTTTTCTTGATTTTTTATTCTCAGTAACAACAATGGTAGTGTGATTAAACACAAGTGATTCACGTTAGTGCTTCAAATTATATGTATTAACTAAATATGATGTGTGCACAAATATGGTCGTATAGGGCATAAATTTTTTGAAAACTTTGATCTGTTCACCTCCATTGACCATATGACTTTGGTGCAAGGGCGTAGGAACCGGGGGGCTGGGGGGGGGGGGGGCGCCAGCCCCCCAGTGAAAAATGTGGAGGGGCGGAAGTATCATTCCGCCCCCCCCCCCCCACTTCGCAAGTGAAAAAACCCCTTTTTCATTTCCAAATGAGAAAAAAATCTCATTTGGAGCACCAAATTGCATCTAAGGCCAGGTGAAAATACAAAATTTAGTTTACAAAATGGAGTGGGTGTTGAAGTGTGCTATATTGCACCAAATTGCATCTGAGGCCACCTGTAAATGCAAAAAAATCCAAAGGGGAGGGGGGCACCCCCTCCCCTTAGACCCCTCCCCCAGGCCGGCCATCAGTCTTCAGCCCCCCCCCCCACTCAAAAGTAACTTCCTACGCCACTGCTTTGGTGTTTAATATTGATAAATGCACTGTAAACTTTCAAGTTTTAAGGAGCTAAGATTGGTAGGCAACACAAATGACCTTCAAGATAATGCAGAAGACACCGAGATGAAGTTGATAGTACATTTTGATACGTTTTTGACAAATCAAGTTAATCCACGCACCCCGGCCCCTAACCCCCCCCCCCCCAAAAAAAAAAAAAAAAACCCAAACCGATGTTTCTACTTCCACATGGTTTATAAGTAGGGCCTAGCATTGGCTAACAATCTCGACGAACAATAGCACCCCACCCCTCCTAGATTCAGGTTCTTACTTCAGGGCTCCATTGGAATGCTTTTCTGACCTAACATCTCAATTAATTTGATGCCATGAATTTGAGGTTTTTTTTATAAACTTATAGGATCATGAGTGTTAGATCAATTTTTTTTTTATGATGAAACATTTTTATTATTATTTAACTGCCTGACAAGGGCTTCTTTGCCAATATTGGATGGACAAGCAATAACTTCGGATACTACTTTGCTCATTGACAAGATATAGCAAACATTACGTAAACTAAGCTAACTCACAATGATAACAAATACTTCCAGTATTTGGAAAAAAACCATTCAGGTTGGCATGTTCTTGGTTTACAAAAGATATAGGTTGCATGAAATATGCTACCACATATAATGCAGTGACCAGTATTTTTGCAGCTTCAAATTATGACCTAATTATAGAAATTGATAAGCCTTTCTATTGACCAAATTCATCGGGTAGAGGAACTAGTGAGAAATGTTTTTTTTTTCAGATCGCTCTTTCCTTTAGCTGGTTATTTTCTTTATATGGCATTGCCTACTGTTACCTTTTTTTCACTTTTACAAATTACCGTAGTTTAATAAAAGACACTAAAAGACAAAACAGAAAGAAAAAAGCAAAATAAAGGAAAATTGCAAAGTGAAGATCAGCTGAAAGTCGAATTTCACGGTAAAAAGGAAATGCAGAATTAAGCAGCTCTTTACTGCCTTATTATTGACTATGACGAATTACTGTCTGAATTAGTACTGTATTAATGTGGGTTTTATATTTTTAACTGCTGCCCTCAGTTACTTGAAGTTACGGTCATGTGTCATCAACGATAGGCTTAGCAGAACAGATAGTGTTTGAAAGATATGCTTACGTTTGTTTCAGTATACTTTCTTTTGCGTTTCACTCGACAATTCTTCACAGTTCCAGTGAAAAACGAAGGCTCTGTGAGATTTTGCAACTTTTGTAGAGGTTTAGGCTCGGGTCTATTAATAATTAAATCTACAGTTCTAGCATTAGGTGTAACTCATGCAATAACAACAGTTATACAGCAATGCCAGTTCTAATTGGCATTCGCCTTGTAGCCGTTAATGTTATTGTAAGCACTCAAATACAAAACAATACGCCTAACGTTATATACCTAGACTAGGCCTAGCTAACATCGTTAGCAAGCGCGACGCCTAACGTTTTACCTAGACTTGGCTTAGCTAACATCGTTAGCAAGCGCTGTTGAGGGATTGAAGTACGTTACTAACTAGGTTTAACCATTGGGTAAGGATGTTTGGACAGTGGCATTGTACTTGGAGTAGGCTAATAAAGCCTAGCCCTAACCTACTCCTAGCCTAGGTCGTACTGTACATGTGATTGTGTGAGTAGTGTGACTTGCAGTTGCAGCCTAGAGCCTACACTTCAATACAGATTGCCTGACTACAAATGGATTGTCACATCCTTTAGACTTTACTTCCTCACAGTCACACATAACCATTTAACATTTAGTAGGCTATCCAAGTTCCTTATCTAGACCTCCACCATTAATTGAATGTAGCACCATATTAGGCCTAGTCCTACATTAATATTCATATATAGTTGGCACTTATTCCAGCTAGGCCTACCATAAACATAGGCTAGCACTGCAGAAAGTGTGGTATATGCACCAACCCGTAACGGTAACGCTTCTCTTAGATAGTGTGAAGGAATTTTTACTTTAAGCCTTTACAGGTCTAGAGCATACGAAACACTTAATATGGGCATGGTGATCACATTATTTAAATGAGAAGACATTGTATTAGCTTTTCCATTTCATTCTCTCTGAGGTGTCATAACAATCCTTTTGATATAGACACATGTTTAATAAAGTTGTTAAGCTATAAAATTATGGCCCCCACCTTTTGGCAGTGGCATTAGAAGCAATAAGACCTAGCATTTGAGAAATTGTTGGTTTGACCCCTATAGTAGGCCTAACTTAGGTACAGTAGGGTTTTCATCCAGGAGAAATCCACGATTTTCCTATTTGAAATAGTCCTCCAAATTATACAAATTAGCTATAAAAAAATTAACATTAGCTAAAAAAACTGTAAAACTGTAGCCACCTGATGTAAAGTGTAAGTAATTAGCCATTCTGCTTCTCTCAATTGCATATATGGCTGTTTAGTGTCATAAATAACTGCCTTCCTTATAGACACTATTATTATTATTATTATGATTATTATTATTATAATCAAGGAAATTAAACACCTCTTCGTCAAATTACAACTCGAGGAACAAACAAATTCTTCTGAGCAGAATAATTATCAGTGTCACAATGTAGCACTTTGGATTAATGGATTGTTACAGTACTCAGGTAGTCAGTAGCTCCCAAAACTGCTCATTGAATAGACATTGTAGGGTTTGGTATGTAGTGTAAGACTTAAACTGCATGCCATTTCATTGACCAGTGTTATTGTTATGTGCACTTACCCTTTATTGTTATGTTAATGTTTTAAGGTATGCCTTGCAGCTGGTGTACTGCACTGTTGTATGCAGTGTAGTGTTGGAGGAAATACAGTTCAGTATGCAATCACTACTAACCTGACAACATCACTTCTATTGTGCCTTATCCATCTATCTCTTTAAGTTGAAGTGTACTCTACAACGTGAGAAGTTATCTCCAAAAAAATTAATTGTTATTTATAGCTGGCACGTTTTAGGTTTTAGTCTTGCATTATTTGATTTGTACAGTGACATTGCAGAACATATTTCATGTTCCTAGTGGGTTGACTGCAGCTATATATTCAGTAGTAACACAGAGTGTACCAACTGTACGTGGCCATTATAAGACCTCTGCACACTTGAAAGTAAAGCTGATCTACTGTACCGGCAGTGACTGTTCGTTTCCGTTCTTTCGTCTCCTAGGACTTACTGCTGCTCAACCCTCCAGTAGGACAGGACTATATAGTGACCAGGCTATGGTGCATCATACAGTAAGTAACTATCACAAATAGTTTATAGAGCTTCAAGTTTATCAGAGAGAAGACATATAGGGAGGGTTTGTATGGAATGCTGCATCTATATTGACTTGCTTGAATTTCAACTTCATAGGTTTGTTCCATTTAAGTAGCAAACGGTTGTAATATGCGTTTACCATGTAGCCAAAAATAAAAGGTCACCAGCAGCACTTAATGGAAGGATTAACTCTATAGCTTGCCTGGAATGTTAGATAAGTGACTTGTTGCTGACTGTTTGGCTCGGAAAACCTTGTCCAAGCACAAAACTTCTGATGAAATGGTGTCGGGCAATTGCACTACCGATTTGGCTGTGTACGTGTTTCATCTATTTTTATTAAAAATATGCTTTCTTTCTTAATCAACCTTGTTTGAGAGGTAACTTCAAAGAATTAAAGCATGAGGGAGATCTGGCGTGACCTTCCTTATGGCTTGTACTGTCATCATGTGAACTTTCGTTAGCACTTTTAAGCCGCTGCGTCTTGCATAGTTTAATAGGCCGTTGCTATAATTATCCTTTATGATTCCTGAGAAATAATATTCATAAATGACTGGAATGACTATTAAGAGCTATTTGTCACTTTCAAATGCGTAATTGATCGCAGGTTTAATGGTCCTCGAAAAGTTCTTAACGCCAACCGTGAACTGGCGACAGTTTGAAGAGTTCAGTCAATACGTAAATGTGCGCCCCGCCCTAGAAACCGACCGGCCATAATCCATACATGTCCGTCTTAAACGCATAGATATCTGCACTATGCCTCTCTGCATACAGGTCAACTCAAGGTGAAGAAGTGTGTCATTCACGCAACTGAATGAACCCCGATTGGAGCGTTGTATTTTCATGACTTTTACTGACAAGAGTGTACAGATGTAAGGTAGTGAAAAGTAAAAAGTTTTTTGTTCTGCTTTGATTTGTTTCTTATTGAAGTTATTAAAGATGCTTTTGGTGCACAACTAAAGAAGTGTCATAAAAATGATAACTTAATGCAACTCCTTACATAGTTACATCATATGTCCTTTTGAAAAGAACTTAATAACCTTCAAATTCTATGTGAATGATGAATACTGAGATTGTGTAGATTAGGGAAAGGGATGGCAGTGGGGATGGGCTGGGGGGGTGGTGGGAGGGGATAAGGAAATACTGTTTGATAAAGTTTAAGTTTTTGGCCATATCTCAGTAGAATTTACTCTCATGTAAAAATACATTCTCGGTTTTAACCTGTACGAATTAGAAGGTGTCAACTTTGAAAGCGAAGTCCGCTTGTGCATTTATCCAGCAAATGGCCTCAATTTGGAGGCCTGCTACATTTCCAATATTTTTTTTTTTTATTCTGTTTGATATTAATGTCACAAACTGCACTTTCAAGCAGTATAAACTGTCACGATTTTATGAATCCTGGTATTGGAGTCAATTCCACAAATAGTTTTAGGAGATACACAGAATAGGATTTTGGTAGATATTTTTCCTCTGTGCTTCCACTAACAATTGAACTTCATCACAAGAAGCACGAAAATGGGGATATTCAGCCATGCCCTATATCAACAGAGGGTGCTGTAATATCACTCCTATCTAGATCAGCAAAACTTGACAAGCTGCAGTCTCTGAAATCACAGAGAAATCTTCTGAGGAACTAGCTCTGACAGATGTACACTTCCAGGCATAGTACCTGCACATTCCCTAATTCATACATAGTGTGACACACTCGAACTAACATGGTTTTACCGCTCATAACTAGCACATTTTAGCAACATAACATTGCCCACCATTTCTTTGGTAACTTTACCTAGATGTCAGATCTGGTCTGCAACCAATCAGAAAGCTTCTTTCAGGTATTTTCTTGAATTTTATTTCTTAGAAGCCTGGCAGAGTTTCCTGATTTAAATATAAATATCCAGCATTTAAAATGTTTTTTTTTTTTAAATTAAATTAAATTCAATATATTCTGAGGAAAAACCCTAATTATTTGATCCCCCCACATTAGCAATGAAACTATAATTTGATCCTACCACTCCTTTTCACCATACAGTATTTGTTCCCCTCCTAATCAGCTATTACACAAAGCCTGCAAGCCTAACCTGTATTACGTACAGTAGGTGAATGTTAGGCTAAAGTTTCAGCCTACACTCAAATCCTGCTGAACTGCTTTTTAAATTATGTCCTAATATTTCCTGGGAGCATAATATAAAATGATGAATAAAATAACATCTGGAAAATGCTTGCAAATTTTTAGGCAGATATACTCTTGTTGTTACTAAGGCAATACATGATGATTTATAAACAAATGCTGGATTTTATATTGTGATAAACTGATCAGAAGAAGTGAAGTATTATCAAGTTATCAAGGCCTGTGTGATATGAATGGTACTTCAGAGACCCAGTTGACAGTCAAGTTGAAAATTACTGGTAGTTACATTAGTTTGTTTTTTTGTGTTTTGCAAATGTTTAAGCAAGTACTCTTGTTGTTATTAAGGACATAAATATGAGGTCAGTGATGATGTAAAGCAAGTGCTGAATTCTATATATATATATATATTAATTCTCATAACTGATCAGATCAAGTGAATTTTCTATGTCAAAGAGGAGTTCTCAAGGACTGTGATCTGAATGGTACTTCAGAGAGCCAGCTAACAGACAAGTTGAAAATAACTGGTATTTTTTGTTCCATTTTTTGTTTCATTTAATTGTAAAAAAAGGGCAAAAGTTCATGTTTGTTGACCTTTAAAACCATTTATCAAGGAAATTATAAAAAGGCAATATTGTGCAAGCAAATCAGACATTGTGTCCATTTTGTGTGATACTTAACTGGCTAGACTTTGTCAAAGTTGCATAGCACATGAAAATATGCTAGTTCAGCTGTATGCACTCACAGATACATTACACCAAGTGCAATAGTAAAGTGTTATCTTTTAGCTCTTTTTTTTTCACAACATGACTGAAAATTAAGCTCTGACAACCTTCACAAAGTTGGTTTCATCCACTTGATTAGCGAGTCATTGAGGCAGGTTTTGCATTCTACAACAAATTCCAGGAAAATGTTAACAAATGTATTAGAGTACTGTATTACTAAAAAAGGATCAGATTGCATTTGTTGAAATGAAGACGTCATCTGTTAATGGCACCGGCGTTAACCACTGAGCTAACACTCCACTTAATAGCATATTCCACCTCAAATACTACCATCAGAATACATCCTTGAGAGTGGACCTCATGAATTGACCAGCCACCATATGATTGTAAACACAAGTGCTCTAATGGCCAGCACTACTTTCCTGTGTGTGAAAGACAAGTTTGACTTGACCAATGACATAATGCACTGTGTGTTTAATCATGAATTTGTGCGGAGCAGCATGTTCAGTGTGGCAAATATTACCATCTCTGCATGGTAGATATTCAATCTCCCCTGTTTTTGTCCAGAAACATGGGACTCTGGTTGGTATTTGCTATATGTGGGGAAGATCATATTGTCAGCCGTCGTGCTAGTAACCAACACAGCAGAAAAAGTAGTTTCAGAGGTAATATTTATATTAATAGTAGGGCACTGAGGGGGCTGCAGCATCCTGCAGCCAAGCTGTCGTGGTGCTGGACATAAAGGCTTGTGCTGTACAGTTTTTGGTATTAGGCTTTGCAGTGTCACATTGATAGACAGGTCTGCAGAGGTAATCTCTATTGTTTAATATCGGTATGTACAGCCTTGCTGCAGGGGATTTTGCAACTACTGCAGCTTTCTTTCTGAGACAGTACTTAAAGGCATTGGAGACTTGCCTCAAACTGGGTGATGCACTCTGAAAAAGTTAACTTTCCATTGCTTGCAAGTGAAGTTTTCTTGTCGCTACAAAATGTAGACAGTAATGAAACGTGATCTTTTATCTAGACCTGAGATGTCCACGCTGCTATGTAATACTGTTCTGTGGGTATTGACCGTAGCTGTATGTATTGACTCGGTACACTAGTGTCTACTTACCGAGGGTAGCAAGCTGTGTGTGTATTTTCTGGGATCGATGGTGGTGTCTAACTCTTCTGTTACACCTCATTCGAAACTAGGTCAGATTACCGGCATGAGACGTTTCTTTGTGCGCGAGTCTTCACACCCTTTAAGAGCTCTAGTGACCAATTGTTGGAATTGACTAGCTTTATAAATCACTGAATGGACACATTTCATATGATTTAGTTCAAAGTTCCTCAGTCACACTGGTTGATGGTGGTTTACATAGCTTTCATATTCATTTGGTCAGCATGAAGTCATCTTTCCTAAATGTATGTGACCATCACAGGCAGCACTTTTGTTTCTTTAGAAGTTAGTGAAGTTTATAGTTTGCTAGGTGATGCAACTTATGTGAGACATTTCTGTTTTCTTCCGGTCGAGATTGTTAGCCTACTATAGTAGCTTTATTGCTGTGCCACTTCCATGTCGAGCACTGTCACTGATATTTAAACTTCATCATCATCAATATTTATACCTTGACAAAGGAAAAGGGTTACCGGTAGTGTAAGGATTTTCCAAATAAATTATAGAATAATATATGGAAAACATCGATACCAATTTAGCCAACAGAAAATGGATGGCAGGTCATAATGTGGAGTGATTTTAGGGTCCCTATCAAAACTTGATTATTCCCAATGTGTGAGTAAGGCATAAAGTATTCACTTCTGTTTCCAGTTAATATTAATATTTATTATTTGGCTATGCTTTCATATGCCACTCCTCTATTAACTACTACAGCCTTCATTCTGTATGATTTGACAGTGGCGTAGGAAGGTACTTTTGAGTGGGGGGGGGGGGGGCTGAAGACTGATAGCCGGCCTTGGGGGGTCTAAGGGGAGGGGGTGTCCCCATCCCCTTTGGAATTTTTTTGCATTTCCAGGTGGCCTCAGATGCAATTTGGTGCAATATAGCACACTTTAACACCCACTCCATTTTGTAAATAATTTTGCATTTTCACCTGGCCTTAGATGCAATTTGGTGCTCCAAATGAGATTTTTGTTCTCATTTGGAAATGAAAAAGGGTTTTTCTGACTTGCGAAGCGGGGGGCGGAATGATACTTCCGCCCCCCCCCATATTTTTCACTGGGGGCTGGCGCCCCCAGCCCCCCGGGTTCCTACGCCCTTGTGATTTGACTATCTGTGCCATATCCATACATCAAAACAAGCACTGTATAGGTAAAATAGCTTACTTCTCTTCATAGAGTAGTTCTTAAACTGTCAGACCTTGTTTTTCCTTACTTTTTTTGATGTAATTTATTCTGGAATTTTTTTATGGAAAAGGTTCCTTCCTGTTTCAGTATTGTTATGAGTAATTATGGAAAATAAAATTCATAAATGCTTACTTTTATATTACATTAATAATACAGACAAACCTTCCAAGATCATTAGTATTCAGAAAGAGCAGCTGTTGTTT